>NC_081179.1:18735496-19050496 GCF_012432095.1 Onychostoma macrolepis | reverse complement strand
CATCATAATGCAGTCAGGCTGGGCTGCAGCCGTGGGCTTAGCGATGACTAGACGGATTTCTATATGCATACTCATATTCAACGTCAAGCTTTACTTAATCAATGAACTGGATATTTAACACCTAAATTAAATGTTGTCATTATTAACTTACCCTCATGCCGTTCCAAACATATATTAAAAAAATGAGTTGTTGGTCAGTAATGATGAATTAGTAACTGAGTAGTAGTAGTATTTCTAAGTTTTATAATTTTTTGACTTTCACAGGCTTTTTTTAGTCACACTCCTCTTCGACACACTTGCAATCATCCTCTGCCCAGCACTTGTGCTTCAGGCTCACAGGAAGAGCCACATTGTGAAGGTGTTGAAAGGGAACAGGCAAATGTGTTAGTCTAGCACTTACACTAAATGCTCTTGCACCTACAAAAATGCGTGTGGTTCAAGGTGTGTGACTCCAGCAACAGAACGTGTGGCCCTTCTTGTGGTTGAGTATAATATACAAATAAAGCATCCACAGTTTCTTGCGTAAAAACTACAATTTTAATCTTTCTGAAGAAAATGTGAGTGGCGTTGCCACAATATTAAGGTTCTAGGGTGGTGTAAGTGGGTTTTACTATGCTGTTACTATAACATGACTAGTGTGTTGTACGTTGTAAGGATTTGTTCCTTATTTTTTCATCCAAAGTAGAGATGAAAGTAGAGTATTTTTTCATCTGTAGCTCTACAGGCTGTAATTTAAGAAAAAAGTTCTTGTATTTTTTTTTTCTTTTCTCATATGTGTAGTTATATTTACCTGAGTGATTCATCATACTATATATTTATTTTAATTATTATTATTCCCAGTAATAATAATAATATATATATTGAGTATTATTACATTTTAAAACCAATTCCCTCAGGGTCCTCATCAAACAAATGTGTCATCTCTATGTGCAAAACAAAACAAAAAATAAAACAGTATGATTACATTTTAAAAACAATTTCCTCAAGGTCCTCCAACAAACAAACATGTCATCTCTATGTGCAAAACAAAACAAACAAAACAAAACAAAACAAAACAAAACAAAACAAAACAAAACAAAACAAAACAAAACAAAACAAAACAAAACAAAACAAAACAAAACAAAACAAAACAAAACAAAACAAAACAAAACAAAACAAAACAAAACAAAACAAAACACAGTTAGATTACATTTTAAAAGCAATTTCCCCAGGGTCCTCCAACAAACAAACGTCATCTCTATGTGCAAAACAAAACAAAATGTTTTCCTTGACGATAAGATCAAAACATGCTTCACATCTCTAGAATATTCAGCTGTAGGATTTTTTTTTTGTATCATATGCCAGGCCAACAAAGTAGGTCTGAGTTTTATTCTCATGCTTAAAGCAGCTCAACAGGCATTTATTAAATATAGCTCTAATATGTTTTCATATGTATGGTTATATTTAGCTGAGCGATTCATCTTATTTTCGTTCCGTGAGGTGCTGGTAGTCTGTGTGGGACGTTGGGAGACGTGTGTCCTGGAAACTTGCTGAAGAGAAGTGCGGTACAGTATTCACAGTAACTCATGGTGGCCTGAATATCAGGTTCCTATACATGGCAATCCAACCCCAATTCCTCCATCCATCTCACTGTGTGACAAATTATGAGCTGCCTACTGCTGAACAGCAAAAACACCACACAAAAACTGAAGGATTTACAGCCATGTTTGTGGTAAACAAGCATATTAAATCATAAAAAGCATATTAAAAACGTATTTGACTGCAAAATCAAATCAATGTCATTTGTAATTTGGGTCACACTTTATATTAGGTGGCCTTAACTACTATGTACTTACATCAAAAAATAAGTAGAATATACTTATTGTGTTCATAGTGTATTGCAAAACACTTTTTCTGCTATTGAGGTGGGATACGGGTAAGGTTAGGGACAGGTTTGGTGGTATGGGTAGGTTTAAGGGTGGGTTAAGGTGCAAGGGTTGGGTCAACAGTGTAATTATAAATAATTACAGAAATTAATTACAGATGTAATTACATATAGGTATTTTTAAAAATATAAGTACAATGTAAAAGCATGTATGTACAAAATAAGTGCATTGTACCAAATGATTCATTTAAATGTAAGTACATAGTAGTTAAGGCCACCTAATATAAAGTGGGACCGTAATTTGTGATATTTAAGCAAATCTTTAATAATGGTAAAGTAGGGGACTTAAAGGACCATATGAGCTCTAGCAAAGCAATTTACACACATATCTGACCTATTGACATTTACCTTGGTGAAACTTTATATAACAGAGATACTCAACTGCAGTGACTGGGCACCTTAGTGTCTAAGTATGTCTCCTTTAATAAGAATGTGAGCGTACTTCTAGGTTATACTTTATGACATTTTCTTCTTTTGCTCATTTCATGACAATTAAAAAGTGATATTTTATTAGCAAATCAACAAGCAAGACACTTTAAATAAGACCTCCTTCTTCTTCTTCTTCTTTACACCATATCTGCTTCAATAACAATAACTTTTGAAGCTAGTCATACAATTCACTGACAATAATATACAATATAAATACTTGAAATACCTCCTCAGTAGTCAGTTAATCAATAATTAAAACATAATTTGTCAGTTAATTTTAAGTGAACGTTTTGGAGCCAACCATATTTCTTTATTTCTGTATTTAGTTAGTTGTTTTTTTGTTTGTTTGTGTTTTTACCCATTTACTCATTTAATTGATGTTTTATTCAACCAGTTATTTATTATTTATTTATTTACTTCTTACTTAGTTAGTAATTTAGTTGTTTGTTTGTTCAATTTTATATTTATTTTTTATCATTTATTTAATTAGGGTTGGTTAGTTTTAGTTAGTAATTTAGTTGTTTATCTATCATTTGAACACTGTGAGAAGAGATATTTCTTTTTCCAATCTATCATTTATGTATTTATTTTATTCAACCATTTATCTATCATTTGAGCACTGAGAAGAGATTTGTTTCTATTTATATATATATAATTTTTGTTATTTTTCGATTATTTATTTATTTGACAATTTATTTATTTACTTTTTCATTTATTTGTTTGTTCGTTTAAACTTTTACATATTTGCTGTTGGTTTCTTCTCTTTTAGTTTAGTGTCACCTGTGTATGTCACATGACATTGGGCTTTTGGGGCCAGCAGACTTTTCATGACCTGACATGATGCATAGTACAGCAAAGTCTTTACAGCATGCTTGATTCAGTATATGCATTAAATGAATATTATATTACACCTCCTGCATTATTCCATTGATCTCCATGAACATTGGCCATGGTTGGGTTTGAGGGAACAATGACTGTGTTGATGGGACACGGGCTCTGCAGAGCTCTGGCCGTCCCTCCAGCGGCCTGGCCAGCAGCCGTGGGGTTGCACTAATGGGCGGGCGAGCGGGCGGCAGGGCTGCTGGTAAAGGCTTGATCCCTGCAGCTGTCAGCTGGCACACTCCCACCTCACAGAGAAATGACAGCTTTTGTCAAAGCTGAACGCCTGCTGGGGACGAGAGGGCCTTTAATCACACACAAACTAAGATGCCGGAGAAGAGTTTACCAACTCCAGCATGCAATGAAATGTTTTACAAGCACTGTCTGGAGATCTGTTCTGAATGTTTTCTAGTGCTTTGTTAATATTAAAGGTGACACATCATGAAAATCTGACTTTTTCTGTGTTTAAGTGCTATATCTGGTCCCTGGTGCATCTACCAGCCCAGAAAACGTGAAAAAGAACAACCCAGTAAATATTTTTGGTAAGACTTTTTCTGCAAGTTTGTGAAAAAACGAGGTGCTCAGATTTCGCTCCTCCGGTGATGTAGAAAGGGGATCTTATTATAATATTACCGCCCCTTAAAGGTGCACTAAGCAATTTTTGAAAACCGCTTTTGACCGCAGTGTCGGCCCATGTCCAAAACACACTTGCAGCCAATCAGGTGTAAGGTTGCGTGTCTTGTATAGAGAGAAGAGAGCACTCAGTTTGAGTGTACAGGACGGATATTAGCAGATCGACTCGAGAGAACTCGAAGATAAAAAAAGAGGAAAATATCAATATCATTTGGTAAAAATTGCTTAGCGCACCTTTAATCTGCACGTTTACACCAATTACATCTTCATTTTCTTTTCACAAGCGATAAAGGTGCACCAGTTCTAATGCCATGGCAAAATTCCTAGCAAAGAATGCTAACTGTACTGTCTTTGGCTGCACAGACGAGCTCAGAACACTGTTTAGAGCCCCAGCCTCAGAGGAGACGAGAGCAGTGGGTTTTATTGATTTATTTATTGTATATTACACTGCTGCCCCACAGATCTAATATAAACATGCAATTTCTTTCCCAGCTGTTGACATTCAGAGACATAACACACTGTTTTTGTAACTTGTGTGTGTTTTTAACATAAACTTGTGTATTTGACAGTTTATAAGTCAAATAAGACATGAAAGAGAATTTAGTTTAGTTCTTCGGATGTGTGTGCTCAAGTAACCCTATATCAGAAGTTTAAACTAATATGCTTTAAAACATGATTTTAGTGCGATAGACATGATAATTAAGACCAAACAGATGTTTTTTAGCAGAGTATCTGAGGTACGATCTGTAAAGGTACAGCCCTATTATGGAAATAGGGGCAGGGAGCAGCAGCTCATTTGCATTTAAAGAGACATGCATGAAAACAGCTTGTTTATGTTTCCACTCAAAATAGGCATTTTCAAAATTATATAATAAATGATCTGTGGGGTATTTTGAGCTGAAACTTCACAGACACTTTCTGGGGACACCTGCGACTTATAACAAATCTTGTAAAAAGGGGCATAATAGGTCTCCTTTAGACTTAATAGATTGAGCCATCACAACTGTCACAAACCAATCAGCTTCCATAGAGCAAGGGATTAGGCGTAATATTTTCGCAAACAAATTCATACTTCCGAAACCCTCAGGAAATAGTATGACAGCTAGACATTCACCACTATTTTCAATGGCTTTTGGGGACACCATTATAAGTTATATAAATGATGAATAATTATAAATCATATATATCATTTTTCATATATTGTTGTATTTATTTATATTTACAAATAATACAAAACAAATCTACAGAACTCTAGCATGCCATCCGTGGTGCCCATGCTATATATGTGTCCTTAGCAGTCTTTAGAGTTTTTTGTGGTTTTAGCATGTTGTTTTGCGATTTTTGCTAAATACAGCGATGTTTTTGCGATTAGTAGTCTTTTGAGTGGATTTAGCATGTTGGTATGCAATTGACCCTTCGCAAAGACCTGTCCCCTTAGTTACTGTTGCTATTACTGACAAGCATTTCTCACGCAATGAAAAATACATAGTGGAGCAAAGAGGAAACTGACAACAAGCCGACAGACAAGAGAGAGCAGGTTACTTGTGGTGTGAAACAAAGTCTCAGCTTTCAAATTTTGTCATTTTTAACGAAATTCAAACAATAAATACAATTTTGTGGCTCTTTAATGTGTCGTGACAGATCGCTGTAGTGCCTCAGTTCAAGCGGCACATGAAGTGATCATCTCTTCCTCTTTACTACTGTAGTTATATCATGAAATAAACATGAATAAACATCAGAAGGTATCTTGTTTCAACTGCGGAAAAACGGCAGTACACACCATTTTCAGGTTCAAGACCACCGATGTTAATCTACTCTCCTGTCTGATTTGTTTGTCGGACAAAATGGCATGTTGCTATGCAGTTGCTAATGTATTAAGAGTCATTTAAGCATGTCGCAGTGCATTTTGTAGGATGTTCTGGGTGATTTTAGCATGTTGCTTTGCGATTGCTAAGGTACTCCGAATGGTTTTATCGAGTAATTATACAGTTGCTAAGGTGTCCTGAGTTGTTTTAGCCTGTTACTATGCAGTTGCTTGGCTTTTTTATTTTTTATTTCTTGGTTGTTGCAAGGTGGTTACTTAGGCAAAGGCCCTGAAAATCCTGAAAGTCCAGTTTCTTGGACAAGTAATGGCTAAAATCTAATCACTACAAATTTAAGTTCTCTTGAAAAAATGATAGCTGTGGCTTTTGCCTTGTTTCATGCATATACTGTTAGTGAACTTGATTAAGGTCATGCTGAAATTCAACTCACACAGCAGATCTAAAGCAGAATTGTACAATTTTGAATCTAAACTGTCATCCAATGTAGAATTTCTCAATTGGTCCAAGTGGAAAAATCACACCTCCGTCCCAGGGCCATCAGCGCCTCTTAACAGTCTTAACCTGAGTTCATGTTTCAGTGGGGGTTTGGGGTGTATCTGTTCTTCTTCCAAGAGCTGGATGCTGAGACAGGCCAATTACTGAAGCTAAAAATAGGGCAGCATTTGTTTTAGTTAATGGCAAAGTTACACCCAAGGCCAAACTCCTGTGGCACAGAGCAGATAGAGTTTCGCTGCTGACCACGCTGGATGCCTGACATACTGGAGTAAGGAGATGGGACGAGGGTCAGAGACACTGCACCCTCTGAAGAGTTCAGTTACCTGCGTTATGAGATAAACGTGACAAACGGCAAACACTTTTTCAGTGGGATTCGTCATCCATTATCTAGTAAATAATGTTGAAAGTTTATAACAAACACCAGTTTTTAGCATAGCAGAATCTTAAGAAAAAAAAAATAATTTAAAGAACTAATGATTCTCATTAACTGTAATAAGAATAATCAATGAGAATAATGCAAATTAAAAACAAAAAAAATCTGACACATTACAATAAATCCAATGTAAAAATGCACAAAACTAAATAATACTGGGATATGATGTGATGTAAGATTCACAAATAAGGGGACACTTTTTTTCCACTTACAATCAATCAATCAATCAATTCTCATTACTTCATTACTGTAACACAATAATATATTTTATTATATACCTTTTAATATATACTTTTAATATAATTACATATATATATATATATTAGCAACTTAATTATTGTAATAATGAGTACAAGTTGCTAGTTACTAGTTGACTAGTTACCAGTTTATAATGTGTTAGTAAACATGTTGAGTGTTAGTAAAACTGCAGGCTGAGGATTTTCTGTACGGTCTTAACAGATGAAATGTGTGCATACCTTGATTGACTCTGAATGGACTGCATACACACACACACACACACACACACACACACACACATACGTTAGCGTATTTGAGAAGCGTGCCACCAATACAGCTCCATTACGCCAAACACATTTGCTCCGTGCCTTATTTACTGATCCCTCCATGCATTACATCAGCACACGCCACTATCCTGTTTCTCAAAAGTTGAAATATTCATCGCAACATCTGTTTAATTAAAACCCTGGACATAATCTCCCGTGCCAAAGTTTGTAGATTTAGAGCTCTGCCACAAGTTATGCATTTACGTCCCCCTCCTCTATCTCTTTTTTTTTTTTTCTTGAATGGGAGTTCTTATCTAACAGTTGTTTTATTATTTATCCTCCTGGCATTAGGCTAACAGTTGCTGTTGGGCCCTCTGCTCCCCCCGGCCCGTGTCGACACCTGCAGCTGTCATTTCTGCCGTCCCCACGGCTACCGCGGCCCTCTTGCTGGCACGCTCCACCCCTCCTCCAGCGATGGGCCTCTTTGTAGGGCCCCTATCTGAAGAGCCCGAACCCGCTGTGACAGAAGGTCAAACATTCACAGATACTTACATGAGCTGCCTGAAAGCATGAATGACATTCACTCCAGACATGAAGAAAGACTCTTGTCGAAGACTAGTCAATTTATTTAAATGAACTTTTTTTTTTGCTTTTTACATGTATTTTAAATATATATATATATATATATATATATATATATATATATAAATTATACTGCATGGATGCATTAAATAGGTCAAAAGTGACATTTCTAATGGTAAAAAACATTTCTATTTCAAATAAATGCTGTTCTTTTAAACTTTCTACTATATTTTTAATTCAATAAATGCAGCCTTGATAAGCATAAGAGATTTCTTTAAAACATTAAAAAATCTTACAAGACTAAAAAATTTTAAACGGCATGTTTATCTTATGTTTGTTTGTTTATTTATAATAAATATGTTATTAATAATAATTTATAATTAATAATAATTAATTAATTAGATGTCCTGTACACTTCTGCTGCGTATGAAATTGATCTTTGTAATTATATTTTCAGTTATGTTTTATACTAATTATATCATTCAGTAATTATGTTTTAATTCATGTTTATACACTGTAAAAAAAACATACTTTTTTTTATATGAAAGATTATTGGAGTATATTTTACAAGAAAATACTATTTCAATTGTAAATTCCAATTATAATTCTATCTGAGTTTGGAATTATTTGTGAAATTTACTAGCAATGTACTTTTAGAATATATATATATATATTTTTTTATCACTGATCATTTTAAAAACATACTTGATATGTAATTATATTGTATATAATTATGCTATTCGCTTGTATTTATATTTACATGCAATATGGATACTATAATGTAAAATATTACTCACACTTCCTGCACAACAAAGTTGCAGCTATGCTCATTCACAGACATTTTGGCTTGCACAAGCAGTATGAACGGCTGCAGCACTTTCTGAAGAACATTTGTGGATTAAAGGCTCACTCTCTCTTGGACTGGACTCCAGTACATCCGCAGGTACAGGGCTCTAGTTTCTGCAGCTGCCGTTGGGCCTGAATTCCCTGGTGGAAATCCTTTGCTAGGAAATGTTTGGTTTTGCTGCACTACTGTGTCTCCATCTGATCTCTGCAGACCTGTCAGCAACGTCTTTGAACAGAGCAGATCGCAAAGCTCGTGAGAAATCTCTGAAAAATATAATGAATAGAATCTAAAACGTAAATATTTTACAACTTTAAAGAACTTTAGAATCCTTTTAGGTTTATAGATCGAATTAATATGGGTCACGTTACGCTGCCGGAAGGAACACGGAGCCGTGGATAATCAAAATCGTCTTTAATTCAGACCAACACAGAGGGTAATATCCCACAGGGAACAGGAGGAAGACACACGTACATCACTTGTAGACCCGACAAACACTAACTGAACGGACTGCGGCATTTATACACAGGATAACGAGGGACTAAAGAGACACACCTGGGATCAAATTAACAATTAACATGAGGGAGAAACTGGGTCACAGAACACATGGGGAGCAAAACACAACAAAAACAGGTACATAATCCTGACATATGCCCCCTCCCGGAAGGATGCATCCTTGCACCGTAGAAACATCCAAATAGGAGGGGCGGGCGGGAACTAAGGAGGATGCTTAGGAGGAGGACGGACACCCGGGAGGGGGCCAGCAGACAGAGACCAGGGAGACGACGAAGGAGGGAGGAGACAGGAGCGATCCGGAGTAGGAGGCACACAGCAGGACCCAGGCCACAGCCATGATGATGGCCCACGGTGGAGCCGATGGAGGGAGGAGCCATGGAGGAGGGATGGCCGCCGACTCCAGGGGGCCGACCAATGGCGGCGGAGCAGGTGGAGGAGGAGCCCGAGGTGGAGATGGAGAGCCGACGAGCCAGGGGGATGCCGAGGATCCGGGGGGCCAGGGTGGAGCTGAGGGCTCTGGCGACCGAGACGGAGGCAGATCTCCAGAGATCCGCGGCGGAGCCGGAGCGACTGAGGACCAAGGTGGAGCTGGCGGGAGGAAGGAGCCCAACGGAGCCGGTGGGACGGAGCGACGAGGTGCAGTCGGAGGAGTGGAGTCCTGAGGCGATGGCGGGTCGAGGGAGCCCGGTGGAGCTGATGGATAGATGGGTGACAGAGGAGGTGAAGGAGCTAGGAGCCGAGGTGGAGCCGCTGGTTCAATGGACCAGGGCAGAGTCCGGGCTTTGGAGGCTGGAGGCTGGAGGCGAGGGATACTCCAGGGCACTGGAGGGTGCTCTGGAGGCGCGGGCTCTGTTAGGACACTTTCAGGGAGCGGGCCCTGGAGGGCGCTCTGGAGGAGCGGAGCTGGACGGGACCAGCCAGGACGAAGGAGAGAGGAGAGGGTGAATGTTGGCCTCCAGATCCGTCTCCCAATCAATTAGATTCCCCTCCATGTCTAGCAGCCCCAGATGCACAATCAGATCACCCTCAGCCGTGATGCCGGGGGCGGAGCTCCATTCCGCACTCACACCGTCCACGGTTTGCTCCCTCGTGGTGGGCACTGTCGCCGGCTCTCACACCTGGTCTGATGGATGGGGCTCTACGTCCGGGGCGATCCTCTGCTCAGTCGCTCGGCATTGCGCCGGCTCGCAGATCGTGGCAGGAATTGGCTCTCCATCATCGATGAATCGGGCTGATGCTCCGCACCATGGGGAGTTGGTGGGCTGGGCTCTGGATCTGGAGTGGATCTGGCGAGATCATCCTCGGGGCAGATGGTGAGTGGTAATCCATTTCTCACCAGAGTCCACTCCACGAAGGCGGTGAAATCCTCTTGAGGACCATCTTCGGACGACAGCGCTCTGCACGCGGTGTTCAGGCTTGCATCATAGAATGCGGAGAGTGCGTTGTCCGGATAGCTGGTGGCGTTAGCTAACATCAGGAATGGTCGTGTATGGTCCTCGAGAAATCGGTCCTCCTGCTCCCTGCACGAGGGGATCCATAGTGAAACAACGGAAAGAAAAAAAACACTGGGTAAACACGGAAAACAAAAATGGAGGGTAAACACACGGAGGTTACTGTATTTTGGTCGGGTCTTCTGTCACGTTACGCTGCCGGAAGGAACACGGAGCTGTGGATAATCGAAATCATCTTTATTTCAGATCAACAAAAAGGGTAATATCCCACAGGAACAGGAGGAAGACACACGTACATCACTTGTAGACCCGACAAACACTAACTGAAAGGACTGGGGCATTTATACACAGGATAACGAGGGACTAAAGAGACACACCTGGGATCAAATTAACAATTAACATGAGGGAGAAACTGGGTCACAGAACACATGGGGAGCAAAACACAACAAAAACAGGTCCATAATTCTGACAATATGTTGGTTTTATTGTATTTAAACAATTAGATGAATTAAATATCTTCTATTCCATCACATTTATTTCATTATAATGGTTCATTCTGTGTGATTTCTGGTGCCAATTTGTTTAGATGGGTTACATCATTTCACAACTTTTTTTTTTTTTTTTTTTTTACATTTTAAAAGTCTAAACTAAACCTAATCCTAACTAAATTGGAATGATTTTTAAAACAGACTTTCATTGATGTATTGTTATGATAGGACAATATTTGGCTGAGATACAACTATTTAAAAATCTGGAATCTGAGGATGCAAAAAAAAAAAATAATAAAATAAAATATTGAGAAAATCGCCTTTCAAGTTGTCCAAATTAAGTTCTTAGCAATGCATATTACTAATCAAAAATTAAACTTTAATATATTTTCAGTAGGAAATTTACAAAATATCTTCATGGAACATGATCATTACTTAATATCCTAATGATTTTTGGCATAAAGAAAAATCGATAAGTTTAACCCATACAATGTATTGTTGGCTATTGCTACAAATATACTCATGCTACTTAAGACTGGTTTTGTGGTGCAGGGTCAAAATTACTTACAAATACTGATGAGATCAGGTTATTAATGAAAATTATGCAGTTATCTTGTTTATTTCTGTATGATCTGAACCTTGAAAAACGATGTGATGCAGGGATTCCTCAACTTTTTTTGTCAGTCTAACCCCTTTGAAAAATATTTACTTCAAATCCCCCTGAGAATTGAAAAGTTAATATTTCAATAATTTCACAACACATTCACATTAATTATTAGCTTTTCATCAATTTAGGTCAAAAGTAATCTAAAAGTAATCCTTCTTAATTCTTAAACTGAGTAATCTAAATGACATTACTGACTACAAATTGTACTCAGTATGACTACAATTTGTAAGTAATGCACTGTGAGATTATGTGGTGTATTGATAATAATAAATATAACATAAAATGTCAATACAGTACATAACTATATATGCAGTGCATATAGTTATGTAGCCAGCATTGTGTACATGAAACCAAATTAGCACATTTAGCAAAGTTAGCTATGTCAAACATGATTACAGGCCGTGAAGGAAAACAAAATGATGTGAGCATCTCCAAACTAGAAAGCATCCTAAAATAACAATGTTGGATGTCATATAAGCATTATTGAGCAGGCTACATGTGTGGCCAATAATAAAGCCTCCCACGTGTCAGTCAGGACACTGTCACTTACCGTGACAATAAAACATCCAGTAAAGCCGACTGTTAGCCTCGACCTGGACCTACAAAGAGACAACAGCAGCTTCTCCCAGATGGTTTTCTACTCATTGAGGTGATTCAGGTTTAACACACACATATATAGTCTACACTTGTCCAACCCAGTGTGGAGATATACACAAGTTTCATTTACCTTTAAATATAAGGGCTTTGGTGTACAGTTTCACACTATTTAAGCTGAAGTCTCTTGTAAAACAGTTGTCTTTTAGCAATGCTAATGCTAATGCTTCAGAATCCAGCACAAACCTTCCAAAAACAGGGAATTAATTTCATAAGATCACTACAAAGTCAACAATCCTGAAAAATAATAGTGAGAATCCTTGAAATCTGATAAAAGTTTTTTAGATTTTCTTCACTTTCAAAATAATTGTTCAAATGTTGTAAACAAAGCCCTAGTGCCCTTGAATTTATAACTCAAACCAAAAGTATGTCTTACTCATCAGGCCACATGGGATTTCATGGTCAAACTTGAGGTAAGAACAGACCACAAAACACATGGGGCCTCATTTATAAAATGTTGCGCAGAAACCGTCCTAAATTTGATCTTACGATCGTTTCTCAGAAATGCGTACGTGCGATTCATAGAATGAACATACGAACAGAAAACGAGCTTACGCACCTATTTCAGATGTGAAATCTATGAATTGCAAATTATCTTGAACTTGTGCGCAATTGAATGGTTTCAGCTCTGCCTTGTAAACGACTCCTAATTAATATCATTTACATATAAAATATCACCAATCATCATAATTTAGAACAGCGACCTGCAAGAACAGCTTACATTTTAAAAATTCTGCATTACTCTGACAATAAAAAGTGCGTACGTCTGCTCAGACCCTGACGTGACACTAAGCACTTTTCCACGTCAAAGACCGTTTTTATAAATATGAGCGTTGGCGTGGATTTAAGCTTACGCACACTCTAAGATCAAATCTGTGCGTACGCACGCTTTATAAATGAGGCCCATGGAGTCGATCTGTTCACTCCTGCTCTCTGACAAACTGGCCTTTGTGTTTTTACAATAGGTAGAAACCGAATTCTTCCAGTCTTAGCAAGATCCAGAAACGTAAGCCAAATGAGCATACAGAAGCAATGACATGGTGTCCTGGGATTCCTGTTGACTGAGTTGTACAGTATGTGCTGGATGATGAAATCTGGTTTGGTAAGACTGTCAATCATGCCTTTTTTTTTTTTTTTTGTAGCTGATTTCATTTAATTTGCCTCAAAATATATATTTATCCTTCTAAAATTAGGTGAATATGTATTGTATATTTGAGTCTCACAACTGCTTGTGACATGGATTCAAAATCTACGGTGAAGTTTATCAAGATTCCACATGTAAATTTGTAACACTAAGTTACCATATGACTTTGTAGAACACTTAAGGGCTATCCCATATCATAGTAAGTAACATTGATGCCTCTACTGCACATAGGCAGCTTCATTCTAAAGGCAGAGGTGCAGTCATATTAGTGAAATTTCACAAAAAATAAAAAATACAAGTCTGTGAGAAACAGTTGAGAACCTGTTGTGAAATCTTTCCTCACGTTAAATTACAGATTGCATGAAATATCTTAAAAACAAAGGTTCTTTATTGGCATCAGTGGTTTCATGAAGAATCTTCAACATCCATGGAAACTTTCCATTCCACATAACTTTTTTTATAGTGGAAAATGGGTAACAATTTATTTTGATAGTCCACTTTAGACATTCTACTAACAGTAAGTAAGTTTGCAGCAACATGTCAACTAGCAATCATTAGAGTATTAGTAGACTGTCTGCTTAATATCTTCTAACACTTTATTTTGGTGAGTCCACAACATACAACATACTGACTATGAGAAACTTTGCAAGTATATGTCAACTTATTCTACTAACCCTAAACCTACCCTATTGAGAGTTAGTAGACATGTAGTTGCTAATTAATGAGAATTACTTGGCATGTAGTTGACACGTAGTTACAAAGTTACTTATGGTTAGTAGAATATCTAAACTGGACTATCGAAATAAAGTGTAATCGGAAAATGTTCTTTAGATCATTAATATCCTTTGCACTAAGAAAAAAATCTTTTATAAACTGCTCACTGAAAAGTTCTTTGGGGAACCAATAATTGTTCATCTGTTGCATCACTGTGAAAACCTTCTTTTGGAACCTTTATTTTTAAGGATGTTCCTATTGAAATTACTGGATTTTTTTAATATTCACAGAACAACAGTAAATTTGACCTGATATTTACTGTGGCCTTTTGCAAAGCTCCAAAAATGTACTTAACGAAGAATTTACTGCAGTTTCCAGCTGAAGAGAACATTAGTGGCAGTAAAACACCAACATCTTTAATTCCTGTTGACACAAGGAAATAAATCACGATTAAAACAGGAGATTATCGAATAATAGATTTATTGTCATGCAGTTCCTCGCACAATATGTTGTGACCTTAAAATTCTCAGTATTATAAATGACTCTTTGCAGACTGGGGCATCCTGCAGCATTAAAGGGGACCTATTATGCCCATTTTTACAAGATGTAAAATAAGTATCTGATGTCCCCAGAGTGTGTACAAGAAGTTTTAGCCCAAAATACACCACAGATCATTTTTTATAGCTTGTTTAAGTTGCCACTTTTAGGGTATGAGCCAAAACGCACTGTTTTTGTCTTTGTCCTTTTAAATGTAAATGAACTGGTGCTCCCGGCCCCCTTTTCAGAAGAGGGTGGAGCTTCAAAAGCTAATGCAAACTGACAACACACACAACAATCTCACGCACTGAAACTGTCAGAAACTCTCAAGCGATCGACTCACGTTGCTTTCATATGTATTTTTTGACTACCACATTCCTATTTACGATTGTTCTGGGAGCACGTGAAGGCAGCATCGGTGAAAACAGGCAGAGACAATGGTAGCTTTAGCAACATTAGCCTTACAGAGTGCCAAGAAGCTCTTTCAGAAAAGCAATTTGTGAGGCAGTCCGGTGTAAAATGATTGGCATGACTTTATCGATTTTTTTTTTTTTTTTTTGGCACATTTCCTCGAAAATTAAACTTAAACACAGTGTCCTTAGCGGCTCAGATGGAGGGAGTCTATGGAGCTCCTATGTTCATTGGTGCATCCTAAAACACAGCACTTGTAATGCCTCTTTGGCACTGACATTTTATATCTCCACTAATGGCGGACTGCTGCTCCTCACTCAGGCCTGTGTTTATGCTAATAGGGCAGAGAGTGTCACAAATGGGCAGGACTTTTTCCCTATGATGACGTGTACCTAGGGAGAAATCTGGAATCGCTTGTTCTGAGAGACTGTTTATGATTTATTTGGATTATAAAAAAACGAGTGGGTGGATTTTTACCATTACAGGCTGGTTGTTTTCACACACTGCAGCCACACAACTGTGTTCAACCTTATAAAGTTATTTTTGCATAATAGGTCCCCTTTAAAGATTGCTGCTGTAACTCCTGTACTTAAAAAAGAAATGCTGCCATCCTATGTCAAATCTTCTGTTTTTGGCAAAAATACTCAAGTGTATTGTTGCCTCTCATTTGTGTAACCAGCTCACAATTAATAACCTTTTTGAACCCCTTCAGTTGGGTTTTCGTAAATTTCACAGTACATAGACAGTACCATAGGCGTAAATCCCGGGGGGGACAGGGGGGACAGGACCCCCCCTATCTGAGGCTTGTCCCCCCTAAAAATATCATTACAAGCGACTCTGTGTATTGAAAATAATATAATGGACATATACTTAAAATAATTGTGTGATTAGTAAAACAAAATAAAAGCAAAAAAAACGTTTTAAGTTCAGAAATGTTTTGATTCCCCCCTCCCTTTCCTCACAGTGGTTTGGTCCACTGCCTGCTTACCTTCTTTACCGATCTTAATCTTAGCACTCAGCATACCCTGTTAAAAAAGTCACCGCTCGCCACTGGTTAAGTGGCAGATCAGTGGGTTTAATGCGGTTGAATTAATGAGAAAGAGACATACTAGGTAGACGAAACCTAAAATAATATGGATGACGCAAAATAATAATTATAATATGACCGCGTGGTAAACCATGAACTCATATTTAAACACGGTCTCAATGCTATGTACACATGCTGTGTAGGCATATCTATCCTTACAAGTACAATTTTGGCTGTATTATTTGTGTCCCCTTCAAAAATTGCTCTTGAGAAATTTTACGTTTATTGTACCCCCTACTGTCCGATTAAATTTTGGTCAGTCACCAATGATTTGTTGATGGCTTCTGACATTCATTCTCATCCTTCATGATCTAAGAGCCGCTTTTGATACTGTTGATCACAGTCTATTACTCACATGATTTGAAAAAGTGTTTGGTGTGTCAGAGACAGATTTGAAGTGGTTTACATCATATTTTATTGACCGTTCCCAGGTCATTTCTATGGGTGGTCACAGGTCTGAGATTAGCTCTGTTTTCAGTGGTGTTCCTCAAGGGTCAATCTTGGGCCCTTTACTTTTTAATATTTATCTGTCACCACTTGGTCATCTCTTGATATAGCTCAAAAAATATTGAAACTAAAAGACGATGCTGTGCCGACTATATTGGATCTGACAGTAATGTCGCAATATAAATGTGAGTAACTGTTTTCATTACGTGGTCACTATTGCTTTGTCTCTTCTTACAAAGTGTTTGATATGTAGTTATACATGCGTTTTTGACCTAAATCACAGCAGCGGGATTTATGCCACTGTTGAACATACACAACTATTAGCCAATCATAGCAGTGGGCGTTTACAATTCGCCACACCTATTCAAACAGAGTGTTCTGATGAAGGGGTTAAAAACAGGACCTAAAATAGCTTATTACTTCTAAATTATGTTTTGTTTATTTATTTTATTTTATTTTTTAATGTAAAAATCTTGATAATATTATAAGTGGACCTCAGAGAACAGTACAAAATAAAAAATAAAAATAAAGGCAGTTCATGACCCCTTTAAAATCTATGGCTGACAGGACTTTCTCTATATGGTCCTGGCCCATGGAATTCTCTGCCTCTTGAACATAGGGAAGGTGAGAACCATGATATGTTTAAAGATCAACTTAAGACATATGTTTTTTAAACTTATATTTGCTTATTGATGTTTCTTTCATTATTTCTTCTCTAATTGCTTATATTGTGTACAGCGCTTTGAGAAGCTGCTTTTAAAGGTGCTTTATAAAACAAAGTTAATAATTATTCTACAATTTTACCATCATGCATGATTTGTAAATTAATACCTTTTTATGTTTGCATCACATGACCATATGGCCATATGGCTTTTCGGATGTAATAAACTTGCTCGACAGCATTGCACTTGTCATCTGGAGCGCATGAAGTCATGAAGCTTGTTCTACTTGTTTCACACGTTTTTTCCAATGAACACGAGTTGACAATATCAATGTGCCAAACTGACCACACTCTTTTTGTAAATGGTTTTACCCAGCTAGCATATAGTGCACAAGTCATATGGACTATTTTAATTGTGATTTTCACATTTGTACTCATTGCATGATTTCATTATGTAAATAAGCACATGAATATTGTTAAATATATCTTCTCTTGTGTTCTACAGAAGAAACCAATTCTGAGGATTAGTAAATCATTACAACATGAAAACCGTTTCATTTTTGAGTGAACTCTTTCTTCAACATGTTGACTTTGTCAGCCTGATTAGAAACACTGGTGTCTCATAGACTCAATCTGAAATGGAGCATCGGAGGCAAGGTGGAATCATAGCAAAACTTTGGCATTCACCTGCTGCAGCTGTCGCTAAAGAACCAGGCAGCATTCATCACGCTAACTCATGGCTCAACATCAGTGGAGAGAGAGTAACTGGTAAAGGACCACACGATTGCCACGGCACGCAGATTTCATGTGCGAAGGGAGCAACATGTGCACACAAAAGTCTTTCAGTGCTGCAGAAATCCCTCCGCTCTGCTGCAAGGGCTCGAGTTACCTACACAATTTTCAAGGGGGTTTAACGTCTTCCTGTGGAAATCAATATATTCTCTGTTAAAATGATTCACGTCCATGATTGAAGCAGAGAGAATGTTGAGCCCCATGCCATGCTTGATGCCACCGCTGAAAGGCAGTACTTCAAAGTGCTCATCCAAACTTTCTTCATGAGCTGGACTTTCCTTCAGGGATCAGTCTCTTCTGTCCAGATCTTCCCCATTTAAAGGAATAGTTTATGAAGAAATTAGTTATATCATCTCTCATTTTGCTCACCCTCATTTCACTCCAAACTTAAATTATGTTATTCTGAAGAATGTTCATGATGCTGCATATCATACAGTGTCAGTTTTCTGTCGGTCAAGTATCCAAAACATCAAAAAATTATCTAATGCATTATATTTTGAGTATTCTGAAGCCATGTGGTAGCTTTATGTGAAAAAAACGTTGTTATTAAATTAAATCACCAATCAGTAAATAACTTAAATTTCAATATTGCATAATATTGAATTCCCTCGGAAGAACTGGAAGCATGCTGAACAAGTCAAATAGTTTTATGGTAGTAATAAATAACTAGGTAAATAAATGTCTGCTCTCAAAATGAAATAATTGTATTATAATTCCTTACATTTGAGGTGTCAATGGACAATTTTTGTAATCAATGCAAGTATTTCCAGATATAGTTTTGTCCACATACTTTGTTTTGTCTGTTCACTTCCAGTTTGAACTCAACTAAAAACATTGATGGGTCATAATAATTAAAAATAAAGAAAGAAATAACTAAATAATAATAATAATAATAAATATATGACCTCAAGTGTCAATCTTTAACCAAAAACGAAAGTTTGTTAAGGCAGACTTAGAATGTTGAGTTGGCTGCTTTGTTTGGAAGTTCAAAAAGTTTTAAAAAGTGTTGAATTTTGAAGGTTTTGATTTTTACTGTACATTTCTGCTATAGTCACCACTAATATCCTACTCCTAAATATTATGTAGAAATTAAAAATTTTCTGTAAAGCTGCTTTGCAACAATTTGTATCGTGAAAAGCACTATACAAATAAACTTGAATTGAATTGAAAGGTTTTAAAGGCCCTGCAGACAGACTTCATAGAAGATTTTATAGAACAAGTTGGAAGAATATTTCATTTCCCAGATTGCCATTACCTGTTGAATTCCTTTGATGTAATTTTGTAGATCGACTCACTAGCATTACCCTGATCACCTCAATGAAAAGCAACAGGATTTGACTATTGACTTTTAGATTTTTGCAGAAAATAAGCTCTTTGACCAACACAAGTTATGATTTTTGTTCATCCCGATAATCTTCACAAATAAACACAACTTTTATGAACTTTGAAGCCTAAATACAATTGTCAGAAGTAAAAAGCTAATGTGAACTCAGATGTTGTTATATTTCATCATCGTGTTTAATTTGATCATTAGTTTTTCACTTCATGGGTCATGGGGACATGGGTTGCCCATTTTGCACAAGTTGATATGATTCTTTAGGGTCTTAATTAAAAGTCTATAACATACTTTGTTTAAAATTTCTCAATGGTAGTGTAAAAAACACCTGTTTACTTCAGCCATGAAACTTGCTAACTAGCAATTTATTAGGAAAGGTGATTTGCAAAGATTCATAAAAAAAAAAAAAACTTATACTCACTTCTTCTGTAGGTGAGGCTGGATCACGAATGATTTGCGCGAACATAGACGCATTTAGGCAGATTGGGGATTGGCGCATTCACTTCAAAGTGAAAGTAACGTTAATCCTCTGCATCTTCAGTGGCTCAGATGTAGGGAATAATGACGACTGCTATATTCATTACTACATCCAACAGCAAAACACCTCAATGGCTTAATCGGAGACATGTTGACTTCCTCTGCACCAGAGTCGACACAATGGCGGACAGCTCACTCAGTGTGGGTCTAAGGTAAGACGGCCTTGTCAATCAACCATCGTGGGAGCAGCCTGCGCAGAACTACGTCATTCTGACAGGAATCTCAGAATAACCTGATTTGAGAAAGGGGATTTTAAAATAGGGATTTAAAAAAAAAAACACTGGGTGGATTTTTATCATTATAGGATGACCCCTTTAAGTAAACAGTCCTTTACCTTTGTATTTTTGCCTAACTTTCAAATACCTTTTTTTGCTTCAAATCAAAGTTTGTAAATGTTGTGATTCGCCTTGTAGCTGGTTGATTTGGTTCATGGCCTTATCACTCTTAAACAAAGACTTTTTTAAAATCTGAATGAAAACAATACTTCAAGAACCAACGTCACTAAAAAAGTAGGCAGGCACTAATACACTCTACTGCAATTCACTTCCTGTCATTCCATTTTAACTTCCTGTGGGATGCAGCCAATTTAAATTCCAACCCATGAACTGAATATTACAACATTTCCTATGACATTTGAAGATAAAAATCCTTCGGATAAAAAGATAATAATGTGAGAAAAGACAAAATGATGCAATGTCCTGTAACACAGCCGTTCATTATACACAAGCAAAATTCTTTGCTATTATGAATGTGCTTTCAAACGACAGGCCAATTAGCCTGTCGAAAACTCTGCTTCTCTGCTTAATGGTCAGTCCGTGACTCATGGCCGACTTCTAAGTCCACGTCAAAAGAAAGTACCGGGGGTGCGTGAGGACTTTTGGTTGTGCAGGGTTAATATGACCCATGGGGGAGCTTGAACCCCCTGCATCCACTCCACACACACTGTACCAGCCTAATCCTCCCAAAGCAAACGGATTAAGTATAATTTGCACCACAGCTGTCCAGCCTGGAAGAAACAAGAAATTGTACTGCACATGTTCAGCTGCAAGAACAAATGTCACAGACCGAACGAAAAAACAAGATGCCCCATTTAAAAAGCAAGACGAACAGAAAATCCCCCGCAGCGTGTTCGGCCCGTCCATCTGAACACGTGTAAGTGGGTGTCATGGTCTTAAAGTCGGGGGTGTTGCTGGCGCATCATCCCACTTGATGCATTAACTGTGAAGGATTATTGAGAGGCTCTGTGGGTTCGTAATTTCGCGCATAGAAGCTGCGTCGATTTCCTGTGAGACGTATGATTAAACTGCTTTCATAATTACGCCCTTAGTCAAAGACAGCTCATTGCTGGATCTGCCAAAGGTCGAGGCCGTCTAATGCATGGCTGCTGGCACACACACGGCCCACTCAGACATCATGGGAAATCGGACACCTGTTTATAAGCAAGAAAATGATTCCAGTTGTACTATCTCACATACGTGAAGCAAAAGAGGTCCCACTTTATATTAGACCGACTGGCATAGGTGTGTAAAATCAATCATCTAGCAATACAATCTGAGTTTAAAAACATTTGTGAAAAAATGGGTCATTCTGCACAGTGAATTCAAGAGGTTTCTAAAATTTCATCCCTTCTAGATATTCCATGGTCGACTGTAAGTGGTTTTATTGGAAAGTAGAAGCATTTAGGAAAAGCAGCAACTCATCCACGAAGCAGAAGACTATGTAAAGTTACAGAGCGGGTCATGAGTGCAGAGGCATATAGTTTATAAAAGTTACCAATGCTCTACTGATTCCACAGCTGAAGAGTTACAAACTTTGACTGTCAATCATATGAGCACAAACACTGTGTGGCGGGTGCTTCAAGGTACGAGTTTCCATGCTGAGCAGCTGCATGCAAGCTTCAAATCAACAAGTACAATGCGAAGCATCGGATGGAGTGGTGTAAAACATGCTGCCACTGGACTCTGGAGCAGTGGAAACCTGTTCTGGGGAGTGAATCACACTTTTCTGTTTGCCAGTCTGATGGGCGAGTCTAGATTTGGTGGATGCCAAGAAAATGTTATACCTACCTGATTGTAAAGTAAGGTGGATGAGGGATAATTATATAGGGCTGTTGTTTTTTTTTTTTTTTTTTTTTTTTGGCGGGGTTTGGGATAGAAGGTAGAGAAGATAAATCTTAATGTTTCAGCATACCAAGATATTTTGGATAATGATATGCTTCCAGCTTTGTAGGAAGAGATTTCTCTTCCTTTTCATTCCAGCATGATTGTGTCTCAGTGCACTAAGTAAGGTCCATAAAGACATGGTTGGATGAGTTTGGTGTGGAAAAACGTGACTGGCCCACACAGAAGCCCTGAGACTGCAAGCCAGGCCTTCTTGTCAAACATTAGTGCCTGACCTCACAAATACTTTACTGGATGAATGGGCAAAATTTCCCACTGAAACATCTTGGAATTTTGTGGAAAGCCTTCTAGAAGAGTAGAAGCTGTTATAGCTGCAAAGTGAGATTAACTCCATAATAATGTCAAGGTATTTAAATGTGATGTCATTAAAGTCCCTGTTGGTGTAATGCTCTATATCTGTCAGATAGATAGATAGATAGATAGATAGATAGATAGATAGATAGATAGATAGATTTGGCAAACCAAGACTGTGGTGTGGTGCAACTCGCCAAAAACTTAATAATATCATGATATAATAATAATAATAATAATATTAATTATATATATATATATATATATATATATATATATATGTGTGTGTGTGTGTGTGTGTCATGTGGTGTAACTATCAAGCGATCATTAAATTGATAACTATCAAGTAATTAATGGAGCCCTCATGTCATTCCAAACCCGTAAGACCTTCGTTCATCTTCAGAACACAAATTAAACGCTGACCTAGATCCAGCGTGATGATGTTGAACACATGCATATGGCGCTACTGGGCCCAAGTGTAAACAAGGCAACGTCAATGTTCAAAGTCATCACGCTGGATCTAGGTCAACGCCGGCACCGCCACACGCTTGCGTCATGGTACTGTCGTGAACGCGTGTCCACAAGTGACACAATAGAGATGAAAATATGGAATAAAGTCGTTATTTTTGTTTTCTTTGTCGATCATCTTGGTAATTTTTCTGTGTCTTGATCGTGGTAGTTCCCTTGCTGTCTATGGGAGGGTCAGAGAGCTCTCAGATTTCATCAAAAATATCTTAATTCCGAAGATGAACGAAGGCCTTACAGGTTTGGAATGACATGAGGGTGAGTAATTAATGACAGAATTTTCATTTTTGTGTGAACTATCCCTTTAATAGCTTCCTATATATATATATATATATATATATATATATATATATATGAATGTGTACATCTATGCTAATTTGTGCAGCGATATAAAAGGCTATAAATAGCATATTTTAACAACAGTAAACGACCAAATTACACGTGATCGCAAAAGAAAGTTATTACAAAAACTTGATGGTGGTTTGAAGTGAGTTCTGAATAAAAGTGTACTATTAATCTCATAAATTGTCTAATGCACCTGTAAAACAGGTCCAATTCTTCTTCATAATGCATTTTGTCATAATACTTCACGTAAGGTTACAAGAAATGTTTTGTTGTATTTATTTAGAAACACTTTTGATAATAGTTGGGTAAATGTATACTGGGATTGAAGCGATGTGGCTTGGTAAACGTTTTATTGCCAGTATAAAGGCTGATAATGGCTGAATAAAAACAAAAGAATAATAAGGATTATGTCTCATACCTGGCGGAAGTGTGAAAGGTTCTGTTTCCTTAAACTAGTTTGTCATGCATTTCTTTATTTCAACACATTTACAGGTAAATCCTAGTATTTTAAATTTGTGATATATATATATGATTTTTTTCAGAGCTATTCAATTTAAAGTTTCAAAATTAAGAAAACAACAAAACTAAAGATTTTTAACAACAGGGCACGTTTTTGTTTAGTTTTTCCCCTTTTTGTGGACACTTTTATGGATCCAAGTGAATGAAAGGTTTTGTTTTGTTTTTTGTTTTGTTATTTTGTTTCATTTCAACAAATATGCTTTGGAAGTATTTTGAAAAATAAATAAATAAATAAATAAATATTATTATTATTATTATTATTATTATTTTAATAATAATATATATATATATATATATATATATATATATATACACATATATATTTGTATCTTTCACTCAAATTGTTATCTTGATAATATAATTTAACAAAATAAAAAAAAAAAAAAAAAATGTACGGTAAGATATTTTCCTTGGGAGTCCCAGACCTCTAGACCCCACTGTGTGTTTCCTTTGTTCTTTATCATCGGGCAGCTGCAGCAGGAGTGTGCTCATCGCCCAGATCTGCTTCTGGGTTCATTCCCTCCTCAGTGTGGCTCTAATGCTGAATTTAGCTGCCTGGCGTGGGCACAGAGCACTAGAAAGCAAGCAGCCAGCACACCGTGAACATCCAGACCCTCTGAAATTTTACGGCAGGCAAAAAGCATGGAGCCGTAGGTATGGCACTCGGCGTGGGGCCAAATCCTGGAGCCCTGACAGACAGCGCTGCTTTACCACTGCACACGTGAGAGGGACTGATCATTTGGGCATAAACTGAGCATTTGAAAATGCTTACATTGACTGTAGACTCCATATTGCAACTTATCCTAGCTATACTAGACATACATCAGACAGGAAGATTACAGAGCCTGCCAGTGGCATTTACCCATGAATGCCAGGAATGGCTTTGGTCTCAGTGGGCATTATCAGCTTCTGAGACAGACATGCTAGCCGACAACAGGACACAACATCATGCCATCCACAGGCATGTGTCTGAGGGTTGATGACCTTTGACCTTTGCTTGATTTAGCACAGGCTTTTAAAATATAAAAACATTCGGGTGGATGTAGGTGCATATTTAATATCTATTAAATATGTTCAATGCCATCACATTTATTTACGTAATTTGACATTTGTTTGTTCATTATATATATATATATATATATATATATATATATATATATATATATATATATATATATATATATATATATATATATATATATATATATATATATTTTTTTTTTTTTTTTTTTTAAAGGTATTGTATATTACTTGGCTGTAGCCTTTAGTACAATCTAAAACATTATAGATATCTAAATTAATCTTAGATTATTTTAAAACTTGTGTTTTTTGATTCAATGAAGCAAATCATATCGATTTTAGATAGCTTACATGATTCAGACCCTACAGTAAGTGAGGAGTCATTCACAACAAAAGGCCCCCTTGTGGTCAGTTTTTAAACAATGACTCTGTAGCTTTCATATGTGTGTTTATGCAATATAAATGTTAATTTTAATGAGAGATTTAAGATTTTCCTGTTAAAATAAATAAATAGAGGGAAGCGGATATATTAACATGTCACAACTTGATTTGTGAACTTCTGATCAGCTTCTTATATACTGACATGAAAAATAAGATGTAAGTGACAGACAGAGAGGAACTGATAGGAAGAGCAAGAGAGGGCGAGAGAGAGAGACAGAGAAAGAGAGAGAGAGAGGTCACTTACTCAGCTCTGATTGGCTAGTGTCCCACTGACGCTGAGGACAAGAATAAAGTCATAAAGCCATCCATCAAACATGTTGGCAAAAAGTAAATGTCCTGTAGTAGTGTTAGTTACCTGGTAAATGACACACAGAGGACGCAATGTCACGTCTCCTGAAAAACTGAAATGACAAAAACAGTAAATGAACATTTAAATATTTTTTTCAATAAATAAAAACATATGTAACATATAAATAAAAGTACACTCTTTAATTAAATAAAAAATAATAATTTTAGATTTATGTAAATATACGTACATATATATATATTAGTGCTGTTAATCAATTAAAAAAATTTAATCGCGTAATCACAAATTTAAAGTACTAGGATTTACCTGTAAATGTGTTGAAATAAAGAAATACATGACAAACTAGTTTAAGGAAACAGAACCTTTCACATCTCCGCCAGGTATAGGACATAATCCTTATTATTCTTTTGTTTTTATTCAACCATTATCAGCCATTAAACTGGCAATACAACGTTTACCAAGCCACATCGCTTCAATCCCAGTATACATTTACCCAACTATTATCAGAAATATTTCTAAATAAATACAACAAAACATTTGCTTGCGACCTTACGTGAAGTATTATGACAAAATGCATTATGAAGAAGAATTGGACCTGTTCTGCAGGTGCATTAGCGCTAACATTAGCATCATGCTACATAAGACAATTTATAAGATTAATAGTGTACATTTACTCAGAACTCACTTCAAACCACCATCGAGTGTTTGTAATAACTTCCTTTTGCGATCACATGTGGAATTTGGTCGTTTACTGTTGTTAAAATATGCTATTTATAGCCTTTTATATGGCTCCACAAATTCGCATTTCAGATGTACACATTCTTCAAGAAAATCACATACAAATATCCTATCATAATCGTGTTTTTATTATCTTATATAATCTATAGTGGCTGTTGTCAAGTTTATTTCTGCTGTGTAAAAGCCTTAACATGTTTGCTCTGGCTGAAACTCATGTTGTTTGTGATGTTACAACCGCCTCTCCGTTCTTAAGTGGCCAGGGATACATTCCAAGTATAATACACATTAATAAAAATCTGTTTAAATTTTTATTTGTCTATATACATTTTGGGCAGCCGCCGTACATTAAAAGTATATATATAAAAGTAGCCCAAAAAAATGCAACCCACGGCTCTGTAATTTTTCCCGCGACTGTATTTTCAAAATAAACCACTTGTGCCACTCGCCTGGCAACACTGGCTCGCTGTACCCTCATCACACAATGATAGATAAGCTTCTGCGCAGGAAGAAGTTCGGGTCAAACCTTATCAAACGATTAATTTGCGTTAAAAAAAAAAATTAACTCATTAAAAATGTTTGATTAATCGCATGCGTGAATGCGTTAATGTTGACACCCCTAATATATATATATATATATATATATATATATATATATATATATAATTATTTTATTATTCAGCAATTAATACTTTTATTCAGATGCAATAAGTTGATCAAAAGCGACAGTAAAGACATTTATCATTTTATAAAAGATTTCTATTTCAAATGTTCTTTTGACCTTACTATTTATCCAGTAGAAAAAAAGCAGAACAACTGTTTTCAACATTGACAAAAAATAATAAGTAATGTTTGAATTACTGAATTAACAGCAAGTCAGCATAGTAGAATGATTTTTGAAGGATCGTATGAAGACTGGAGTAATGATGCTGAAAATTCAGCTTTGATTCACAGAAATAAATTTAAATAGAAAACACATTTTAAATTGTAATAATATTTCACCACATTTATGTTTTTACTGTGTGTTTGTTTAAATAAACGCAGCCTTGACGAGCAGGAATGTTATATAGACCACTCTTTAATTGCACAAATTATAATGTTCAAACAGACTAGAATATTCAGTGAGAGCCAAATTTTATGTTGATTTGATAGGATTAGGAAAAGAAGGAGGGAAAAGGCTGCGTGGTGTGAGAAAGCTACTCAAATTTAATATGTCTAATCCTGTCTAAGTCATAGACACAGAGTGCATGGCTGTTGCTTTTCTTTCAGCTTAAAGAGTCTGGTCTCAGAGACACCTCGACATTTCCTCCCAGCCCTCCCACACATGAATGAAAGCAAAACAAATCAGCACTCATGTTCATATTCCATTCATAAAGAATAACAAACCAATTAAGACTGATGATCAACTATAAATATCAAACAATTGCTGGCCCCAGATGCATGGGATTATCTACTTTAAAGTCATTACGTTCACATCCTTCGCCTAATCTCTCAATTCCCTTTGTAATTCCAGCCCAGGATCACTTTTCCATGTTAGACGGCCTGTTTGCCAACAGGATTTATTGATGCTTTTGTTTCAGAGGCTGGAAACAAAGGGCCTCACCGTGAGATAAAAAGCAAAGCGTGAGTTATTCGATTAAATGCTAAGGACAATAATATCAAGAGAACAGAGAGAATAGGTGGAACGGAGAACTTCGGAGGACGAACCACTGACGCACTTTGAAGTGGGAACGCTGTGTGATCCAAATCGCTTCAGATGAGCAGAAAATCCCCAGACTTTTTGGAACTGGTGAAACCCGAGCACTAGCGCTGGGATTAGCATTTTATCGTATTTTAAATAGCGTTTTGATATTGATTAGATTTGCGTCCATCTAATACCGGTGGAATAACAACTGCATTGGTGTGATGGGCTGGTCTGGTCCATCTGTCCCACGGCGAGTCAAAGACCGCAAGCTGTCAAATACACACGAGACGGCTACGAGAATACCTTTTGTGCGCAAAGAAACCAAAAATAATGACTTTATTCAACAATTCATCTCCTCCGTGTCACCCTATACCGCCATTTTGTAGAGTATCAAATACGTAAACAACGTATGCAATGTATATACGCGGATACATTGTTTACATTCAGATCAAAGCGTAAACAACGTCAACAGCGTAAACACTGACATAGAACAGCATAAGTTGTTTACGTATGTGATAATCTCCAAAATGGTGCCAGGGTGACGTGAAGGAGACAAATTGTTGGATAAAGTCGTTATTTTTGTTTTCTTTGCGCACAAAAAGTATTCTCATAGCTTCGTAAAATTATGGTTGAACCCCTGATGCCACATGGACTGTTTTACAGATGTCCTTGCTACATTTCTGGACCTGGGAACATTGCAGTTGTGTTGCTGTCTATACGAAGCTCAGAGAGCTCTCGGATTTAATCCAAAAATATCTTAATTTGTGTTCTGAAGATGAATGAAGATCTTACGGGTTTGAAACGACATGAGGGTGAGTAATTAATGACAGAATTTTCATTTTTGGGTGAACTAACACAAGTATGCAGTATAATATGATCTAATTTTTATATTTTGAATCTCAAAATTAAAAAAAAAAAAACTCAAAAATTTCTAAATTTTAACTACGATTGATTAAATATTACAACAGTTGTAAGGAAAACTCCAACATCTTAGCAGTGAGCATTAGCCTCACACTTTTTTGTAAAATTTATACAGTAAGATAAAAACTAGATATACTTTACTTAAAAATTTGTTAATCTATCTATTCATTCCTCAAACTGCTGATCAGTTCATTGTCCCCATCCTGTTAAACAACTGAGGTTCTTCTAAACCGTGAGATGGGCTGAAACGTGAGGTCTGTTGATAAACCAGCGCAATCCTGTCCGTTAATTAACGTGGTCTCTTGAACCCACTCGATGCTTACAAGCGGTATGCAAACATCTCCACGGCCGGCTCTGATTTCAAAGTCAAGTCCAGAGGACCAGCTGTAGACCATGGGACAATTTCATCAGCTTTTTGAAACAAAAGCTGGGTAGGCCTGTTTGAGGGGCATTGGGCTAGAGAGACAGAGAGCGAAAGAAGGGAGAGAGCAAAATGGGAAAAAAATAAAAGCGATGTCTGAGACATTGCAGATGTCGAGTTGAATCCACTAGTGGCTGTTGACAGTTTTTTGAGGAAAGACAGCTTGAGAGGTTCAGTGAGAAGCATGCTTGTATGCACACGTGTGTTTGTTCGTATATATACTCACATGCACATGCATGCACTCAACACTTGCATGCTGCTAATGCATTGATTTGCGACTCGTCGTGCAGCATGCAACTCTAAATGCTGTGACGCAATGAAAGATGTTTGCTTGAATTGAGACTTTGCCTCGTTTTTCTCTTCACTTTAACACCTTCATTCCACGTCAAGAGCTAATCAGAGGAAACATTCCTTTGCAATCCTTTAATCCCATTTCCTGATCAAAACAGTGTTGTTGATAGTTTCGCTAAGGCCAAATACAACCGCAATTAGCCCTGGCTTTACACCACGCTAACTGAGAGGTGACAATTTCACAAATTTCAGGCCAATTATAACACAAAGAAGTCTGGCAATGATGTTTCTCTGTGATTTATGCATTATTCAGGATAAATATGAAATAGCATTTTCATTGATAACACTGTCTGTATTGTTTTCAAGCATTTTCCTAGCGTTCTAACTGAAACATCTGAAAAGTTGCGAGTGAAACATCTCACAGTTGAGAGTTTATATCTCACAATTGGGACAAAATTCTAACTTTATATCTTGCAATTCTGACATTCCTCGCAATTTCTCACAACTTCTCAGAATTATGAGATATAAACTCAGAACTGCAATAAAAAAGTCACAACTACCTTTTTTATTTGTTGTATTCTGTCAAAAACAAAAAGTCAAAATTGTAAACATGTAAACTCAGAATTACAATTTTAAAAAAATATTGCGTATTTTTTTATTCTATAGCGGAAATAAGTTTGCATAGATATCACTTCCTCGTAACATTCATCACATTAGAAACGGATTATCAAATGGAGCGCATTGCATTATGCAAAATTATATTCTGCACAGTTGTGGTATGTTGTATACTGCACATTTTGGCAAAGCAATAGGTAATGCTGGTATTCCATGCATACAGAATTTTACTTTAATTTTACTTTAGCTATATGTTAATGTTTAAATGCACAATAAACAGTTATGTTGTATCAGGATTTTATGACATGAAAAATATCCCAATACTGCCGTTTTCTTTTGCTAGTGTGTAGTAGCCTATTAATAGACACGTTACTTAGTCTTCTTTGTCAACAGCCCAGTTATAAATGTTAGGTAATGACATGCAGTCAAAGCCTGGACATGCTCATTATCTTTGTTATTTAGGCAACTAAAATGTTCAAGAACACTCACTGATTGACTTATACATTTAGGATTACAAATACGCACAAATATAATAATAGTCTATAAAGGAGTTGCAAATATAAAAGAGTCGGTAACACTTTAGTATAGGACAAATTCGCACTATTAGCTAGTTGTTTATTAGCATGCCTGTTATGAACATATTGGCTGTTTATTGGTACTTATAAAATGTATGACTGTATTCTACATCCCTAATCTTAAACTTAACAACTACCTTACTAACTATTAATAAGTCGTTAATAAGTCTAAATTAGTAGTTTATTGAGGCAAAAGTCATAGTTTGTTGATGTTAATAGCAAGAACTGAACTTTAAAATAAAGTGTGACCAAAGAGTCAATCAAACAGTGTTCATTTGATTCGTCATTTGATTCATAGCAACACAAGCCGTCAGAATACTGCCGTAAACACATCTATGACACTGGCCTTCACGCAACAAGAACAAGTATCAGTTTACAAGCCAGAGCTTCTATATTAAGAACACACGCACACGTACACACAGGTTATTTTCATGTCCGCCATGACTTCACACAACGTTTTGTGAAAGGATGGTTAATCCTTGAGTGTTTGTCGCTTGAAGAACAGAATGTTAGTATGACTGACTCAGACACCAAACACAGGCTGACGACCAACACACTGTTGAATAATTTCTATATAGTCTATTTTGTTCCATTCTCAATTATTATGGCCATTTTTCTATCCTTAGTGAGAATTAAATGAATTAAAATACAAAGAAACTCCACTACACACGTTTAGTAATGGCTGCTTTCTGTAAGCCACCAAAATCCTGTTTTCCTCTCATGTAGTAGTCATGACTCTCCTCATACTTCAGGCATAGAGTCATATCTAATGAAAGTGTGGATTACCTCACTCGATTTTGCATGGTGAGCAAAGCAGTGCTTGACGGAGACATTCTTTCCAGTTTAGTCTTCAGAAGATATTGAGCCCACCATCAAATGGAACATCTATGCCTCAACCTGCTATTATTCGCTTCACGTTGGCTTATGTCATTTATGATTGGTTATCCCTTATTCAGGGACACAAGATACATTTTCTCTGTGTAATGATAGCGCTAGAAATAGTGCGAAATTTGCAAACATAGTAGTAGTATTAGTATTGGTGTTAGTCTCAAAACTGCTAATACTAATTTTAAAACTTTAAATTAATGGGTAACAAAATCTCAAAAGAAAACATTGCTCTGGATTCACAAAAACATCAGTCTGTGACAATTTTTGCTTTGTTTCGGAGAATGTTAGGCCTTTTTTATTTTTGACTTAATTTAGGATGATTTAGTTATCTTTCAATGTCTTTGTCAACATTAGTCAGTAAAAACAAAAACAAAAAAGTTACTTTTAAAAGCAATACATTACAATATTGTGTTACTCCCTAAGTAACTAATGACTAACTTATTATGGAAAGTAATGTATTACGTCACTTTTGCGTTACTTTTTCTCATCTGGGCTGGGCTTGCTTGTATGTTTTTTGGAAAACATAAAAGGCCTTTTACAAAGATAAATGAATAAGCCTCAGGCTGAAGAAAATGTAAATTCATTTTGGATTGCATTATGAGTAGAACGCTGGAGAATAACGTTGAACACTACGAACAAAAGTGTTTATCTACAGTCATTTTTGCTTAGTATAGTTGAATTGGATCATCAACAGTTAGCAGTAAAGACATTGGTTAATAAAATTGGATTAAATACATAAAGGATATTTACATTATTTAACATATTTAACATCAAAACCTGTATGACTTTCTTTCATATGCATAACACAAAAGAAGATAAATCGAAAAATGTTTCAGTATTTATTTTTTTTGTCAGGACAATGAAAGTCAAAAACAGTTGAAACACTTGTCTGCAGAAGAAAGGAACTGATAAAAGTTTGAAACAACATGAGGGTGAATAAATAATAATAAAAAAAATCACCTTTGGGTGAACTATCCCACATTACTGTTGACTTATTCATTTTTGTCATACTGTATCAAGTACTTTTGCTTGCTTTGGAGTTACCATGCATGTTTCATAATGCATTTGAAACCAATATTGATATTGCTTTTCTACCAGCTTGCATATTCTATATGATTCAAACATGTGATAACATTTGAAAATAACCGAAACTTTAAAGAAACCAAGTTAATACATTCAATAAGTGTTAATTTAGCAGTGCACATTAATAAAAAAATAAAAAATAAAAAATAAAAAATCACAACAGCTATGTTTTGTTTGAGAAAATGAGCTCATTAGTGACAAAGTAATTGCTTCTCATGAGTGATGCAATCAGTGACAGATAAAACCACACCCAATGGCTTTAGACTGTTATTACTATACTATTACATGCTATTACATATTAATTACTGTATATCATAATTCAAACTAGTCATAAAAACAATGAAATGAGCTAAACGAGTGAGAAGCGAGCTAAGAGGACAGAAGTGGAGACTGTAGCAGATAATTGTGCTGCTGGGCTCACGCAGAGAGCTGTCTGTTTAGACCAGCGATTATTTATGAAAGCCATCCGGCTCCTGGGCCACAGTTGCCATTGGGCTGAAGGGGGATGAAAAGTTGGTCATCAGGTCAAGGGCCAAGGGGAGCATGCAGTGAACAGGTGGGGCATACAGAGGCTTCTGGAACTGACTCAGGATGGCCCACACCTGCCCTGACTGTCAATCAATGGCTGCCGAATGAAAAGAGACACTGAAGTATACAGTACTCGTACATGGTGTCCTCTAGAGTTTAGAAAGAACTTCTGTGGATTATACCTTTCTGCTGGTAAGTCTGACAGACTGAGAAAATGGATCCTTCTTAGATATTTTTATGGTCGGCGCAGCCTTGTCTGGTTATCTTGGAAAAGTATATCTAATGGCTAACATCCAGAGACTTAAAATGAAATAAGACTTGGCTAATATTGTGTTAAAAATGGCTTCCAAAACTTGGAAGCTGCCAACATTACAGGCTGCAGTTAGTTTCCAAAACTTGGAAAATTGGAAACTGACAATATTTGTGCCTGCAAACTTGATTTTTGGAGATTGCCTTTGAGGAAACACCTAGTGGTCAGAGAATATAACGTTGTGTTTTGATCAACAATGATATAAGTACTAACAAATCTACTAAAAACAATTGAACTCTACAAGAAATGAATCTGTTTCTGAAATTTATTTCAAAAATACTTGAAAAAAAATGCTCCAGTATGTGACCTAAAAAGGCCATTTAGAAATGATTATTATAACAAAATAAGACATGAAAAAAATTCATCAAGAAACCAATGACAATGTCAAAAAAAATCCTAAAAATGATGTTCAAGTGCCATTTTCATACAAGCATATCTTTAAAAACACAAATCCCTCATGGATCCTTTGGGCTACAAAGAGGTTATCACTTCATTAGTTGAATTTCCTCTCATTTCCCTTCCTTCTGCATCCTGTAAATCACTCATACATCCATGTATCATCCATCCATCAATGTGGGACATCCAGTCCAGGCCACGGTAGCAGTTCCCATTGGTTTCGGACAGCTAATGGCCCTTGTGAAACGGCACCAGCTCTTATAGCGTTGCGTTAGCAGCCGGCCGGACCCGTGTGTGCTGGGTGGGCAGCAGGTGCGAGCGTGAAGGACAGCTCAACTGCTGCACTGTACGACACACATACATACTGTACACACAACACACATACTGACTCTCAGTCGAAACAAACTTTCTAAGAATCTACTTTTACAATATCTAGGTAAATTATATTGTCTAAGACACACCGTTTAAAAGGAAATCAGACTGGAATCAAGAACACACTAATATGTTGGTATTCATATCATCACTGGCTAATATATATATTGTTGATGCACATTTTAAAATATTAAAAACTAAATCAGATTGGTTGTGGAATCTGATTTTATTCATTCATACATACATACCAGATCTTGGTTTGCAAGTGGAAAAAGCTCATATTTGTATTCTTAATGTACATATATACAAATTTATATATATTTAATATTTTATTAATATTACATTGATGTTGATGTTTTAATTAGTATATACAAATTATGTACAGTTATTACAATAATTGTACATAATGAGCATATATATATATATATATGAATAAATATATTCATATTTTAATGAATATATACAAATGATCTACAAAATATATCATTGTTAATTAAACATTGATATCAATGCAATGTTAATATTAATATTAATAAAAATATCAAATCTAAATACAGTTTTAAAAGTGAAATATTAGCATGTTTACACAGTATACTACTGTAATAATTATTAATAATGTTCTAATAATTGTAGATCATTTGTATATACAAAATATTAATGTTAATACTACATTTTGAGTATATACATTTTAAAATATTACATTTTTGTGTTAAAGTACATTTTAAAATGTATTTCACAATATCTAATTAATGTCAATATTATATTAATATTAATATACACAAATTATCTACTATTACGGTAATAAACTATATATGCGCTCGTGTGTGTGTGTGCAGTATATTATTTTAATAATTGCACATTATGTGTATATATGCAAATTAAATATTTTAAAATATGAATTACACTGCAAAAAAAATGCTTTTCTTACTTCGATTTTTTGTCGTGTTTCCAGCCAAAATATCTAAAAATTCTTAAATCAGTTAAAATTCTTAAATCAAAATTAAGTACATTTTTGCTTAGAACAAGCAAAATAATCCGCCAGTGGGGTAAGCTAAATAATCTTATTTCAAACAGAAAACAAGATTATTTTGCTTACCCCATTGACAGATTATTTTGCTTGTTTTTTTTCTGAAATCAAGACAATAATTTTTACTTGTCTAGAAAATCCTTCTTGATTTAAGATTTTTTAAATATTTTGACTGGAAACAAGACAAAAAAAAATCTAAATAATTTTTTTTTTTTTTTTTTGCAGTGTATCTTTAAAAACATTACAAATAAAAATATAATACTGTTAAAATATTTGTATACACACACACACACACCAATTACCATTCTCTACATATTATCAGCATAATATATATATATATATATATATATATATATTAAAAGTTAAACTAAACATGATTAGATTATTGCAGAACTCATTAAATTATTTATGTACATTTTATTCATTTTCTGTAAAAACCTTTTAGATGTTGTTAAATAAAACAAAATACTTTATATTCCCTATTTATGTCTTATTTATCTAAATGTATTATGTATCTAAACTACACACCCCTAGAGGGCGCCGTTCCTTATTTGTGTTGGCTGGTTTGAAGTCAGTTTGTGGTGTGGAGGCCATGAGGGACTTTGGGATTCTCCAATTGCAGGCAGGCAGACTGGCTGGCACCCCAAATGTAGCTTCTTCATCCTGGAGACAGCTGTTGTCTCTGTGACGACACTAGCGGCCAATGAAGTTTGGGTCCGATCTGGGGGTGGTGGGCTGGAGAGGAGGCTTATGGGTCTGAACACGATCAACTGCTGCAGAATCGGAGGGGGCAGTTGGCCGTGGACAGTAAACACCATTCCAAACCCTGCCGCGCACTGGAGCGCAACTTCACCCGATGCAAATATACATCTTGACACTTCCTCCTATGAGAATACACTCTATATTTTATCTATTCTCATCTTGTCAACGGGTGGTCCGGGAAGTTCCTGTCAACTCCTCACACTCTAAAGGCATACTTTGCTATATTTGTCAGTTACTTAGATGGGACTTCACATAGACTGACTAATAATAGGCTACCATTGAGGGATGACATTAATACAGATGGATATTTTCCATGTGAAAATGTATACGTCTTCATAAAGGTATAGTATTTTTTATAAATGTGTTTAAAATGATGGATACATGAGATCATATTCACAGCTCAAAAAAGCTAGTTTATTCTACATAAAGTGGGTAGCCCACTCATGGCAGTGGCCATTTTGAGATCACATGACCAGGCATGTCCTGAATGATTCCTGGTGTCTTGAGTTTAGGGATTAGTTTGGCATATTATGCTCAATAACCGATAAATGCAACACTAAAAAACTGCAATCTATCTGCCTTAAATTTGAAATGCTATTACATGAATTCAGGCATGTATGAACAATCGATTTTCATTTACATCCAATTAAATATCCAATATCAGCTCACACTGATAAATAAAAAAATCTCCAATAAATAGGCTGATAAGCAATAAGGTATCAATAATCAATATTGTGAATCCTACTTAAGTTAAGAAACACATACTAACGTGAAAATGTACTGAGGCTATCCAAGCTGTAGATGAGTTTGTTTCTTCATCAGAACAGATTTGGAGAAATGTATCATTCCATTACTTGCTCACCAATGATCCTCTGCAGTGAATGGGTGCCGTCAGAATGAGAGTCCAAACAGCTGATAAAAACATCACAGTAATCCACACCACTCCAGTCCATTAACGTCTTTGTGAATCCAAAAGCTGTCTGTTTATAAGAAACAAATCCATTATTAAGATGTTTTTTTTAACTTCAAACCATCACTTCTGGACAAAAAGTCCAGAAGTCCATCTGCTGTTGTCCTTCATATCAAAATCAGTTCAGAACTGTTTTGGACTGTTTTCACTTCTAAATGATGCTTGATATGTGCATATTTCTGATTTTTTAGATATCCAGACATTTTTTTAAAGACTTTACATGCCAAAGCGTTCTGAATTTGATAATATAATAATGTCATACAGAAGTCAGTCTGCAGTAACATGAAATTTAAGGAATGGATGCTCCAGGCCTGATGGGAGCAGCAGAGAGGCTGATTATGTGCCTCTTTTTTTTGTCAGAAAAAGAGAGAGAGAGAGAAAAAAAAGCAAATGTGAATATGTGAATGAGTTTGACTGGTAATGTGTCAAAAATCCTGCATCAGTGTGCAAAATTAAATAAACACACAGTGACACACAGTGACACACACACCGGTAAAGTCACTGAAACAATTAAATGTAATCAGTTGGATGTAGTGAATGAATTGTATAAATATGAGCGCATGTTTATGTGATTTATGAGGACACAAATATGTATAATGACATGGGTATTACACTGGTATAACAACATAACCATGTTTTATGAGGATATTTCCTGAGTCCTCATAATTAAAACAGCTTTACAAACATACTAAACAAAGTTTTATTAATAATGTAAAAATGCAGAAAGTTTTGTATGAGGGGTAAGTTTAGGGGTGATAAAAGATACAGTCTGTACAGTATAAAAACCATTACGCCTATTTCGAGTCCCCATAAAACATAAAAAACAATGTGTGTGTATGTATGTTGTTAAAGTTTTCTGGATAACATTTTCATAATTTGCCAATTATTTACTTTGGTAAGCAACATCTCTTTATAATATCACATTTATGAGTAAACATAAATATATTCAGCTGCCTTTATAATTTGGAGATAAGGATAAAGTGATATTTGGGGATTCATGGCATTAAAATGTTCAAACCCCCTTAAAATAAACCATTAATTATAAATAATCCGAAAGCAGTTCCAATGATGTTCTGAGATGAAATGCAGAGCTTGTTCCAGGGAACAGATCGAATGTGTGATCACCCAAGCAGCAGGTCCTGAGCTGCACCTGCCTAAACGACGAGGGCAGCGCTCTCCCGCACTCACGGCTGATGCAGTCCACAGACGCTCACTGTGCTCAGGAGTCCACACTGTGACTATAACAGCAGCTGCCTCAAAAACCTCAGAAATCTCATCACTGCAGTCTATCCACACAAAAAGAACTATATGATCTTCCTCTGATATGTACAATAACAACCCAGCATTCAACAGTTTACTGTCAAACCATCTTTACATAGTTTTACATATATAGCTTGGCACCAGCTTTACATACATGTAATGGCAGTCTATATTATAGATAATGATTTATTGGATATCTGTCATGATTAAAGGTGTGTGTGTGTGTGTGTGTGTTAATATAATATATAATATATAATATATATAATATAATATTAAGTATATAAAGTTGACAAAGGATGCTCTCCAACTCAAGGCTAGTAAGAAATTATGCAATTAATGAGAGAAAGAATTAAAGTTCTGTGAACAGTTTATTGCCCTTTATATAACTACATTACACACAATTACAAGTTATTTAGTTATAGTTGTAATTTAATAAAACACATGGCATAATGTATATTTTTGTATATATACTTTTGTATATATCATTTTGTTTTCTGTATATTATTATTATTATTATTATTATACCACCAGCATTAACAAACATAATTAAATTAATAATAAAATCTATAAAAATAATAAAATATAACATTAAATCATAATTATGTAATTCACATTTAAATGATATATATGTAAAAAAACCTAATAACAATAGATCTGAAAAAACAAAAACACTTATTATGGATATATTAACATAAGGGTTTATTATCAATAATAACAGAATAATGACCACGATAAAATTATTATACCACCAGCATTAACAGACATAATTAAATTAATAATAAAATAATCTATAAAAATAGTTAAAATATCAAATTAAATCATAATTATGTAATTCACATTGAATAATAAAAACAATAATTTACATTGATATTTACAGTACATATCAACTTTTTTAACATTCTCAAACAGTAAAAACAGGAAAATTATGAAATATCAATACAATTTACAATAACTATTTTCTTTTTAATATATATTTTGCTGCTCAAGAAATTATTATTATTATTACATATATTATAAAATGATTATTATCAATGCTGAAAACAGTAGTGCTGCTTTATATTTTTGTGGAAACAGTCACATGTTTCAGGATTCGATACAATGAATAGAACAGCATTTATTGGAAACAGAAAAGCTTGGTAACATTTTAAATGTCTATACTGTCATTTATTGGACTAATCAACGTGAATAACTGCATAATTAAATACCACAGCACATGCATAAACGTTCATGAAGTTTAGTTTGTTGTCCATGTAAAGCCAACAAGTGAAAAATCCCCTCAATGACAAGTCACTTATCAAAGGCCGCTTTCACAGACCCTAAAAGTGCGTGATTGGGGTCGTTTCCAGACGGGGGGAGGAGGGCTCAAGCGTGGGAACACATGCTAATGTTAGAATCAGGTGTAGCGGCTGCTTTAATGAGCTGAGCATGGACAGGCCTGCTGCTGTCGGGCCAGAGAAATGGACTGACCATGTGACAGGAAGGAGAGAGCATGACATCTGTCCCCCGTACACCTCTGAGGAAGTGACCTGCCACCTCTCACACACCCACAGGACAAGCTCCTTTTTGTGGAGGTCATCTTTAACGCACTATTTTGACAGCAGGAGAGGCAATGATGATCTGTGAGGATGGCCGTGGGCTTTTGATCTCCACGAGCTTTGTTTGAAGGCAAGTGGAAATCTGAAGGCCGCTGGACTGCTAGCGGCTATGCTAAAGTGGCTATGACATAAAAAAATAAAAGTGTGTGGATATGAGACAAAAAAAAAAGAAAAACATTCCCAGAAGTCTCTACATGACACATTATAATGAGTTTTGTTTCCCCTTATTTTTGTTATCAGCAATAATTTTGGTTAATGAAATATACTGTGCTAATACGCCTTCCTGTAATGCCTAAAACATTGTCACATTTTAATATTTGAATGTATTTGTTTTTTGTTTTGTTTATTTTTCTTCTTTTTACCTTTTCTTTATTTGTTTGTTTTGTGCTTCTGATATAACGACAAAAAATATCTAAATTAATTTTAATTGTCATTAAATGATTTGCAGGTCAAAGTTCACCAGACTTAGGGCCAGTTTTAATAAACAGGGCAAATTAGCTTTAGTGCGCAATTCCAAAACAGCGCTGATGGGTGTGGAAATTTCTGCGTGCGATTTACTGACTACATGCAAATTTAAGAACACAGACACAACTTCTAATTTCCATAATGACCAATGCAATACAGGTGCTGGTCATATAATTAGAATATCGTCAAAAAGTTGATTTCACTAATTCCATTCAAAAAGTGAAACTTTTATATTATATTCATTCATTACACACAGACTGATATATTTCAAATGTTTATTTTTTTAATTTTGATGATTATAACTGACAACTAAGGAAAATCCCAAATTCAGTATCTCAGAAAATTAGAATATTACTTAAGACCAATACAAAGAAAGGAGTTTTAGAAATCTTGGCCAACTGAAAAGTATGAACATGAAAAGTATGAGCATGTACAGCACTCAATACTTAGTTGGGGCTCCTTTTGCCTGAATTACTGCAGCAATGCGGCGTGGCATGGAGTCGATCAGTCTGTGGCACTGCTCAGGTGTTATGAGAGCCCAGGTTGCTCTGATAGTGGCCTTCAGCTCTTCTGCATTGTTGGGTCTGCATCTTCCTCTTCACAATACTCCATAGATTTTCTATGGGGTTAAGGTCAGGTGAGTTTGCTGGCCAATTAAGAACAGGGATACCATGGTCCTTAAACCAGATACTGGTTGCTTTGGCACTGTGTGCAGGTGCCAAGTCCTGTTGGAAAATGAAATCTGCATCTCCATAAAGTTGGTCAGCAGCAGGAAGCATGAAGTGCTCTAAAACTTCCTGGTATACGGCTGCGTTGACCTTGGACCTCAGAAAACACAGTGGACCAACACCAGCAGATGACATGGCACCCCAAACCATCACTGACTGTGGAAACTTTACACTGGACCTCAAGCAACGTGGATTGTGTGCCTCTCATCTCTTCCTCCAGACTCTGGGACCCTGATTTCCAAAGGAAATGCAAAATTTACTTTCAGAGAACATAACTTTGGACCACTCAGCAGCAGTCCAGTCCTTTTTGTCTTTAGCCCAGGCGAGACGCTTCTGACGCCGTCTGTTGTTCAAGAGTGGCTTGACACAAGGAATGCGACAGCTGAAACCCATGTCTTGCATACGTCTGTGCATAGTGGTTCTTGAAGCACTGACTCCAGCTGCAGTCCACTCTTTGTGAATCTCCCCCACATTTTTGAATGGCTTTTGTTTCACAATCCTCTCCAGGGTGTGGTTATCCCTATTGCTTGTACACTTTTTTCTACCACATATTTTCCTTCCCTTCGCCTCTCTATTAATGTGCTTGGACACAGAGCTCTGTGAACAGCCAGCCTCTTTTGCAATGACCTTTTGTGTCTTGCCCTCCTTGTGCAACGTGTCAATGGTCGTCTTTTGGACAACTGTCAAGTCAGCAGTCTTCCCCATGATTGTGTAGCCTACAGAACTAAACTGAGAGACCATTTAAAGGCCTTTGCAGGTGTTTTGAGTTAATTAGCTGATTAGAGTGTGGCACCAGGTGTCTTCAATATTGAACCTTTTCACAATATTCTAATTTTCTGAGATACTGAATTTGGGATTTTCCTTAGTTGTCAGTTATAATCATCCAAATTAAAAGAAATAAACATTTGAAATATATCAGTCTGTGTGTAATGAATGAATATAATATACAAGTTTCACTTTTTGATGATATTCTAATTATATGACCAGCACCTGTATACCAAACGCAGTGCAAATTAGCGTAGGGATATGTTCGGATATTCTAAATTTTACATCTGAAAGGGAAACTCCAACAAATGCATATTCAATGACGTCAGGCGCAAAAATAACTGTATCCGCGCCTTTTCAGCGCTAATTCTTCACTGCGCGTCTTTAGTAAATCCTGACAGTACTATTTTAACGCCAAAAGACAGTTTGCACTGTCACAAGCCGTTAGTAAATCTGTCCCCTTCAATTTTTAGTAACAGAAGACTACATTTTTTACTAATATTTATTAATATCCACTCTATTTGCACTGGTTTAAATTCTACATTGATGCCTTTTTCACTGTGATAATTCAGTTTTTACTATTTATTGAAGATTAGTATTTTTTATCCTATTGTAGCTTTTACTGTTATGGAAACAAATCTATTGAAGCTCACTTTACTGTGGTAAAACCACTGTAACACACAACCTTGTAGCAAATTGCATTAGCAAACAAAAATTGGCAAGTGTAAACCTTTAGCTTAGCATGAAACATTTCTCAGCTTCTGATAAAGTTCGATTTGGGATTTGAGAAACCCACACGGCCTAAAATGCTACAAATGTATCCTTTCATCTCGTAGAAACATATTTGTTGATATTCCAGAGGGCAAATCCCAGATCCATTTGCAGGAGGTCACAGCGTCCTGCTGTATGTGTTTCTGATGATTTGTGCAATTAGCTCACTGTCAGTGTTGACAGGCCTATGACAGACCCTGTCACTATACGCCCCGTACAGAGCTTTTCAAGAGCAGAGCGGTACAGGAGCACTTTAGCTGCTCCATCTGGTCCGTCTCCAACATCACAGGGAGTGTTTGCTTAAATTGTTAGTCCATTAAGGGAGCAGAAGAGAGAAATTTGAAACTAATGATGTAGGATGAACACTATGAAACGCTGGAGGCCACCAGGCAATATTTACAGATAATAAATAGAAAATCATGTATTTGATTAGCTGTATTAAGCATATTGTGCACTGAATTTGCTCTGCCCGGTACCATGCATGAGGCAATGAATGTCCTCGATAAAGAAAAAAAGTTTTTAAAAATCTATTTAAATATCAGTCTTAGAAATATACTATTTGTATTCATGTTGGTTTCATCAAGTTTAGATTTTCATCAAAACACATATTCCATACAATAATATCAATCCAGGACAAAGGGTGAACAGAAACTGATGGCTTATAAAGACAGGCAAACAAAAGGAGCAAACGAGATGATTAATCAACACAGGTGAAACAGAACTAATGATGATTAACTAATAATTAGAACAGGAACTAAACCAAATAAGGAAAAACAGGAACTAAACGGGAACATACATGTGACTGTAACATGGTGTAACCACATGTTACAAATAAGATGCATTATTAATTGATTAGTATAATTTTTAGAAAGTCACACCACATGACATTTGAAATATTACAACATAAAATATAATAAGCCTTGAAGCCTTTTTCCTAATAAATAATATGAAAGATATTATAATATGCTGTAATATAAAATATATTGGTAAACTACTTAATTACAGTAATTAAAATCTTGTAATGATTTTTTTAATTAATTAATTTTTTTTTTTTTTTTAAAAGACATAATTGTTTTTATCTGAGGATTAAAATTAGGATGAAAAATATCAAAATGATTATTTTAGTATATGTAAATACTATAATAGTATTTATTAATATTTTGAATTCTTACATCTTCATTGATTTTTATGTTTTTGTCTATTTATTTTTATTTTTAATACATTTCTATTAGCTATAATACATTTTTACTTCAGTAATTTGTATATTCAAATTTAAATAGTTTGTTTCCAAAAAAAAACATTTATTTCATCTGATATTTATATTTCATTTTATTTCTGTTAAATTTCAATTATTTATTTATAGTTGTAGTCTACGGTAACAGCAGTGGTTTAAATTTAAAAAAATTTAAATTGCGCTATTTAAGTCATCAATAGCGAGTTTATGAATAAGGAAAAAAGTGTGGGATATAAACTCATGACTCTGAACCGAGGGGAAAAGAGAGAATGATGAATTGTGATAAAATCTTGGAATTGCGAAAATAAAGTCAGAATCTTCAAATATAAACTCAATATAAGAACCAATATATTTGATGTTACTGACATTAAAAATGGTGTGATGCATCTAAATGCACCATATTTTACAAACATGAATGAGATTTTAGTTTATAATGAGTGATATGTCAGACAAAGTTATCATGTGGCTTCAGAAGCCATGGAATATTGAACACGAGTTGAATGAAGTACTTTCAAGTACTTTTTTTGTGGTTTTTGTTCCCATTCACTTCCATTATACGGAACAGAGCAGCCAAGACATTCTTCTAAATATCTCCATAAAATATGTTTGTATTAACTGCTCCTTAAACTTCTTTTCATGTGTTTAACTACCTCTGTAAAATTATTTCTTGCAAAAAAAAAAAAAAAAAGCTACAAATTTTACAATTTACACAAGGAATCCCAGTCTTTTGATTTTTTTTTTAACAGCAGTGGTTTAAATTGCATTTTTCATGTATTTGTGGATAAATTAATATAAAGGAAGGAAGAAAGAAAGAAAGAAAGAAAGAAAGTCACATCACTGACTCAAAAACATGATGAAATTAGTATGGACATTTTATATAAAGTATTTATTTAAAAGAAAAAATGTAAGACTTAGCATGTATTGTATTAAAAAGTACTGCATTTGTACAGTGAATAATGCAAGTTAACCAGTGATTAATTAGTGTAATGTTCTTTCTACACCAGTCTAAATCCAGATTTCTCCCTCATAACCCTCTGTACCCACAGCCAAACTGATCTCAGGTCAGTGTAACGGTTTAAGTGTTTGATGCTCAGCACATTTAAGCATGTAATGCATGCATCATGCAGAGATGCTAAACAGACTGTAGTGTTGGCTTTGGACCATCTACACCACACTGGATGTGATCTCACCTTAATCAGCATGACAAGATCTGAAGCCCTAAACCAGAACAAAACTCTAGCTTTAATGTATTTCACAGCAGTTTTAAAACTGGCTTTACAGTTGCACACTTCACAGTGCTATTCCTAAACATCAAAGAAAATATCAGAGGGTGCAAAGACAGCATGAATTCATCTGTACAGAATCTGTGACGTGATACCTTAATGTACTAGCTATTAAAGACTTTAATTGGAGTTTTAATTTTAGGCAGAGAAAAGTCTTAATGAAATCCACGACAGCTGAAATAATACCGTCACTGACCAAGATCGGATTTAGATCTAATAGAGTCATTAACGGATTCCCATTACTAATAAACAGGATTAAACAATAATGAATTTCAGCTTGTTTAAGCAAAATAACTGTTATGGAAAGTATGACCGAAGTGAGGCCTTAAAGAGACAGTTCACCCAAAAATTACAGTTGAGGTCAAAAGTTTCAGAATCTGCAAAATGTTAATTATTTTACCAAAATAAGAGGGATCATACAAAATGCATGTTATTTTTTATTTAGTATTGACCTGAATAAGATATTTCACATAAAATATGTTTACATATGTGGAATAAGAGAAAAAAAAATAAAAAATGTTGCCTTTAGATGTCAGAATTGTAATGCAAATCATTTTTATAGAATACTGTCATCAAAGATGCCATTTGAAGCTAAACGCAAACATTTAAACGGACTGACTAAGGATGAAAACTACTATGATTACGTTTAAAGCATACATTTGATTTAAACAATAGGTCTACATAATATTCACATATGCAGTTCATAGGGGACATATTGTATTAGCCCTACAGTTACAGCATGAAATACTGTTTAAACCTATTACTGTTAACATTTTACATAACATTTACCTATTTTATCTCACAATTCTGGCTTTTTTTCTCACAAATGCACATTTATATCTCCTAGTTTGGTCTTTATGACTCAATTTAAGTCATCAATAGCGAGTTTGTGAATAAGGAAAAAAGGCAGAAGTGTGGGATATAAACTCATGACTCTGAACCGAGGGGAAAAGAGAGAATGATGAATTGTGATAAAATCTTGGAATTGCGAAAATAAAGTCAGAATTTTTAAATATAAACTCAAATTTATGCAAACACCGAATTGGTCTATAAGAACCAATATATTTGATGTTACTTACATTAAAAATGGTGTGATGCATCTAAATGCACCATATTTTACAAACATGAATGAGATTTTAGTATATAATGAGTGATATGTCAGACAAAGTTTTCAACTTTTTTAGGTGCCGCAGGGCCGAAATTGTGCATATACCTTCAGATCACGCTTATCACTACATGTACCAATTCTGATCTGAATACGCTAAACGTTGTGGAAATTTTGTCTTATATAGTATGTATTTTGGTGTGTTTTTGGTCACATTTGTTTGAGAGTTATTGACTAATCAACTTGAATTCTATTATTTTTTTTGTGGGCATGGTCTGAAGATGATCTGTGCCAATTTTGGTGAAAATCAGACAAACAGCTTAGAAGGAGTTCGAAAAAATTATTATTATTTTTTTTTTCTTGGAAAATTCAAGATGCAAAAAAAAAAAAAAAAAAAATTACATAAAACATGTTTCATACTTTTTCATATTTTCTTGCAAGTTTAATATCTGCAGAAATCCCCCAGTTCAGCGTTTCTCCAACTTCCTGGTCCAAGGGTCATTTGTCAGCATTAACATGGATCATGTCAAGAATCAGACATTAGGGTTAGGACACAGCAGTTGAGTAAATAGTGGCTGGAATCATCACGGCATATCCATTTCCACACCTAAATCATGGAACGACTAGGTTTACCTAAAGATAAACAGAAAAGCCAAAGAGAAAGGAGAATATGTGTGCTCAGAATTTAATACAAATAATCACTATTTTAAAGTTGTGTAATATTGACAATTAAAATCTCTATCAATAGTCATATTTTGGGGCAGAACTATCTGTTTATTTGACCAATGGCAGACGACAAAAAAAAAAAAAAAAAAAAACATTGTTCCATTTAGTTTTATTGCGATTAAAACAATAATTACCATGACCCGAATTAACATAAAATGAGACATTAGTATCAACAAGTTTCTTTTGTTTCCCAGAACTCAAATCTTTAATACAAATACACAATTTGTCTTGATGAAGGCGTTTTCTGTCCTTGGACTTGGAGCTTGTTGATACCAGTGTATTTACTAGCAGAAGATTAGACTGATTATAAAACTTCATCCGTGTCTGGTTCCTCCCGGACGTCTGACCCTCCAACCCTGATTCCACCCTCACCGGCTTTCTCAGCTGCTGATATGTGTGTTATGTGAGTATGACTTGACTGTTCTTATTTTGGTACATCACTATCAATCAAACTTCTGGATGGGATGGCCAACTTGACCCCGATGCCCTGAGAAACCTGAGGCGTGTAGAACAGGAATCTCCCCATTTTTTAAAGCCAACTGGACCAATGAGAGTCTTGAAATAAACCGGAATGGACTGGTTAGGAAAGGTTTTGCTGGAAATGAACATTTCAGTAAATGTGTACTGGGGTGTTTCTACATCTATGAGCGTTTTTGTCCCTGAGGACTCTACAAAATAAACTCTTGAAAATAAAGGTTCTTAATTGGTATTGATGGTTCCATGAAGAATCTTTCACATTCATGGAACCTTTCAAATGCACAAAAGGTTCTTTATAGTGGGGGAAAAAATCAGTTCTTGAGATTTAAAAAATGTTCTTCACACTAAAATTATTATTTTAAGAACTGTTCACTAAAGGGTTCTTTGGGAAACCAAAATATGGTTCTTCTATGGTACTGCCATTTTTACCATTTTTCCATTGAACGTAATGAAAATTCCCGCAACATTGTCATTTCCACAACATCCAAAATTATATTTTGTATTTAATGGCATTCTGTGGTGGAAATGACAGTAATGTAAATGAGATTTTGAAAGTTTTTGGAATAAAATAGCAGACTTCTTTGTCTAGTTAAGGCTATTTTCGTACACTGTAAAAAGTGCTAAGTTGACTTAACTTAAAAAAATTGAGGAAACCTGTTGCCTTAAAATGTTTAAGTAAATGATAATTAAAAAAATAAGTTAAGTGAATTGTCAAGTTCACTTAACTTTAAAAAAAATATATATATATATATATATTTATTTAAGGCAACGGGTTTCCTCAATTTTTTAAAGTTAAGTCAACATCACTTTTTACAGTGTAGCTAAATAAACATTCCATTTTATTTTATTTTTGTGTAATCTCAGTTTGATTGGAAATGATGCACAGTAAACATTTCCAGCATATGGGTAGTGATATCAATTTACAGTACCTTTTTTTCACACATCACATGTCTTATATTTAGTCTAAAACATGTTTTTTTAACAAAGTCATTCCCTTGGTAAACAATTACACTAATTATTGAAGGGGAAAAAGTTTATTTAAACAATTGTTCACTGTGGTGGAAATGACACCAGAATTGTAGAATAGCCTTATTTAAAAAATAATAAAGTTTAGTTTTTACATTTTTTTTACACAATAAATATTAAAAATGTATATGATTATTTTTGATGATCATAGTTCTTATAATTTATATTTATATCAGAGAATCTATAAATATTTATGGTGTATGTATGTAGCATATTTATGGTGAATAATGGTGAAAACATTTCAAAAAGACATTTCCAAAGTTTTAATGTGACTTAAAAAAAAAAAAAAAAAAAATTTTATTAAATGAATTCAATTAAATTTTATTTATTATTATTATTATTTATAAATTACACTTTAATTTAAATCATTTTAATAAAAATCAACCCCAGGGATATGAAAGTTCCCACTTTTTTGTGGATTCACCACTTGCATATTCAATTTCATAGACAACTGTACAGAGTTTGTCGAAATATTCACATATGCTTGGATTTCTGTCAAGCTCTAAGCAAAAGTTGAATCTTGTTGCTCACACATTGGCCCAGATTATCACCATACCAGAATCTCAAGCACAAGCAATAAGGGTTTGGGCTTCATCACACCGTAACACACTCATGGGACTATTTATAATGTGTCTTGTGCCACAGAAGGTAACATTTTTTTCACACTTTCCTTGCAAGTGTTGAAAATGTCCTGCTTAAAATGGAGTAGCCAGACGGAGCGTTTAAATGGTGTTTTCATCAGGTTCCACTGCGTTTTCACCTCTCGGGTCCTCGCTGTTGATAGCTAAGAGGATCTTTAACTTTTTTGTTTGGAGCTAGACTGACTCAGATTGATGTCTTTGAGAAAGTCACTAGTTAATTAGAGAGAAAGCTGTGTAATGTCACGGTTCGCGCTATCCCGAGGGAACGGAGGGAGCGAGGGGTTTAAAGTTGAAGCAGAGGCAGCAGAAAAAGAAAAAAACATGGATATGATCATGACTGTCACGTTCATGCTTTATAATCCATTTAGACTCCAATTGCTCAAAAAAGTTTCAATGAAAGTTTGCATTTAGGATGTGTTGAGCCTATTGAAACTTGGTTATGTTTACGTGTGTTTGTCAGATTCATGGCTCAATTGAACTGAATATCCTTTGTGTAAACACCTCAATTGATCCAATTGAGCTTCAACCAAGTAAAATGTTGTTCAGATTGAAAAAGGTGGTGTAGATCTGAAATACCTAGAATTTTACTGACTTATCTCCCGGATATGATGTCAAGGCTTTGCATAACATTATATATCATAAACAGAAGAATGTTCCTTACTGCATGCTGCTATACATGTCATCCATCTCCATCTAATCATTCTTTTTGTTTTCGCTCTTCTGATGGTTTTCAGCTTTCTTTTTCTGCAAAGTTGTTTTATGGTGTATAGCGATAAGACGCAGCACCCAAAATATCATCAAAACACTCCAATGCAGCCTCCATTCTTCGCGAAAGATGAATAAAAAGGCGCAAAAACCTGGAAAAAATTATAAACGACCCTGCCAAATCATGGCCAAATCACTAATATTAATACTTGTATTATCACAGGACCTTCTTTGGCAAAGCATGGTAGGTCATTTGCGGGGGAATTTTTTCTTTACAAATTACAGACATGGCCGATTCGCATAGGATTATTATTACAAATGACTAGAAGTCACCAGGTAACATTAATCCCGTAAAAAGGCTTTAGTCAGATTCAAAAACACTTTGCGCACATTCATATTGCCAAGAAGTGGACGTTTACATGTGTTTCATTTGCGAAGTTCTCAGTGGAGAATGAATACTTGCTAAAAAAGCTATATGTCAGCTTTTTTTAGACAAAACAGCAATTATGGTCTTCTCTGGTGCTAAATATGACACTTAGGCACTAAGCATTTTGTTAAGAATACATGTAATGCACATATAAACAAATATGAGCATCGCATTGCAAAAGGATTCATTTAGATTGATGAAAATTAGTGCATGTATTGTGAAGTGGATTTTGAAAGTTTTTTTTAAATTTTTTTTACTTTAATGAGATTGATTATTCTAACACGTTAGATATATTTTGTCTTTTATTAATTTAAGAGGTTTCATTTGTGTTTTATAGATGGAAATATAGAAAGCAGCCAAAAATGTGTTTGTTTACAACAATATGGCACATTTACATATCTAACTTTCATGCGTTCAGGTGATATGTACAGATTATTTGCTTTTTGTCATGATTTCCCCACACTGATGTCACTTTTAAGTTATCATAGGGAGACATAAAAATAAAAATAAATAACTGTTAAATTCAAAATAATAAAATAAAATAAAATAAAATAATTTTTTTTTTTTTTTTTTTTGCATGAAGAATATTTTAATAATCTACAGAAATGATCATTATTAAAGAAATGTTCCATTATTCCATTATTAAGAACCTTTTGTCCAATGGAACCTTTTGTCATCATACAGGTTTTGAAAAGACATGAAAGTAACGTAAATGTTGACAGAATCCAAAAATCATTAGGATATTAAGTAAAGATCATGTTCCATGAAGATATTTAATGAATTTTCTACCCTAAGTATATCAAAACGTAATTTTTGATCAGTAATATGCATAGCTAAGAACTTCATTTGGACAACTTTAAAGGCGATTGATTTTTTTGCACCTTCAGATTCCAGATTTTCAAATAGTTGTATCTTGGCCAAATGTTGTCCGATCCTAACGACCCATACATCAATGGAAAGCGTATTTATTCAGCTTTCAGATGTTGTAGAAATCTCAATTTCGAAAAAAATTGACACTTATGACTGGTTTGGTGGTCCAGGGTCACAATTTATCTTTACTTAATTGCTCTCACTAAAATTTAAAGAAGATTTGAAGGAGCACAACAAATGCCCAGTGCAGAAGCCCACCTTAAACCTCTCATCCCCAGTCAGGGGCCACGACCGAGGCCCAGCTCCTGTCTGCAGACTCCTGGTAACTGAAACTACAGCACAGTTGGACAACACAGCATGATAATTGGAGAATTACAGCTGTTAGTCACACGAAATACACTGCAGTTGTAGGTCGGGGACCTGGAGGTCGAGGCACAGGAAGCTGAAGTGTAATTTAGAGGCAGCCAGTGCCAATTTCATACCCACAACCCCCTCCATCAAGTCCACCTGTTAACTAGAGCCTTGTCAGGCAAAGACTAAACATAATCAATGAATAATTCATAACAATTCATTTTTGCTACGGTGGCATGTCTCTCGTCATTTCTATTGAGATTAATGAGCAAGGCTTGTCTGATGTGTGCTATGAAAGAAACGTTTAATGTGCTGTAATAGCAGCTCTCTGAGCACTTTAGCCACAAAGAATCTGATCTCAGTTGACGTCTGTTTAGATGATGTGTAGTTACTGTTGGCCAGACACACTCTCAAAATCAAAATATATTAGAATGTTATGTATAATATTCTATTAAGTTTATGTAATGAGGATTTTCCTTCCGTCAAAGCTCAGAGACTCGTCGATCTCAGAACGCCAGAATAAAAAAGAATGCAAGGTTATCAAAATTGCAAAAAAATAAATAAATAAATAAAATGCATTAAAGGCACTGTAGAAAAATGGAAAGATCTGTATTTGTAATATTTGTAAATATTGTCTATACATACATAAACACATATGTGTTTGTAATTATTTTATTATTTTACTATTATTTTCTTTTTATTATTAGTTTATTTTATTAATAAATTATATTTATTTAATAATAATACCAGCAAATAAATAATTATGTTATATATTATGTAATTAATAAATGCATGAATACATATTATTAATACTCCTAGGACATGTTAGTTTTTCAATTTAACGTTTTGTTATTAACTTTTGTTGCACTGATAATATGATTATGAATATAAAATATTATTATGGTAATATGATTTGAAAAAAATTAAAATAAACGTATTTAATAAGATAAAACATTTAAAATAAAATGTATAAATTAAAATAAATAAATGTAAAAATTTTAATATTAACACATTGAAGATGTCAGATAGATGTTTTCAACATTGATAATAAAAATGCTTCATGAGCACCAAATCAGCACACACACACACACACACACATTGTAGTGTTAGTGTGTGTAGATAGATAATATATTATATTATATTATATTATATTATATTATATTATATTATATTATATTATATTATATTATATTATATTATATTATATTATATTATATTATATTATATTATATTATATTATATTATATTATATTATTCATTTTACCTTATTTATTTTATCACAGCACTTTCTCTTGGTCTCTGGTCCATTGGTCTGCCAATCATTATTAAAAAAACAAACAAACAAACAAACAAAGGAGTCAGATAACGTACATGATATTACTGAATAACCATTGCATCTGGGAAAATAAAAGTGTTGTGTGTGTGTGTGTTAGTTAGGTTGTAATAAAATGTGCTAATATGTCAATGCTTTTTTAATAATTAATTTTACTAAATGAACACATTAAATGGACAGGCGTCGCTGTGCAGTATTTCTGGTTTGTATGTGTTTTGCAGATGCTCAGTCAGAGTTCAGACCACCTGTTTGGTTTTCCTGTTTCAGAGTAACCTGTCCAGAAAGGTCATTGTGCTTTCCAGTGAACAACAAAGCACAATAGTGCTCAGGTCAAGGGTGAGGACAGGATCTGTAGACACATAGCCTGATAATGTCAAAACAATTCAATTTCAGAAGATTAGCAATACATAAACCAGAGAGTTATCTGTGTATTATAACAGTGGTAATAACAGAGAAGACAAAATATTTTTAAAAAACCAGCAAAAACTAACATAAACAAAGCAGTGCTTGGGGAAAATCCCAGCGCTCATATGGAAAGTTCATCTAAAGGTACCTCAGTAAAGACCCCTCGTTCAGCCGCCCCTCTAAAGACCCCCTGCAGGGGCAGGGCAGGGTGGGGACAGTCCAGCGTGATTAACACCCAGGCGGGAACAGCATGTTGGAACATGTCCCTTCCTGGCATCCCTCCCTTTGACTGAAACGATGATCTAGGATCAGCTTCCAGTCTGTTTGCTGAAGCGTGTGGCTCAAGAAGCTGAGCTCAGGTCAGAGAGGAAGGGACCGTTGTGACAAGCGCTTCTCAAGTCAGTGCTGCAGCGATTGGGAAGAAGCTGGAAGTGTTGGTCCCAGAGAACTCAACCTGTCGAAGCTACTGAGGGCGCCCTAATTAGGGTCAAAGATTTGTTTGCAGAGGAACGCAATGTGGTGGACTAATTCAGAGCAAACTCATGAGAAAGCAATGAATCAGAAGCTCTGAGAGTTGAGAAGTGGAACAACTCATATGAATCCACAGATCTGGAGAATTTCAAAGCTGATACTATAGCAAAATATATCATGGATTATCAGATTTTGTTCAAATGTGTGGAGTGCTTTTTCAGCTTTTTACTCAAATTGCTAATAATATGATTTGCCAAAAAACAAGAAAAAAAGATTATATTTTTAATAATAAATGAAATAGAATAAATAAATGTAATATTATAATATTTACAAATTTTAAAAAGTAGATTCATTTTTCTAGGGGTCTCAAACTTTTTTTTTTTTCAAATCCTGCATCGCCAAAACTTCTAGATTAACTTTTAACTTAAAATGCATAAAACCATATTTAATTTGAAGCTTGGAAAAGTGTAAATAGTTCTTAAGTTTGATTTTTGTTTGATTTAAATTTGATAATTCAAATCCCATATGATTTTCTACTGAAAGTGGTTTTGACTCATTTTTATTGCCGGGCAATTAAAATGACAAAAACGGAGAAAAAAAGTACTATGAAAGTATGGCAAAGTGATATACACGACTAATGCACTGCAATTCTAATGTTTTGAAGCCCAGTAATAATTTTGAGAATGAAATAAACCCAAGTCAAGCCCAAGTCAAATTTGACCTCCCCCATAACACTCCAAACTCATTTGCACTCAAATGTTCAAAACTTGTCACCTTAAGGTGCTTGAGACTGGTTTTACAGCAGTGATGTTAAATTGGAATTGAATTCAATTCAACAAACATGTGATTACAGCTTGTGTGATTACAATATAATAAAGGATAATATTTGACAATTTTGCATGTTGATCCAAATTTGGCGTTATCTGAAGTGTTCACAGGTGTTTGAATTCAACTTTGTAATTTGAAATCAAATGCCATTGGCTCTTATATTGTGACCAAGTTTGAATGCATCTTTATAATTCCATTACTTGTTCACCAATGGATCCTCTGCAGTGAATGGGTGCTGTCAGAATGAGAGTCCAAACAGCTGATAAAAACATCACAATAATCTGCAAGTAATCCACACCACTCCAGTCCATCAGTTAACATCTCGTGAAGTGAAAAGCTGTGGGGTTTTTTTTTCTTTACTTCAAAGCATTGCTTTTGTCTAAAATACAAGTTCCTATCCATAATATTGCTTTCTCCAGTAAAAAAAAAAATATATATATATTTTAATGATGGATTTGTTTCTTACAAACACACAGCTTTTGGCTTCAAAATACATTAATTAATGGATTGGAGTAGTGCGGATTATTGTGATGTTTTTATCAGCTGTTTGGACTCTCATTCTGACGGCACCCATTCACTGCAGAGGATCAATTGATGAGCAAGTGATGTAATGCTAAACTTCTCCAAATCTGTTCTGATGAAGAAACAAACTCATTTACATCTTAGATGGCCTGAGGGTCATTAATTTTCACCAGTTTTTTACATTTTTAGGTGAACTGTTTCTTTACAAACATCACTATAATAGTGTTAATTATACTAGTATATTTTAATATAATAAAACGTATTGCATTCATTTTACCCCATTCAAAGATGTAATATTGAGCCTAGAAAATTTCTAAAGCTTTGAGAGAATCCTCTAAAAAATGAGGAAACTGCCAGAAAGATCCAAACTGAAGAGATGAGCAAATCAAAATTTGTATACAGTCAAAAGAGAGAAAACTCTCTACTAACGACAATGTTTCCCACAGACCTTGAATGTCAAAACATGTCACATCTGGATAGTTGGTTGTGATTTTTAAACGGATTACAGCAACACAACTATATCCCAAAGTCCAGACCAACCAATTTACAACCCTGTCTGCCAACCAGACTAAATACACCTGGATGTGGCGCAATTATTCACACTCGCTCACATTCCAGCGTGCATGGGGCACAAGCGCTTTACCACGCTCTTTAGGAGCACAGAGCATACAGATATACAGGTTGATATTAAATCTGATACCCAATGGTGTTTATCCTGCCAGACAGGGCAATCCAAAGCTGTAAAACACATTGAGGTTTAACTACACACCATTGTTATCCAGTATGAGACTGTGAGAATGGCAAGGTTCAGCCTGTTTAGTCCTGAGCTCGAAAACGGTTTGTGTTTCAGCTTAATTAACTCTCTGTAATGGCAACGATCACAGTAAATCTGTGAAGTAATGAAGCTGACATGAAACTCACTTAGGATTCTGAACATTTGAATTGTAATACATATTTTAACAAATTCAAGAAATGATTCATGTAACATTTAGAATAAGAAGTTATTTAATAAATGTAAAAAAACTGATAACTTACTATAAATAATTTTCATTTGTCATAGCATGCTGTATATTAAAAGCATTGCATTATATTTTAAACATCATCATATTTTTTTTTTAATGTTGCAAACAAACACACATATATATATATATAATGATATACTGTATATATATTCTTCAGAAGCGAAATTCCTTAATAAATGTAAAAACATTTTGATAACATACATTATATATAGCTTGTTATAATTATTTTCGTATATTAATAGTACATTATATAGAATTATACTGTATATATAACTTTTATAGAATTTCCTGAATAAAAGTAAAACAATTTTATTAATATGTATATATATATATATAGCTTGTTATAATTAATTTTCACTTTTAATTGCATGTATTACTAGTATATTATATATCATTATATATTTTATTTTAGTTCATTGTTGTGCACAAAAATGTTTTAATATATTTTCATAATGAAAATATTTCAGTATTCTAATTTAAACATTTTTAAATCATGTTTAATTTTTTTCTTTAAATGATATATTTTAAGTGTTAACAAAAATGTGTAAAAAAAAAAAAACAACTATTACATATTAAACAAAAATGGACCACAAGACATTCTACACAAGGATCGGACCATAGGAATTTTCCCAAGTCATACACGGAAATTTATTGCTGTGAGAGATTAAGTAAATCAGAATGTATGGCACTGGGCTTTCTGCTTTTCTGCCTTCAAGACTGTAGGAGCAGACGGGCAGGAGGTGATCGCATGTTAATGGGCCGTGTGAATGCAGCGTGGAGGATGGGATTGGGCATGGCAAGGACCCTTGCAGAACGTCCACTGTCAACACCTCACAGAGCCTTTCCATGCCACCCCACAAGAGCGGTTAACTCTTTAAGCCATTGAGATGCATTGTGCCAAGCATGGTGGACTAGATCAGAGGACTCGTGCTGTTTTCCTTCTGCTGAAAACAGAAAATCACACGTTGGGTTTTACACTTTTAATTTAAGTTCAAATAAAAGCTTGTTAATGGAACAGAAAATTAATAAAGAATTTAAATTCAGTTGATATATATATATATGCAACCTCATGTTGTTCCATATGCAGAATTTAATTTAAAAGTAATTTAATTAAACATTTTATCAAATTTAATTAATGTATTAATTACAACCATAAAAGTATTAGTTAAAAAAATACTGAAAATTACATTTTAGCTTGTGTTCCACAGAAACAGCATTGAGAAAATGATTCTCGTTTATGGGTGAACTATTTCTTTAAAGTAGATCAAGCTTTGGGTCTCTGTCTAAACAGATATGAACACAGCCGTATCTCTTCCGTGGCATCAAAGCTTTTTTCTTTGTGCCCGGCCCTACTGGGACAGGGGTTGGTGGAGGGCCATGACCACAGCCCCTCGACATCTCTCATCGTTTGGACCCGATCGCCACTTCGTTGACATTCCTCCCTCTCCCGGCAGAACGCGTTCCCATTTTCCGAGCTCAGTGCCAGCGGCGCGGACCCCCCACCCTGACGCTGGCATGGTGCCCGCATTAAGTGCAGAACAGGCTGGATGGCGCCACTGGCGCTTAAAGAGACATTTAATGTTTCACAAGGCTGTAGGAGTCAGGATTACACTCCGCAGTACTTTAAAGCCTGCAGTGCGGGAAACAATCAGCACGCTGCTTTTTTGCCTCGGTACACAAGGGCACAGTTGGGGAATGGATCCAGATCTGGAGGGCTACACCTGCACCTGGCATGGGCATGAAATGACCAATAAAAAACGTTCCCAGTGCCGCCTGATATTTGATCTAACTGAATGCAGCTCATTGCGTTTACATTTTCAAAACGACTTCAGAAATGGTAATAAAACCTTGTTTGGGAAGGAAGGGGGCTTGAAAGTCTGGATTGGGTCGGACTACCCCTTTGAGACAATGGTTTGGCATTCAATGAGAACTGACAGGAGCACTACAGAATCTTTGGTTAATCTTCAAAACACAAGTTTAAATCTGTTCATCATATGAGGCAATCGTATCTCTTCACAAGACTTGGATTAAATCGCTCATTTCATATGGTTCAGTCTTATGATGTCTTTATGAGGTGTTCAATCCTGCTCCTGGAGGGACACTGTCCTGCAGAGTTTAGCTCCAACCCTAATAAAACACACATAAACCAAAGTAATCAAGGTCTTCAGACTCACTAGAACTATGGGTGAACTATCCCATTAGTCAGACCAGGCACTGAAGAACAGATCCAAATCTGGTCTGGGCATGAAATGACCAATACAAAAACAAGAAATTAAAGGGATAATTTACCCAAGAATTAATATTATCCCATGATTTACTCACCCTCAAGCCATCCTATGTGTATATGAATATATAATATTCTTCTTTCAGACGAATATAATCTTCAAAAAAACTATATATACAGTATATATATATATATATGTTTTAAATATTAAAAAATGTCCTGGCTCTTCCAAGCTTTATAATGGCAGTGACTGGGGGTTAAAACTGCATCCATCCATCATAAAAAGCAGACCATAAAATATACTTATTTAAAACTTTATAAACTGTGATCGCTAGCTTCCGCTAACTATCATGTGCACAATCACGAGAGAGTGGCGTTCCAACAGCGCAGAGGAGAAAGCAAAACAAAACAGCAGTCACAAATTAAAAGTACAAAATGAGGATTTGTAAAGAAAAATGTTAGAGAAATTCCAATAAGCCAAGAGGAGACTGGTTTTAATTTGTTGTAAATAAAACTCGGTTCCCGTGAGACTAGCATATTCTCACTGGAGCTCATGCTACGCCTATGTCCTGCGTCATCTGCTGGAACGCTACTCTCTCGTGAACGTGCGTACGATAGTTAGTGAAAGCTAGAGATTACTGTTTATAAAGTTTAAAATATTTTATTTATTTTTTTACACTAATGCATTGATTTGCTTCAGAAGGCCTTTATTATAATCATGGGGTGATTTTTATTTTTGGATGAACTATACTTTAAAAAAAAAAATGCTCCTGGTGTCACCAGTCATTTCATCTAACTGAATGTGGCCCATTGTGTTTACATTTTCAAACTGCTTCAGAAATGACAATAAAACGTCTTTGGGAAGGAGGGGGGCTTTGAAAGTCTGGATTGGGTCAGGAAGCCCCTTAGATGAGACACCCAGCATGGCATTCAGTGAGAAACAATGGAAGTGTTACAGAATCCAAATGGCACTGTCAGAAATGCACAGGAGTTTTGCCAAAGCACTCAAAATCCCCTAAAACGATGTTCACCCATTGCATGTTCTACTCAGGACATTAATCACATCATTTCCATTCCCGTTTTGTCTGTACACTTTTGTTTTGAAAAAGCAAAAAGCTCCTATTTCACTTCTTGGAACCTTAGTAGTGCCTCCAGAGTTCAGCTCTGCGCTTTAATGTGCAATTTGGTTTCAGACACTTTTGCTCCGTTTGACCGAGGCCAGTTGGGGAGATTTGGCAGAGGGCGCAAGTGCTGATAGGACAAGGTCCATAATGTTGCACACGCACGCCAAAGTTTTCAGTAATGGCAGAACTGACAAAAAGAGAATTATGAGGGGATGGCGTAGCTGAGAGTTTGCCAGAGGGGAACTAGCATTTTGGACATGGGGGATATTAGATCTCAGCATACCAAAACGACTGAATTCAAGCTGTAGTGTAATAGTGTAAACAGCTTTCCTGTAGCTCAAATAGTAGAGCATGGCGCTAGCAACGCCAAGATCATGGGTTCGAATCCCAGGGAAAGCAAGAGCTGATAAAATGTTAAAAAAAAAACTGTACCTTGAATGCAATGTAAGTCGCTTTGGATAAAAGCGTCTGCTAAATGCGTAAATGTAAATGTAAATGTAAATGTAATATATGACCTATACATTTAAAGGGACAGTTCATTCAAGAATGAAAATTCTGTCATTGTTTACTCACATTCACGTCGTTCCAAACCCATAAGGCTTTGGTTAAATTTTGAAACATAAATTGATATTTTTAATGAAATCGAGAGTGAACGACCTATGCCATTCACTGGAACACCAGTCTCTTGTGAATGTACATACGGCAGTTAACGTAAGGTAGAGATATAGTTTTAAATATAGATATTTTTCTTAAACAAATGCATCGATTCACTTTAGGAGGCCTTTATTAACTCTCCGGAGCTGTGTGGAGTACTTTTTATGATGGATGCAGTTTATTGGACTTCAAAACCTCAACACCCATCCACTGCCATTATAAAGCTTGAAAGAAGAAAAGTTTGCATTTAAGACCCCAAAATACAGTTGTCATGTAAATGAACGGCCAAAACACATACAAAGTAAATAAATTTTGGTCAACTGGACTTTAAATGGAGAAACAGAAAGTTATCTTAATTTGGGTTTAGAAGATTAACCAATTTTACAGATGTGTACCGATATGAAGGTGAGTCATTTTTGGTTGAACTGGCCCTTTACGGTAACCTGCAATTCAAAGATGGTGTTGATCTTGAATTCAGGTCTCATTTAAGAGTGTTTCTTCCACTATCTACACTTTTGATCCTGTGTAAAACTTAGACTAGACTTAAAACTTTGTCTTCCAATATTGTCCAGCAGTCAACATTCATACATCACAGAGGGATTATGTCATTTTCTGAATCAACAAATGTCATTTCCGCAACAGTGCCATGTATTGTGTTTAAAGGGGTCATATGCAATTTCAAGTTTTCCTTTCTCTTTGGAGTGTTACAAGCTGTTTGTGCATAGATAAGATCCTTGAAGTTGCAAAGACTAAAGTCTCAAAACCAAAGATATATTCTTTACAAAAGTTAAGACTCGACCACGCCCTCCTAAAACGCCTCGTTTAAACACACCCCCACATGTCTACGTCACTGTGTGGAAAGATTTGCAAAACACCGCCCAAACCAACCTGATCTCACAGAATTCCGTGTAATGACCACGGACTTAATTAACCCCGAATCTGTGGTGGCATCACGGAATCGCCGAAAATTCCGTGATGGGCTCACAGAAGGCATCAGCCGTGGTCCATGCACGGATTCACTGGTTCAACACCAGCGCTGCATCGGACCACGTAAAAAGAGTGACTCCGATGCAGTTATGCTTTCACTGGAGTACCTGACCCACCCCTACCCTAAACCTACCCAGTTCTGAACAATAATGATGACGATAAATTATCGCGTCGACATATTGAAAGTGTTGAACCAGTGGATCCGTGCGTGGAGCACGGCTGATGCCTGTCACTGACTTACATTGGTATCACTTCTGTGAGCCCATCACGGATTTTTTTTCTGTGAGCCCATCACGGAATTTTCGGCGATTCCGTGATGCCACCACAGATTCGGAGGTTAATTAAGTCCGTGAACATTACACGGAATTCTGTGAGATCATGTTGGCCCAAACGTACACACAAAGAAAGAAGGCTGAACTACTATTCTCGCTGTAGTGTTGTTGCTGCCGCTGGCGCCATGTCCTGAGACGCTGTGTTTCATTGTGAAAGTGAAACTACTTTGTTTGGGCTTCCAAAAGAGGACACAACTAGAAATCAGTGGTTAAGTTGTGTTTACAATACTGTTCCAGAACAGTTCAACCCAAATATTAGAGTGTGTGCAGCGTATTTTACAGAGGACTGTTTTCTGAACCTGGGAGTAGCCTGCCAGCTGTGCACAAAGGCTGTTTCTATAAAGTGTGTCAATTCCAACTTTGCAAGGACAGTCTGGAGCTTCTGACTCACAGCCTGTAAGTACGTTTTCTTATTTAAAGATTTTGCCACTGATGATTCAAATGCGAGTTTTGAGCGGTGTAGAGTAGTGCTTGTTATTTGTCGTTTCTCTGATCACAAATGCAGACATGGTAATGTTTATGCGACGCGATGCAATGTGACGCGTAAAAAGACAGTATAAGTCATTATATTCAGTAATTATGTCAAAAGAGGATGCAACAAATGCTTCGTTTATAGTGGGTTTTATTGTTTTTGTGTCGTTGCGCCGGGACACGGCATCACAACATGGTAAGGGGCGTAACATTTCCATCTCACGCTTGAGGTATTCGGTCAATCACAACGCACTGGATAGCTGGCCAATCAGCATACACCTCGCTTTTCAGAATGATGAACTTTGTAAAAATTGGTGTGTTTCAGAAAGGCGGGGCATAGAGAAGTAACAATAATGAACAGTATGTGGAAAATAATGTTTTTTTTTAACCTTAAACCGCATAAACACATTGCATTACACCAAATACACAAAATAATGTTCTTTTCAGCAACGTCATATGACCCCCTTTAATAACATTCTGAGGTAGAATACGTTTTAACAAAATTTTATAGCTTATTTCATAGTTAGCATTTGATGTCTGCTAAATACAAACAATTAAAAATATTTTCACACTTTTTGCATAATTTGATGAAATTGCAGCTTGACTAATAATAATCTAGTTAGGCAGTTATAATTTTTAAATTTGTTTGTTTTAATAATACTCAAATCCTGTGACATGCCCATAAATGTTATTTTATTGTTACTTTTGAGTTGCAATTTACAGAATAAAATGGTTGCATGAATACACACTGTTTCTAGAACAATTTCATACCAACTTTGAATTAGACTTCAGTCAAAATATGTGACCCTGGACCATAAAACCAGTCTTAAGTCGCTGGGGTATATTTGTAGCAATAGCCAAAAATACATGGGTCAAATAAATAAACATTTGGCCCAATAAATGGGTCAAAATTATCAATTTTTCTTTTATGCCAAAAATCATTAGGATATCAAGTAAAGATCATGTTCCATGAAGATATTTTGTAAATTTCTTACTGTAAATGTATCAAAGCATAATTTTTGATTAGTAATATGCATTGCTAAGAACTTAATTTGGACAACTTTAAAGGCGATTTTCTCAATATTTAGATTTTTTTGCACCCTCAGATTCCAGATTTTCAAATAGTTGTATCTCGGCCAAATATTGTCCGATCCTAACAAACCATACATCAATGGAAAGCTTATTTATTCTCAATTTCGAAAAATTGACACTTAAGACTGGTTTTGTCATCCAGGGTCACATATAACTGCAATAATGAGCAATGTCAAACACCTTGTGTAGATTTTTAGGCTTTAGGTCCCAAAACCTGAAGGCACCCACTGGCTATTGTGAAGTTCACCATCATGCTCATGTAACCTAAGCTAGCAGTATTACAGGGGTCCCGACACCTCGCATTAGGAGGGGAACTGCATCTCTCTGGCTATAAACACCAAGGTGGACTCATAACTGTCCACACCAAGCACATTCCAGAGCTTTTGTCACAGCCACGCTTCAGATTAGCATTAAATTATTTGAGCAGTAACTAAGTCACATGGGCACTGAGAGAGTAATAGCAGGAACTCAGGGAATTAAGATGTAAAAGTTTTATGATTTAGGTGATTGTGAATGGAGAGAAAATTAGGTTTGCAATCTTTATGCATTGCCTATTAAAAATGCATCAACCAGATGCAATGCATGTATCACTGATAGTAGAAATTTGTCAAATTTATTTTATTTTAAAATATTTAAACAAAAATTATATTTGTATATAATATTATTTACTGACTCAAAATCTGAAAAAAATTTACGTTTTTATTGTCATATTTGTAATAAAATGTCAAGAAGACGTATTGGTGCAATTAAACTAAAGGACAAAATCGGATGCAACTAAACAAAAGAACAGAAAAGTAGATTATAAATGTTTAACAAATGCAAAACATTTTACAATAGCTGAATTTATTTCATTATTTGAAAAAAGTTTGAATATCTGAAAGCAACGTGTATTTATACGCAACTTATTTCGGCACATTAACAATAAAAAAAAATTAATAAAATAAAATAAAATAAAATATTTTTTAGAATGTGACATTTTGTGTGAATTATTGTTATAACACGCCAAATAATAAATTATTATTTAAAAAATAATAATAATAAATTAATAAATTATTATTTAGATTTAACTAACAATGTTAACCATTTAAATCTGATTTCCTTTAAGAACAAAAGCCCCCAAAATGATTTATGTAAAGTCTCTTTAAGGACACACCCAATGTTAACAGGTTGTACCAAATGTTATGAAAGACCTTGATCTCAGGTCTTTCAAATGGTAGGTGACAGGTTTAAGATACTCTCTTCCTTCCATGCGATTAGTGACAGTCAGTAAACAAGCCAGGGGGAGGAGAGATATGCCCACCTTACTAATTACTGTAAATTAGTGTAATTAGCAAGAAAGCACCTTCTGTTTCACACAATCTCTTCCCAATATGCATGTGGCATCCATTTAGCATCAGACTGTCAATACTTAAATTAGCCTTTTAAGGCTAAAGGTGCCAACCATCTTTGAGGAGGGTACTGCACATTTTCAGTTTATGTTTTGTTGACTGGACAAGCATTCCTTAGAATTCTATTTTCAAAAAAGTCGTCATTTAAAAATACAGTAAATGACTCATTCGACACCATTCATAGCATTCCATTCCATTGACAAACAATTAAGACACTCAAAGGTGTGAATCTTGCTGAGTGAAATCGCCACTGGTAGCAGTACACATTCCTTACATCACCTAAAGCCTACATTTGGGCCACCATGCATCTCAAACCCTTCCACCATTTGCATGTGACAAAAAATGTTGCAAAATGGACCACCAAGACAAAAGCAACAAAGCCGTGGAGGTGACAGCAGCTAACTACAACAGAGACATCACTCTGGGCTATCACCTCCTCATTCTTGGCCTCCAGTAGCTAAATTTGGCAAAAGTCGGTGTGTCTTCAGGCTGGTTTTCACACCTGTCATCCCGTCACCATCCAGGACCCAAACTCTGAGCTGACGTTTTAATGTCCTGTTGTCGCAGGGCATAGTCTCTGTGTGTGTTCCCCAGGACTCTCACCATGGGACACAAGCTAACACAGGGAGATCAAAGAGAGGACACTATGAAAATATTGAAGTTCTGTGATCTTGGTCAGACTGTTGAAGGATAGACAGTGGCCCCAGCAGAGGGCCACTACTGCTAGAAACATCTTACGAGAGAATCGAAAGATGGAAAGATTGAACTGTTCTTTTCCTGCTTTTCTCTTACTGTAGATTTTCAGTACAACTGTGTAATATAGTTCATTTTATGCATATTACTTAATACTCAATCTTTTCATTGACAATAACATACCTAGACACAATTATTTCAAAATTTACACAATAAGACTGGTATGTTTTTGCCCACTGGTATGTTCATTTATGTTAGATCTTGGATGTTTCTTCAGTGAATTGCCTTTTCACAACTGCCAGTATCCCGCCACCCAGAATATTCCATAGTATAGGATATTCTGAAAATGCCTGCCTCAACACGGCCCGAAGTTCTGATTTTGCCATTTCCAGTTGTCTTAATTCTGATTTCTAATAACCAGAATCTTGGCTTCATTTGGGGTCTAGCAGAATAATGCATTCACATTATGCTTACATAGTCAGAATATGACCATACTAATATGTTAGGAAGAATATATTAAGGTTAGGAAACCAATAAAAGGTGAACGTGAAAACAAGAATATGCATCCTGCTTTGTGATCTGTATCTCTGTAATGTACTGATATTGCAAGTAAAATTAAGAAGATGTGCCTCATCTTCGTTCTTATGTCTAAGAACAACTGAGAGGTGAAAGACCACACAGAAAGCCCCCTCTCTCTTTCACACGTACCACACTTTGGAATGACCCCATGCCTAACCTATAATGTAACATAACTCTCATCAAAATATTCTGGATTATTTTGAGTGATCATGAGGGTGTATATGGAACAAAGTCCCTCTAGCCTTGTCCACTCCAGTGGTCAAGATTGGCATGACTGACATAGCTCATTACAGAGGACATCATAAAGTTATTCTGTCTGGCCAGATAAGTGAACCTGAGACTAGACCACTGATGTAATTGATGTACATTGACAAACATCTGATGCACATGATGTTTGTGTCAACAACTTGGACTCATTTATCTAAACTCAATGAACAGGAACACAGCAACCAAAATAACCCATGAAAGTTCCCAGCAGAACTTGTCTCTGGGTGGGCCAAACTGAAGGTATACCTTGATGACCACTAGTGTTGTTTTTATAGGGCTCCTCTTCAAAGCACATGTTTAAAAGGGTGCCAAAAATTGAGCACAGAACATCAGGGATTCTGACACACAGGGACAAACACACACCGAGTTAAGTAGGGCAGCTATGGACCCCATTCCCAATCCACATTTCTATCTATTCACATCCCCAAGTATTCAGTTTCCTCCCTGTATCTCATAGAGTTGAGTTTCCATTTAAAGTGCTACTGAATTCCCCTTCCCCCACCTAGTTCAAGTCCTCGGCCATCTGAAAAACAAACATCCACACCATGACACTTCATACACCTTTAATCCATTCATTATCATGTGTCATCCCTGTTGCCCAACTACTTTAGAGGCTAATGGACATAAGAAACAAGTTTTGGGCACTGACAAATTCTTGTTGCCAGAGGGAAAACATTTGCTGAAGTATGGTGTACTCTTGTTCAGCTGTATGACTGGATGTTGGTTACAAAAACAATGAGTAACTAAAAGTACAATCTCTATGTTATTTCTTTAAAATTTAGAGGGGTCTCAATTTTGAAAAGGCGTAACACATTTTAAGCTAGTGCCTACATGGTCACTAATAGGCAAGGTATAGCGAAACTCTTGAGTAGGAAGTGGGCAGCTTAAAGCCCACAATACACGTCGATGGAACAGCTATGAGGCCAAGATGACTTTCATATGGTACAGGCGTCATCATCACTATTCACAGAATCTCTACTGAAACATGAGCCTGTGATCAGGGCATCAGTGCCAGAGCTCTACCTTCCCAAACATTCCCCCCCGGCCCGGGCCAACTCTTGCCTTCACAACATTCGGCATGACTCACATTCTACTCAGCGTCAGAGAGCTGGAGCCTTCAACCAACTTTACAGCCAAGTGAACAGTGCTGTAGTACTTCTAACATGCAAACATGGATGTTTAACACCAGTGATTCTTGGTTATTGAATTTAACTCTCCATTTGTTGATATAGTGAGGCATTAACCTCAAGGTGTACTTTTGAGTTTACTTTGACTATTACATTCATTTGAATGTTATTTTTAGTAGTGGGACATGCTAAGGCAAACATTGGTATTAGAATTGCTTAGGGTTAGGGATTTGAGCAAATCCTTAACACTAGACATTAAACTCTGGACCGTAACTTATTCTGTACTGTATATGCTACAAACCTGAATGATACCTCCAATCATGTGGCTTGTTGAGGAGAGATATTCTATTACTTTTTGAAGCAATTAGGTGTTCAGTTTCCACCTGATGGGCAATAAAATCCAATAGACTTAAATTGAAGGGGAGATCCAAGAGTTTTACCTAGAGTCCAGAATATCTTAAGGGGCTTTCACACTGCATAGCTTTAGGAACTAGCCAGCATGGATGTTTCCTAGAGAACCAATTCTCCCTCGGGTCGTTTTCCTGCGTTTTCCTGAGGATTTTGTTCTGACAGCGACATCTTTATTCGTGGCATTTACAAACGTCAATAACCAGTGAATGGAGGATGCAATGGTTTTTGTTGTGAGTCGTGGGTTTTGTGATAACGGAGATGGAAATGCACAATTTACATGACTGAAAGAAAATTTAAATCTGACTAAATCTCCTATGAAAACTTGCAGTGTTACATCATCGAGGCTTAGAAAAGAACACAACGCTGCTGGCAACAGGTAGCTAAATGTCGTTATCGTTGTTTTCCATGTTCGTGGAGTAAATATTTTTACATTGCTCTTTAAAAATGCCGTTAGCCGGTGTTTTGTATGCGTTTGGATAATCAGCATACACTTATGTCACAGGTGGTTCCTATATAACTGTTTTAGACCCTACACTAAAGTAGAAGCTAATTTAGTTTCCCCAAATGGAGTTCCTAATACTAAAACCGTTCCTAGTTCCTGCGGTGCGAACACACCAAAAAGCGGGTATTTCTGAAATGATGGGAATTATGAAAAGGTTCCTCAGGTGCGAAAGCCCCTATAGAGACTTGGATCTTCAAAGAGGTGGGATTTTTCAACTTGGTCCAAAAAGTAAACACCTACAACACCCTAAACCAGGTGTGTCGTAACAGGGGGAAGGTTAGAACGATTCCAAGGGCCCGAGTCAATATGCTGTTCAGAGGCCCATAAATTAAAACAGCACCACTGCCCTAAACTGCCAAAAAAAGTCCTAAAATTTTACCTTTAGAGGTACTACAGCTTGTCACTAGGCAAGTACCATCAGAGGTACATCTTTTTACCTTATCCACCACTAAAGAGTGAATGTTGTTACATTAAGTATAGATAAGAGGTGGATAAGATACAAAGGTGTGCCCCAATAACAAGCAAAAGGTACACTTCTTGCCCAATTTAATGACAGTGTATCATGTGATAGGGAGTTTTATATAAAGTGTTAGCTTAGTTGTAACTGATAATGCTGAAAACAAGCAGGCATCTGATGACCTGAGCTCTCCTGCGGATCTACCGTCACCATTTATCATTTCTTAATTCATGGCACATAACGTGGAGGATTTCATTACATGCACCGAAATGCACTACTCTATATTTGTCTCTTTAATGAGGGCCCAGCATTCCGCAGAGCTTTCGGCCTAATCATTGTGTCTAGGACAACTATGCCTGGACACCCCCTCACTTGCACCCATATCATATCCCCATAACGCACGCTGGTCGTCAACAATACGGCATGCATCTGACTCACAGTGCTTTTAACTACACCTTTACCAGTGCTACAAACGACAGCCACGAGTTGGTTACGCACACTCCGAAACCCCTTACACAACCGTAAAGGATCCCATAACAGAGTCTTTCCAACGGGGATGACTTTAGGGACGGTGTCAAATGCCAGCTATGAAAGAACATGCCGACCGAAGGATTAGCTTTCGAGTGTTATGATCCACCATTGTATTTTTCTTTGCCCTTCTTTCCACCCTGTTTAGATGGCAATTAGTGAGCTGCCAGCTTGGGCCGAGTTGTGCGGGTGACGTTACTGAGTATTGTTTATAGACAGCTGCTGGCCCCGATAAAAGCTAAGGCCCATTGATGTATTCACCAGCTGTGCTTGTAAGCTACAGGCTGCCTCCACTACTCTGTCAAGAGCTGTCGAACCTGAAGAGTGACCCCTCGTATAGCTCGCACTGACAATTCGTTCGTTTTGAGTTCGAAACGGACACAGTATGTATCGGGGTGAACGTAGGGCTGATCAAAAACAATCACAGGGCGCTATGCCGGTACCTTTTCAAATGGTGCATCTTTGTACTTTATTTATCACGATAGGGTGATAAATAAAGCTTAAAGGTAGCTTAAAGGCAGAAATTAGTACCAAAATGATAAATATTAATACATTTTGAAAGGGTACCGCTCTAGTCACAGTTCTTGTATCTTTTTTCCGAGAGTGTATTAGTTGTGCGCTACTATGCAAAGCTAGCAGACAAGTTGTTGAGATGTTATGGGTGGTTTCCAGGGAATGCTAGCCAGTTGCTAGCAGTGCTAATTTTGTAGACAAAATTTCTGTCAACAAGGTTTGACATTTGGTTAACGACAACAAAGACCAAAAATGTCCATCCTGATAATTAAACTGTTTTAATTAAAACATACTCGCTGCAAGATCTTAAAGGGGTCATCGGATGCCCATTTTAGTAAATATGATTCTTTTGGGTCTTAATGAAAAGTCTGTAACATACTTTGGTTAAAATTTCTCAATGGTAGTGTAAAAAACACCTTTTTACCATGTCAAAATCAGCTCTGTTTTTAGCAAGCCATTCTAGTTGTTGCTTTAAATGCTAATGAGCTCTGCTGACCCCGCCCCTCTCTTCCCTGGAATGATGAGCAGTACTGTTTACTAGCACATTATTAGAAAAGGCGATTTGCAAAGATTCATAAAAAAAAAAAAAAACTTATACTCACTTCTTCTGTAGATGAAGCTGGATCACGAATGATTCGTACGAACATAAACGTAAAAAAATAACATAAATAAATACAATAAAATAAATAAATAGGCAGTAGGCAATTTTAAAAGGGAACATTATGAAAACAAATAATTGTAGAGAATCAATAAATTATAAATAATTTATTGCTATTGTGTGAGTAATATGTTATCATATAATCCATAAAAAAGTAATTAATGAATCATAATCCATAAACCAGATTACATGTAATCAGTTTCTACAGTTTTGTTGATATTTTGGTTATTGGATATAGCTTGGGTCCCTCCTTTAATCTAAATCTATGATTATGTTTTGTTTTCTTTTGTTTTTTCCTCTCTATATAAAGAGATTAAGAAAATGGGACCCACCTTATATTAGGTGTCCTTAAATATTATGTACTCGCATCTGATACAACATACCTGTTGTGTACATATATGTTTTTACATTGCACTTAAATGATATCCTGCAGTGTAATTACATCTGTAATTCATTTCTGAAGTTACATCTATAATTATAATGCTGACCCTATCTTTAAACCTAACCTTACTCGTGTCCTTTCAATAGCAACAGAAGTGTTTTGCAATTGAGCTCATTGTACCTTGAGCACATTGTACCTTTTGTGTAACAATTCATTATGTTATTATTAAATATATAGTATTTAAAGAAACCTAATATAAAGTGGGACCAGAAATAATGTAACAACATATCTGCATTTCCGCACTTCCACATTATGAATGCAGCCTGTAACAAAATAAACCTATAAATATACGTCACTTTCAAAGTGTTAATGCGTCTTCTCTGTTAAAAACAAGTGCCAAGGCACTGTGATAAATTCCTAAGTCTCAGATGAGTGGGAGTTACTTCTTATATTTTGAGTCGTGCGATGAGAGACGGGCATTAAAAGCAAAAGGCCACATTCCAATGCTGATGTGGTATGAATTTACACACACACTCCCTGATGTCCAGGATCAACAACCACAAAAATAGCTCCACAAATGAGATGGTAAACTATAAAGGAGCAGACACCCTCATTAATCTGAAATAAAACACTGGTGTGATTTTTTAAGAATGTATTAGAAATATGAGACAATATCCTTTAACAATTTAGACTGTAATTGATAAATGGGGTTGGATTTACATAGCTGGCATAATGACCCATCTGGGCAGCCCTTCCAGACATCTAAAGAGGAATACTTCGAAAGGACATCTCGTAATTTCTGTGGGAGTATTTGGGATGGTAGAACAAAACAAGTAGTATTTTTCAAGCTGCAGTAGTAGAGTATGGCTTGGCACATAATAATATACACTAGTATGTTTATGAATAAAAGATATATATAATTTTGGAATAATTCAGATTTTTAAAAGTATTAATGTTTTTAAAAGAAGACTTTTATGCTCACCAAGGCTGCATGTATGTGATGAAAAATACAGTAAAAAAAAGTAAAATTGTGAAATATTATTACAATACAAAATAACTGTTTTCTATGTAAATATGTGTTAAAATGTAATTTATTCCTGTGATGCAAAGCTGAATTTTCAGCATCATTACTCCAGTCTTCAGTGTTACATGATCTTTCAGAAATCATTCTGATATACTGATTTGCTGTTCAATTATTAATAAAGGTTCTTATTATTATCATCAATGATGAAAACAGTTTTTGCTGTGTAATATTTAAGTGTGACATTTTTTCAGGCTTCTTTGATGAATAGAAAGTTCATAAACCATTTACTTTTGTAACTTTTGCAACATTATAAATGTCTCTACTCTTACTTGTGGTAAATTGAATGCATTCTCACTGAATGAAAGTATGTTTCTTTATTGAATGATAGTGTATTACTGTTTTCACAAAACAACAAAAAATATTAAGAAAACACTGGTTTCAACATTGATAATAAAAATGTTTCATGAGCACCAAATCACCACACACACACACATTATATACAGTCATGGCCAAAAATATCAGCACCCTTGGTAAATATGATCAAATCTGCGTTGTTAATCCTTTTAATCTTTTATTTTAAAAAATCACAAAAATCTAACCTTTCATTGGATTATAAGAATTTAAAAGGGGGAGAAATATCATTATGAAATAAATGTTTTTCTCAAATACACATTGGCCACAATTAACAGCACCTTTTTATTCAATACTTTTTGAAACCTCCATTTGCCAGTTTAACAGCTCTAAATGTTCTCCTATAATGCCTGATGAGGTTAGAGAACACCTGACAAGAGATCAGAGTCCATTCCTTCATCCAGAATCACTCCAGACCCTTTAGATTCCCAGCTCCATGTTGGTGCTTCTTCTCTTCAGTTCACCACTCATTTTCTACAGGGTTCAGGTCAGAGGACTGGAATGGCCAGCAGAAGCTTGGTTTTGTGCTCAGTGACCCATTTTTGTGTTGTTTTTGAGGTTTGTGTTTGGATTATTGTACGGTTGGAAGATCCAAACATGGCCCATTATAAGATTTCTAACAGAGTCAGTCATTGATTTTTTATCTGATGGTATTTGATAGAATCCATGATGCCATGTGTCTAAACAAGATGTCCAGGACCTCCAGCAGAAATATAGGCCCACAACATCAAAAATACAGCAGCATATTTCATTGTACACATGGGGTACTTTTTATCCCTGTGTTCACCAAACCCATCTTGAGTGTTTGCTGCTAAAAAGCTCATTTTTTAGTTTCATCTGACCATAGAAGCCAGTCCCATTTGAAGTTCCAGTCGTGTCTGATAACTGAATATGCTGGAGTTTGTTTTTGGATGAGCTCTGAGAATTTTTCTTGAAACCCTCCCAAACAACATGTGGTGATGTAGGTGCTGTTTGACATTTTTTTTAAGGTTTTCTGACCCCGAGACTCAACTATTTTCTGCAATTCTCCAGCTGTGGTCCTTGGAGAGTATTTGGCCACTCAAACTCTCCTTCTCACCGTGCATTAGTACGATATAGACACACGTCCTCTTCCAGGCAGATTCATAACATTTTATGTTGATTGGAAATTCTTAATTATTGCCCTGATGGTGGAAATGGGGATTTTCACTGCTCTAGCTCTTTTCTTAAAGCCACTTCACTCATTTGTGAAGCTCAATTATCTTTTGCTGCACATCAAAAATGTATTCTTTGGTTTTTCTCATTGTGATGGATGATTAAGGGAATTTGGGCTTTGCTTTCTCTCCTATTTATATTTCTGTGAAACAGGAAGCCATGGCTGGATCATTTCATGTTCATAATCACCCTGGAGTGCTCAAAATTGTGAATATGAATGGGAATATACTTCAGAGATATTTTACTCATAAGAATTTCTAGGGGTGCCAATAATTGTGTCCAACATGTATTTGAGAAAAACATTTATTTCATAATGATATTTCCCCCCATTTTAAATTCTTATTATCCAATGAAAGGTTAGATTTTTGTGAATTTTTCAAATGAAAGATCAAAAGGATTAACAATGCAGATTAATTTTCACAGCCTTCTTTGATCATATTTACCAACGGTGCTGATATTTTTGGCCATGACTGTATATATATATATATATATATATATATATATATATATATATATTTAATTGTTGTCTATTTATCTATTTTTTTGTTTTGAGATATTGCATAATATATTCAAAATGGCGACAGGAAAAGGGGATGCACCATGTACCTCGGCAATAAGTGTTAAATAATTTTATTCTCAGAAAACCAGACAGGTACAAAAAATATTGTTCAGTTAATAGGATGTCAGAAATAGTTTCATCCAGATTTTAACAATATTTTTTCTTGTACATTGTTTTCTGTGACAGAAAATATACTTGTCCACTACAGTAGACGTCATGCACCAAAGGATATAATTCTGCCTATGGGCCTATATATATAGGTTGTGCCTTATTTTGTATGTTTTATTAAAATTATGATATAATTACAACTTGAATGGCTGTATTGAACAGAAATATTAAATAGTCCTCAGATTTTATCATTTATTTCAATGCTTACAGTCTATATTTATTTATTAGGTCATATAAAACTGTTGGCACGTATACGTGTATACTGTATGAGTGCAGATATATGTGTGCATGATTGTGTTCAAGTGTGTGGTGGGAGGGTGTGTGTGCTTGTGTGTGTTTGTATTTGTGCTCACATGTGTATGAATAGCCCACCACCCCCACCCACACACTGCCCCACACACCCCTGGCCCATAGACACATACTCTTACGTTTTGTTTGTTACACTTCACATTTCTGTGCCGTCATGACATAGCTTGTTGTAATTGAATGTTCTTATGTGTATTCATACCATTTTCACGTAGTAAATATTTTAAAGACGAGTTTTTTAAAACTAACCACTATTGATTTACTTTTTATACGTTTGATTCATGGTGTCCACTACAGATATGTAACTCCCTCAAAATATAATATATTGACAAAAAAAACAAAAACATTTTTGCCATGATTTTTCACTTGTTTAAAAGTAAAAAGAAACGTTAAAAAAAATATTACTTTGTGATTTAATAATTCATGCATCAGAGGGATATATATATATATATATATATATATATTAGTGCTGTCAAACGACTAATCGCGATTAATTGCATCCAGAATTTTTGTTTACAAAATATATGTGTGTGATATATATATATTATGTATATATAAATATACACACGTGCATTTATATATTTCAGAAAAATAGGTTATGTTTATATATTAAATATATTTATTTATGATAGAAAGTATATGTATATATAGACATGCAAATACATGTAATATATAAATGTAAATATATACTGTGTGTGTGTATTTATATATACATAATAAATATACACAGAACACACACATATATTATGCAAACAAAAACTTTTATTTTTATGCGATTAATCGTTAGACAGCATTAATAAATATAAATATATACATCAGCTTAAATAAAAATACAACACTTATATTTCCATGGTTACAAATAAATACTGAATGATCACAACTGGAGGATAATTGACATCACAAGCCCTACATAAGAAGCTTTAAAATAATTTAGCTCCACAAACGTTCATTAAAGTGTGCGTGAATCTTCTGCTCGGGCAGAAAATGATATCCCTTTGGGTTAAATAGCTAAGCCTCTGCTGCATTTGGGTAACGTGAAGGGGGAGACGTCTAGCCAGTATGAGCCAACCTAGACTATCAATAAGTAAAGACAATACTGCTGGTCTTTAACAAGACCAGACACTGCAGCTAGAGGCCTCGTCACTTTAAGCCTACAGAGCTGAAGTTAGGCAAGACAAACAGCGACTACGACTGACTCCTGGATGTCATATTCATAAATCTGTTTTTGGGGCTATAATCCCTGTAATTCTGCAACACGGTCGAGCCCATATGTCCGGCAGAAGCCTCTGTCCACTCATTGTCCATTGTGTAATCCATTGGTAATGTAATCTAGCTCTGGGCCTGTCCAAACACAGAGTGAGGGTTGTTGTAAAAATGTCTCGTCAGGGCAGTTCACCATCTTTACAGCTCAAAGCAGGTGTGGGAAGCGCTCATCCCATCACCAGCATGCATCAGAGCAGCTTTTGTATGCCTACGCATGTAAATATGTGAAATTTCAATAATAAGTACTAAAAATACACAGTACAGAACAAACATAAGCAAAATTTTATTTTAGGATAAATGTCACAAAAACAGTCCTGAAAAAGTGTAAAAATTCCCAAAAGTTGCCATTACAGAAATAAATTACATTTTAAAATAGAAAACAAAAATAGTTAGTAATATTTCACAATATTACTGTTTTTACTGAAATATTTAAATAATAAAAATGCAGAAAAGAAAGAAGTCATAAGAGACTTTCATAAGAGAGGTTTATATATACACACACACACACTCATTTTTTAATCAATAACCAGGACTAAAACCTACAACAAATGATAAAAATGTCAAAGAATGATTCAAGATCGAGAATGATCTTTTTTATAATGATTTTTTTTTATATCAAGTCAGACATTGTTGTCACTGGATTTATACAAGTGTATTAAGAGCAGTCAAAACAAACATTTTTGCAGAATGTTTGGAGAATATTTCAGGTGAGACGAGAAACAAAACCAGGAACAAGATTAAAAGTCTTGAATGTTTTTGGACAGCTGCACTAAGAAACTCACAGACAAAGACAAAACATGGACAAAAGGCAGGTGGTATCCTTGAAGGAGGTCTACAGCAAGCAGCCCAAATGTATGACAGCTCTGTTGCATCGTTATCTCAGGGCACACAACACATACCCACCACGATGTACAAGAGCCACAGGCTGTGACCTAAAATGTGGGTCACGCTCGCAACCTCAATTCCGAATTCAAACTGAAATTTAGCCTGATCCGGGTCTGTTTCCCCAGAGTGTGTGTGTGTAATTTGTTACACTTAAGTTCAGCTCAGGTCATTGTATATGTGTCTGAGAGGTGCAGAGGTCAAGTCAGGAGTGCAGGTCCTGTTGACCCAATGCTGGACGTACGCTGAGTGTTCCCCTTTCTTCCATCCAGACCCAACAGGCCCCCGGGGATCTCCCAGTCCCTCGTGTCAGTCATCCGCACTCGGGAGGGCGCAATGACACGGGCCACTGATGAAACAAGAGACGGGTCCACCAGGGAAGAAGGCAGGGGGGACCCAGCGAAGACCACAAAAGACAACCGAATCACTTAGTTTGAGTGGAAAAGGAGCATGTTATCACATATGTGACCCTGGACCACAAAACCAGTCTTAAGTCGCTGAGGTATATTTGTAGCAATAGTCAAAAATGCATTGTATGGGTCAAAATTATCGATTTTTCTTTTATGCCAAAAATCATTAGGGTATTAAGTAAAGATCATGTTCCATGAAGATGTTTTGTAAATTTCTTACCGTAAATGTATCAAAACTTAATTTTTGATTAGTAATATGCATTGCTAAGAGCTTCATTTGGACAACTTTAAAGGCAATTTTCTCAATATTTAGATTTTTTTTGCACCCTCAGATTCCAGATTTTCAAATAGCTGTATCTCAGCCAAATACTGTCCGATCCTAATAAACCATACATAAATGGAAAACGTATTATGTATAAATGTATAAATCTCAATTTCGAAAAATTTACACTTAAGACTGGTTTTGTCGTCCAGGGTCATATACATGCATGACTCTTTTTGGCAACTCCTATATGCCAGTGGTTGCGCAAAGTATTAAAGAGTGACCAGACCTGTCTATACAAATATGTCTGTCATGCAAATCACTTTACATACGAGTCAAATTTTGTTTTTCTACAAATAGCCAAAGAGAGACAATTTCTCTAAACGCATCAATCTATTGTTATCAGAGAAGACTGCTGTTTGCTTGCTTTTAGACAGTTTCGAAGAAAGAAAGAAAAACACATCTGGCAATGGCAGCTAAGAAGTTCAAGTGGCAAAAGAAAAAAAAAAACCCTATTGATTGGATGGTCAACGATTTTCATGGTTGAATGAATAAAAGCTGATAACTATAACAATTACTAAGTTGTAATCACCATTGTAATATATATATATATATTCGAATAGTAAAGTCCACATCACAGATATAATGAACGAATTCAGAATGATTCTTCATAATGAGCTGATCAATGGAATGAAAAAAAAAAAAAAGTACAGCCAATCATAGTCCATCCAATTTTAAAGAGCTTGAGCATTTAAAGCCACTTGTATACTTAATAGTAATGGAGTATACAAGCCAATCAAATCTAATGAAGTGCATCTGCAGAAAGCATGAGATGAAACTTCACGGAATATATTCTATTTTGAAGAAAATTAATCATTTAAATAAATGACTTTTTTTTTATATATATATAGTATTGGTTTATTTAAAAAAACGCAAAAATGTCATGGTGTTTCCAAACTTTAAAGTAACTGGTTACTTTTACATTTACTCTACAGTTTGGAAGCACCATGAAATGATTTTGCGTTTTTGAAGAAATTGGTACTTTAAAACAAATGCAAACTTTTTTTTTTTTTTTTAGATATTACCAAAACACACCACACATCCAAGGTAAAACCATGGATAGCTGGTCTTTTGGCAGGTTTTACAAGGGTCTAGGCACTTTTGAGCAGCTGAGCACCAGCTTGGCCAGGCAATGAAGACAATCTTAAACCAGCCTTAGAAAAAGATTTTTGCACACTTTTAAAAAGAGGACGTGTTATAGAAATAATATATATATATATATATAAACATACGGAAACACAAACTAAATGTGCCTTCGGACACTTTATTGCATATTATTTACAATGAAATTAGTAAAATAAAATGTATTATAATTTAAACTCATTAAATGTTGAGGAGTGTTTTTTTGGATCCATTTAAACTGAACTTAAGTACACCTTTATATGCAATTTCATAATTATTTCTACTGTCTTTGAAATATGTTTAAAGTGTACTGACAAGCATTTATGGTAAACTAAAATATACTTACTTATATAACATAATTCTATTGAAACCTGTATGTATTTAAATATATTTGTAATCACACATTTTTAACGAAGACGTTTCAATTTAGTACACTTAAAATAGGCTATATTCACTTAAAATAAAACTACAGTTTATAATAAAGAACTTTATATGTGCTTTAGTATGTTAGTCAACACATCAAAATTTAGAAAAGTAAAACACTGAATTATAGGCTACATGATTACAAAGTGCACTTTTAAAAGGTGTACTTAGCTAAGTGTGTTAGTCGTGAACTAAGCCTACTTATTTAAAGAATATGATCATTTCTGCAAGTACAGTAATATACTTAAGATTTAAAGTACATTACAATACAATTAAGCCATCTTTTTCACAAGTACAGCTAATAAAACAAACAAACCAGTTTAGGCTGTTCAGCAGGGATTAATTATATAATAATTAGATCCAGTCATTCTAGATAATTTAGTATCATTATCGTATCAATATTACATGTTCGCAGGGCAGGTTGCCCACATATGCATCCACCCACATAATACCGGATGAACTTGACAGAATGAACGGGAAACGTTTACAAGTTTCGTCCTCCCGCAGCAGCAGCCGTCGACTTTGAATTCTAGTTCATCACTATTTCATAATTTGTTCATTTATTTCTTCACAATACGGAAATACGACATACTGAGTCATGTGAAGTGTGAAGACATACGAAACGCGAGGACAGTATTGACGTTCAGTATTGATGTCCGTTACAGCGTAAACATGTCGGAACCGAGAGTAAAGCGAATAAAAACTTGCCTTCCCCTCTGTAAAACACATATATCTTCTGCTGGGAGTCTGGCGAGGCAAAACTTCCCGACTGTTGTGGAGGAAAGTCTGTGTGGAGTTTCCACTTTGCTTATGGAGGTCTCTTACAGACTGGAAGCGCTGGTAAGAACTTTTACTGTAAAACATGATGCGAAGTTATATAGCACCCCAAATCATCAGTGTGGCAGAATTAAACTGCTTTAATTTGCCACGTTGCTTTATAAAGATTTATATTTATAGAGATGTATGCTAATCTGCGTTGTATGGTAAAGTTTTGTATCATGGGTCTTTGTCAGCCTCCTGTAGGCTATAGTTAACACCCAGCCCGATCCAAATAAAGACGCCCTATATAAAAACACTGGACTTTATCACTGTATCGCTGTTTTATTAAAACATCATTGGGTAAATGAAAAACAAGTATGTCTGAGATGATAAACATAAGTAATCTTTTAAAAATGTACTTTTAGAAAAAGTGCATTCATGTTGGTTTATAGAGTTTTGAAAAACGTTTTTACCATTTTCAACAAAATGACAAATGGAATATCCAAATATCCAAAGCTGGCCAACTAAAACACTTTGCTTGCATCATTCCGGAATGTACACAGATTAATTGTTTTTTGTTTGTTTAAAAAAAATGAATGGACTTTTTTTTTTTCTTTATTTATTTATTTTTTTTTTTTACAAAGATAACAAATCACGATTATCAAAAACTTACTGATCCCAACACAGTCAAGGGGGTCTAAAGTGGTCCTCACTGTTAGTTCTTGTCACATGACAACAAAATGTCTTCTTATCACATGACCAGACACTTTAAAAATATATATATATATATATATATATATATATATTATTAACAATAATAAAGTATTTTGCCTCTTCTTTTGCCAAATTTCAGTGTAATTGTAACAGATTTATTGTTTATTTATAAAGCACATTTAAAAACAACCAAGACTGAACAGAGTGCTGTACAATATAACATTATAAGGTAATAATAATAATAACTAGAGAAAAACACAGTTTAAAGTGAAACAAACTGAAACTGAAAAAATAATAATAAAATAAAATATGCCTTTAGAGCAGGCTGAAATAGAAGGGGCTAATGTGATTATTATTATTATTATTATTATTATTATTATTATTATGTTTGAAATAAATAGAAAGAACATCCTGACGCATTTTCTTCTCTTACAGGAAACATTACAGGAAACTGTGGTTAGCAGAATCATTTTTGACTTAGTTTTGTTCTAAATCAGATCTGTCTTCCGTTCTGTGTTTCAGGCCAAAATCTTTGAGCAGAGTGATCTGGCTTTACCCAGAGTGTCTGCGTATTTTCATCAGGAATCATTAAAGGAACTAGATCGGGCAGAGGCAATGCTGCAGTATATGTCCCAGCGCGGAGGAAAATACTGCAGTAAGAACATCCAGGTAACTCACCCATCTAACCAGTTAACCAGAGCACCACCACAAGACTTGGCCAAAGTGCCCTGTATTTTTTTCTTAAAAGAAATAGCACCTAGATATGGAACAAAGAAGGTATCTCATTCATTTAAACTCATGTTTACTCAAAGTGTTATGATCATAAGCCTAGTTTTTCTTTTGACTCTTGTCTGTATGGGGCAGCAGCAGCTTTAAGGGGGATGGAGGGTAGAGAGAACGAGAGCAATGGGGGTAAACCAGCGGGGGGTTTTGCAGAGATCTCCCCTTTAATGCCTGTTAGGGTATACGTTTCCCCTGAGTTCCGGAAAATTGGCGAGATTAATGTGAAGGCGGAAGGACAGTGCATTAATTGTAGTTCCAGATGGATTCCATGGCACTCGCACTGCTGTCACTTTACACTGCGTCCTCTCTTCTTTCTATTTTTTTATTTTTATTTTTTTAACTTTCCAGCCTTCCCTGATTTTATGACTCGTGTAAAATTGATCTGGACTGGGACTGGTGAGAGTCCATCAGCAGCGATTTTGAACACCTTGTTATCCGCTCATCCGTCCTGGGTGATGGTTGGACACACTTGGAAACAACTGTGTGCTGTCTTAGTTAATTGTAGCTCAATTCAAATGTGACCTATACATGGACTGATCCATTTAGATGGTTTTTAAGTTGTTTAATAAAGCTTTTGCAGCATTTTTACAGCATATAAGTTTTTTTACATTATTTCAGTGATTATTTATTCAAAAAGTACATGTGAAAGATTTGTTATTTATGCTCACTAAGGCTGCATTTATTTGACAAAATATACAGTAAATGTTGTGAAATACATTGCAATTTGCAATAACTGTTTCCTATGTGAAAATATTGAAAAATGTAATTTATTACTGTGATCAAAGCTGAATTTTCAAAATTGTTACTGCAGTGTTCAGTCACATGATCCTTCAGAAATCATTCTAATATTCCGATTATGTTGAAATTTCTTATTAATATCAATTTTGAAAACTGCTTAATATTTTTGTGAAAAATTCTGATATGAATTGAAAGTTCAAAAGCTTTTATTTTGAATAGAAATCTTCTGTAACATTATAAATGTTTTTACTGTCACTTTTGATCAGTTTAATGCATCCTTACAGAATAAAAGCATTAACCTATTTTTAATTATGAGCATCTTTTTACATTTCTGAATTAAATTTTGATATTTGTTGAACATAGTGCTACAGCTTTCCTGTTATAGTATGAAGAAAGACGCAATTAAAAGACTTAAATTCTTGAAAGAAACCCCTTTTTAAGTAGTTTGACATAATATTTTATTAGGGGAAAATAGTTTAACAAAATATTTTCACTCATTATTATTATTATTATTATAAAAAAAAAAGAAAAGAAACTTTATAAAATATCAGATCATTTGTTTGTAAAATGTCATGTGGTGCGACTCCCAAAAGTGTAATAATATTTTGAATAAATAATCTGTGATATTTGCAAAAAAAATTAAACTTAAAAATGTATTCAAAAATGTTGTTCAAAATAATGATTAAGCACACTCACATCATGTATTCAAGATGCTAATATTTACTTGATGGTAACACCGCATGACATTTTTATAGTGATTCAAGTGAAATTTTTCTTTAAAATGTTAAATGTTTTAAACTATATGAAACCAACATAAATACAAAAGGTACATTTCAAAGTACTTTTTTTGTAAAAGTTTTAAAGAATTTTTTTAACTTTTAATTTTTTTTGGACACTTTTATTTGTCACTGGCCCAAATGTGACTTTCAGTGATTCTACCATGATGAATACCTAACCATTTAGACACCAAATTTAGTTTAGAAAATCATGTGTAACTTCAACAGCACTCAAGGCCAAGCTATATCAGTCCTGTCCCAAATGGCACCCTTGACACAGACTTCCTCACATGCGGGGACTCACGGGCTTCCCTCACATGCATCTGTGAGGGGCCTGTAGGGGCTATTAGATTTCAGAAGGGTGCTGGAACGCTGCATTCGCCAATCAGCATCCAGAACGGATTCATTTTATATTTAACCTACAATATGTAACATTTACAGAGGCCAGGCACTGAAGAGGTGTGCGCCGTCCTTCCTGCTCTGGAGATCATGCTTAACCAGTGGAAGGAGGAGATGAGCGTCATGCTGGAGCTGAATCAGCTGGCGCATGAGTATGGAGATCCACACACCGCCAGCGTAATCAAGAGTCAGTTCATTCAGCCCCTCGTCCCAAAGGTCAAACTCATCGGTGACCTCTTGACCAGTGCTCGCAGAGTGGGCTGCACCGGTGACAGCACGGGTGGCTTCGGCGAGTACCTCATTGACCAGCTACAAGAGACTCTGACAACCGCTTAGACTTCCTCTTTGTTAATCATTTAGGAACCATGTTTGCACTGTAAAAAGTGATCATTCAAAGTAATATGTAAAACAAAGATTATTGGAGTATCTTTTACAAGAATAGCCTATTTCATCTTAATATTTCAACTTAATTATTTCATTTCAACGAAATAATTTTGTGTTTAATTCAATGTGTTACTTGCCATTTCTTTGTAATTATTTGTGAAATTGACTAGCCTAATAATGGTTCAAAGTAAATCCTACACCTGATTTTTTGAGTGTGTGTCTTTGGCCCTTAAACAGATTACATATTGCATATGTCTGAGACAGATTACAATTGGTCCAAAAGGGGAAATAAAGTGCATAAATGCACTCACAATAGTGCCAGTTTTGTATGTAACAAGTCTCTCCAGTTGTAGATTTTTAATGTCATTCCAGTAAAATCAATGTATTCTTCAGTGACAGTAAGCCGAATAAGAGTTTAAACTTCATTGTCACAACTTTTAATTTTCCAAAACTATATTTTTTTGGAAAATTAAATATTTTAGAATATTTTACCTTGTCTTCTATGTTTTGACTTTTGAAAGTTATCCTGCACTGTTTTTAATAAACACAATTTATATGTGTACATGTGTATTTTTTTTTTTTTTTTTATAGTATAAAAAGTTCTGGTAAAAGAAATACAGTAAAATATGACTGTCACACAATTGTCAGGTTATGTGACAAATGAGTTTAACATAAAACATTTTAAACATAAAATCTTAGAATATATGTAAAAACAGTTTACAATAGGCTATTAACTCTAGTAGCCTGAGTAGCAAAACGTACTAATAGGAGAGACAGAGGAACTCTCTCTCTCTCTTTCACACACACACACACACACACACACACATATTTAGGGCTTTTCAAACATAAAAGTAGTTTTTAACTCTCATCTGGCTCTTTAACGCCCCCTATTGTTGGACTGTTGTGCGTCTAGCAGCTATAGTAAGAAAAGCAAAGAAAACTTGGCAACATCATAAATAGATCATGAAATAAATTAACTTTACCTTGTAGATCTTTCTGTAATAAATAAATAAAGTGCACCTTGTAAAAAGCATTTGTAATCTGTTGTGAGTACGTGTGTGTTTTGTTTTGTTTTGTTTTGTTTTGTTTTGTTTTGTTTTGTTTTGTTTTATTTTATTTTATTTAAAGCATGAGTAATACATAAGTGTATTAACATATAAGTGTAGCAGTGCTCCAGTGTTTCATTAAACAACTGATACAAACCAAACACGATTCAGAGTAGGTCTAGTTTTTATTTTATTTTTATTTTTTTAACAACACTGGTAAGCATCCATAACATTCCAATATATTTAAGCCTTAACTGCTATACACATGTGCATGTATTTCAATGTATTTTAACGATATTTTGAGTTATTTATTACTCGCGTTTGTTTTTCGACTAAGCATAAAGAAGAACATCTTTATGCGTGGAGCACTGGAAACCAAAACAAAATGTTAACAGCTTTTTTTTTTTTTTTTTTTTTCTGTTCTATTCTGTTAGGGTATATGGTTTGTCGTCTTATCAAATGCAAAAATAGGCTACAAACATATACTTATTAAGCAACAAATGATAGTTGAAAGATTACCTTAGAAAAGATAAAAGGGACGTCGAATGTTTCCTGTTAAAATTCAGGAAATTGTAATTAATTGTAAGCTAAAAAATCTGACTTGATGACAAATAAACAAATGAAAGAGATTTAAACTCAATAAAAATACGAAACAACACAGTAATAGCAACTTTTACCTTTATTTATAAATTAATTCATCATTTTAACATTTTTATTGCCCCATCATTAGCTGAAGTGCCAGGCCGTCAAAACCACGCCCTCTTTCTAAACGCACGTTCATTGGTCAATCTGTCTTCTGCAGGACACGCCCCCGACCAGCTGGGTTGTATATAAACAGGCCCTGATCTCTCACCAGCAACAAGTACCTGAAGGGTACAAGCAAAGAAACCTTTCCAGGATCTGCGATTTTTAAAGGTTGAAAGGTTGTCTTGAGCAACACATTGTTTCCGGATCGGAAGGAATTTGTCTTAATATTCCCAAATCCTCAAAAACTTTACCACTTGGGAAGCATTCAAGTGCAGGCCTTTCTATTTGATTTTTACCTTAACTCATAAAGATGGAGTTGTCGGATATGCCCTTTCCCATCCCGTCAGCTGATGACTTCTACGACGACCCTTGCTTCAACACAAACGACATGCACTTCTTTGAAGACCTGGACCCCAGGCTCGTCCACGTGAGCCTGCTCAAGCCCGACGAGCATCACCTCGAGGACGAGCACGTGAGGGCGCCCAGCGGGCATCATCAGGCCGGCAGGTGCCTGCTGTGGGCATGCAAAGCCTGCAAGAGAAAAACCACCAACGCTGACCGCCGCAAAGCTGCCACCATGAGGGAGAGGAGAAGACTGAGCAAAGTCAACGACGCTTTCGAGACCCTCAAAAGATGCACGTCCACCAACCCCAACCAGAGGCTGCCCAAAGTGGAGATTCTGAGAAACGCCATTAGTTATATTGAGTCTCTGCAGGCGCTGCTCAGGAGTCAAGAGGAAAACTACTATCCCGTTCTGGAGCATTACAGTGGAGACTCCGATGCCTCCAGCCCGAGATCCAACTGCTCTGATGGCATGGTGAGAATTCATTATACTATAGAGAGTATTGTAATTATGTTGTTTAATTTAGCATACTAGGCGATATTTATTTGTTAGCCTATAGTTCATTCATTCGTTCGTTCATTCAATAATGGTTTACTTGGTTTTAAACTTTAAAACTTGGTTTACTCGGGCAAAGTAAAATGCTGTATTTCCCGAATGATAATGTCACATTAAAAAAAAAAGAATATTTAAGCTTAATGGTATTTTAAGCATTCGCCTATTTAATAATTTGTAAAATATGCTATGCTTTAAATGTGTCTTTAACAAATTTTCTTTTTGTATTTTCAAGATGGATTTCATGGGTCCTACATGTCAGTCGAGAAGACGGAACAGTTATGACAGCTCTTACTATAACGATACGCCAAATGGTAGGTCATGCATCGAGAACTGTCATTGTACTAAATAAATAGCTAAACAAGCATTGCATGACTCAAAGATAAAAATGTTACAAAATTATAAGAATATTTGCGTTAAAGTTAAAATCGCTGTTGAGTTGATCAAAATGTTCTGTTTTTTATTTTTTTTATTTATTTATTTTTTTTACAGCTGACGCACGGAATACTAAAAGCTCAGTGGTGTCGAGTTTGGATTGTCTGTCCAGCATCGTGGAGCGAATCTCCACAGAGACCCCCGCGTGTCCCGTGCTGTCAGTATCGGAGGGGCACGAAGGGAGCCCGTGTTCTCCGCAGGAGGGGTCTGTCCTGAGTGAAACCGGGGCCCCCGCACCGTCCCCGACCAACTGCCCTCAACAGCAGGCTCAGGATCCCATCTATCAAGTGCTTTAAAGATTCGCAACATTGCAAAACAAATTGAAAAGGACAAATCTGAATTGAGAAACATTCAGCAGAAAAAAAACCCGACAAATCCGATCATAACGACAAAAGAAAGACTATTTCGATCCACTGCTGGAAACTATAGGAACGGATGTTCTTTCTTTATTTCTTTCTTTTTTTCTCTTTCTTTCTTTCTTTCTTTCTTTCTTTCTCTTTCTTTCTTTCTTTCTTTCTTTCTTTCTTTGCTGTGGAAAATGAATTCCATTATGAAAATGGCTCAGCAGATCAGCAGAAGTGAGTTTCTTAACTACGCTTATTTATGTTATTGTATCCACGTGAAAATGTGACCATATTTTTTTTTTTTCCCTTCGTGAATATATTTTCTGTCACCATCACCTTCTATTTCCTAATTATTTACGAGAGAATCGTAATCCAGATACGAAAAGTAGGACCATTTTTGTATATGTGTAAATAAGATCTGTTTTGTTAAAGCGACGAAAACGAACAAACATATTATTGTATTTAATGATGCCTGTTTGAAACACTAGCTTGTTGTGTCTTGTGTTAAACTTTATATTTATACTTCTTAAACGAGTGAATGACGGATTAATAAAAATATAACTATTTATACTCGAATGTTTGGATGGAATGTTTTGATTTATTCCATGAATTAAATAATGACACAATGGAATGTTAATTTAAAACAAAACTGTTTTAGCGGACAGAAAACAATGATGAAAGTGAAGGTTGTTCTTAATTCATAATGGTAAAACTCATTCAATACAAAAATGTATCATAACAAATTACCAACTTGGTCTATAATATTTTAGATGTTTACATTTTGTCCATTGCCAACGAACTCTGGCAACTTACAGTTGATGAAACAATGTTTTTCTCGAAGATTTCCCAAATTATTTTGTTCTAGTCTCGTGGACCATCTCAATCAAAGTAGCTAAAAGCAAATAGCCGTTTATGAAATGAAGTGAAATGAACGCTGGCTTCACATTAATCGCGATTCGATAACACTTGAAAAGCGGTAGCCCATAGGTCCATAATCTATAAACGTTCATTCATGTGGCTACATTTAATTATAAATGCATCCAAATATCGAATGATTTACATGGCTATAATGATAAGCTTCCAATTTAATCTACAGGGAAATGTTCGGTGATGTTAATGAAAACTAGTGATACTATTTTTATAGATAGATAGATAGATAGATGTATTATTTAACATCGAATATTTCAGGGATGATCATCCTTTTTTTTTTCCCCTAATAGAGTTCTAATAGAAGACAGACATGATATAGGCTAGCAACAGCACCATCTTGTGTACTGAACTTCATACATCATTAATAAACCGTCACCTATGGTAAACATATATTTGCATAATGTTAGCGTTTTAATTTTTAGCCAACTGATCATCAAATTGTGCATTATCATGCCTATCATGTGCTGTTGTAACCCACGCTGCGTGCATGCTCAATGTGCAGTTTGTAAAGATTTTTCATAAATTAATGCATTCAGGAGAAGAAATTCATATGGCAGATCTAGGAAATTTATGTCAAATTTATTAAACAAAAGTTAAGCTTATTGACAGTATCTGTGACTGTCGGTTACCACAAAATATTTTCGACTGGTTCTTCAGGGTGTAAAAACGAAACCACTAAAACAATGCTTATATTAATTCTTGCTTACAAAGAAATTATTTGAGCTAGAAAATTGGAATTGTTGGGACTATTGTTGAAGGCGGATGAACTTCTGGATACGCGTGACAGGTTGACACTGTAGGTTGAGTTTTCACTAAAGTGGCAAGTTACTTGGTATCCTTCCGCCTGTCACTCGAAAATTAGTTTACCGGCGTGACAGAGTTGAAAATGGAATAAAATTTGCAAAAGATATGGTAAGAATGCGATTTTGTCTCACGAGTTTCATCACTTACGATGTTTAAATCTTGTGATTATACGAGACAGTGTTACAATATTTCGGAACCGTGTATTTTAACGTTTTTCAATAAATAACGATGTAATAAAAACCGCGAATTTTATCAGTGATAGCCTAATCTACAGCGTTTTTTTCAGATGCTGTATCAATACAGCTTAATTTATCTTAAACTTGGAACATGTTTATCCACTGGTAAACTTAAACAAAAACGGTCTTGCATGACAATATCTAAAAACAACTATTTTATTGATGTTTCAGTAGGAACAAGTAGCTACTGACAAAGGCTTTAAGTCACACTTTATTTACATGACATAAAAAGGGAACTAAATAGCAGTCCAAGACAAGGAAGAGTTGGTTGATCAACAACTACGGAGTCCTGTGTAGTCAGCACAGATCGAGAGGTGTATCTTGTCCATCTTCATTGTGGTGGTCTTGGCCTGCAGGACGACCCACTTACTTTCTGCGACGAGAGGCGGCGCCCTTCTTGCTGCTGCAATGCAGGAATTCGAATAACATAACAGGTGAGCAAATTATATTTTTATTTAATTCTATCTATCTATCTATCTATCTATCTATCTATCTATCTATCTATCTGTTTGTTTAAAAAAAAAAAAAAAAAAACCTGAATGAATATATTATTTACATTTCACACCACAGCATACACATACACCAGGTTGTTCAAAGCAGGCCTTACTTACTGTCACGGTATCAAAATGATATGTTTTTGGCAGCTCTAATCAAAGATGAATCCGAAATAAAATTAACCAAAACTAGTTTATCTCTCTGCCAGATAGACAACTGCTCAAATACTATTAAAGAGTACATTTTTTTTTTTTTTTACATTATCATTGTTGGAGCAAGTATGGAGTATATTCCTACTGTCCCTTCATCAATAGTTAGAGTATAGAGAGTCATAGAGTATTTGTAATTCTATTACAAATATATTTTTGTTACTGTTTTTCATTTTTATTTCTTTTAGTTTTACAATTTATACTTTACATTTCTTATTACTGCATCTCCCCACCCCTCATACTTTATACTATACCATTGTAAGTGAATTATACTAAGAGTTATTATTAATTAATATTAATTATGAATAATAATAATCTTATTAATTACAGGTTCTATACACTGCAAAAAATATATATTTTCTTCTAGTAAATAAAACAAAGGTTACTGGAGTACGTTTTACAAGAAAATACTATTAGTTTTTTTTTATTTTTATTATTATTATTAAAATGCAATGTTTCATTCAATTTGTTAACTGCAGTAGGCCTAACTGTTTGTGAAATTTATTAGGTGAAGATGATTTCCAATTTAAAAAAAGAAAAGAAACAGAAAGAAATAAGAAATGTGAGTTCCAGATGTTCAAGACAGTACACTGTCCCCACAGCCCTATTTCTTGACAAATCACCTGTTATTTATGTAATTTATTCACTGGTTTTGAACTGCATATTGATAAGTTAACAATAATTTTATGAAATCCTAAAATTTATTAGAAATGTTTCCTTGAAACTTTCAAATCTATTTCTGTTACTGTTCTCAGAAAGTGAGTGCAGTGTTCTTGCTTATTAAGGCTGAATCCCAGTTCTATTTTATACCTTTCCCCCTTGTCCTTTGAAACTGAGTGTCAAGGGGTAGGGGTGAAAATATTCCCCTAAGAATTGGGACCACTACTATACCGTTACACACACACACACCAGAGATCGCGCAGCTTTACATCCAGGAGCGAAGAAACTTGTCAACGCTGCCCCACGACTTTTATTAAATGTAATTAAATGTAAGCATTATTAATGACAATAATGCTTACATTTATGTATCTTTTTGTTTGCTCGGGCAGCCATGTTGCCGCTGTAGCCGGTAACGCTGAGATAATTCACATCCCTTCGTTTGAAGTGTTGTCCCGAAAAATCTTAGTTTGAAGGGCTATCTGGCCCTTCCCCTTACCCCTACCCCTCCAACCAAAAGAGAATCGAGACACCCCTACCCCTTCACGTGAACACGCAAAACAGAGGAGTAGGGGAAAGGGGAAGAGCTAAGGGGTAGAAATGGGATTGGGCCTAAGTTTTCACCATCACAACACACTTGTCAAGCAGCCACATGAAGGCCATGCACAGCAAGGGGCGCCATAACATTCATGAAACCTGCAACTTACAATTTGCTGAGCTCCTCCACTCTCATGCGCAGTGTAGAAACCTGAAGAACATCAGAGATTTATCAGTGATCTCTAAATTAACCTCAAAGAATCAAATACTGGTTGCGACAGTGGCATGTATAAGTACGTAAATGTTTCTTGTCCTCTTGTCTATTTCACTATTCTTTCTCTCACCTCATACTTCTGTCTCTTCAGCCTCTCCATGTGCTCAAATTTCTCAGCCTCCAGTGTCTTTATCCATTCAAACAGCTCCTGTGCTTTGTCCCTGAAGTCCACGAGACATAAGTAAGTGAGACCGTCCTGTCAGTTTACTTGGCCACTCAGACTCAATATAGAAAACAACTCACTTCAGTTTGTCCTCGTTGAGATGGTCGACGTTGAGTGGTTTGCGTCTCTCAGCCAGGATCTTTTTCTTCTTCTCTCTCTCTGTTTGTTTCTTGCCACCTTTCTTGGCATCGGCCTGAAGGACAACAGAACTTAGGGTTTCAGTCACAGTTGTTTCAATTCATACTCGTCAGTTCATTTTAAATGTTTGAGAGTTGAGTTGACCTTCTGCAGGTGGCTGCTGTAGTTGGAGCCCATACCAGACAGAGCTGACTTCTTCTTGGCGTCTTCCTCTGCCCTCTTCTTGGCATCTTCCTCCTCTTTCCTTCGCCTCTCCTCCTGTAGGAGTTATCAAAGTCAGTGTTTTCATAGAAGATGGACACGTTCTAGACTGTAGCGATTTTGTCAGCTGTTTTTTTTTTTTGTTGTTTTTTTGTTTCGTCTTAGTCCTCAACCTATCCGTTTTCTTGTTTTGTCAAATTTTGGTTGACAAAATAAAATTGGGAATTTTACTAATTTATTCATGTAGTTTCCTGATATATTAAATCATCGTATAAATTAACACACACTACATTATGACAACTGGTAAAGAACAAAAGCTTCTCTCAGATGCTAAAACTGTGAAATTCCTAATATTAATTCATTAATTCCAATTTATGTTGTTTTTCTATTAAAACAACAACAAAAAAAGACTTTGAAGTGTCACATAAAAGTTGCGTAAGTTAATTTATTCAGCAACCACAACTACAAGCAATATAATCGAGATCCATGCATCACCAAAGTCCATGTTCATCATGGACTTTACCAAAATCTTTTTCCATGTGCTCATGGTTGCCAGGTTGCTAAGAAAAGTAAAAATAAATAAATAAATAAATAAATAAATAAATAAATAAAATATATATATATATATATATATATATATATATATATATATATATATATATATATATATATATTTTTTTTTTTTTTTACGTGTACTCATGCTAAGAAAAGTAAAAATAAATAAATAAATAAAATAATTTTTTTTTTTTTTTTTTTTACGTGTACTCATGGTTGCCAGGTTTCTAAGATAAAGTAAAACACAGGGCAGAAATGTATCCTTTCAAGAGGCAAGCTCTAACTGTTGACATCTGGCAACCCCAAGTATGAAAACTTGCGGAGGCTATTTAAAAATGCTTTTTCTTTTCTTTTTTTTTGTTGTTGAAGATATATCGATTTTTGATAAGTTTTTATTTTTAAACTACATCTTAGTCTCGCATGTTAAACAAGTCACAGTTTGTGTTTAATGATGTTGTATCATCTTGTATTCATTATGGGGAAAACGTACATGTATTTATTTTGTTTTGTTTTTCTGAAAAGGAATTAACACTACTAGATTTGCAGGGTCAGTGATACACACCTCACGTCTGGTCTGGCGCTCCTTATCCTTTTCAGCTCGGACCCTCTGCTGCTCTGCCCTCTCAGCTCTGCGCTTCTCCTGTTTGGAGACAGAAAACACATTTTTATTTAAGACTTTTATTTCTGAAGAAGATCAGGTTAGGCTAACATTTTATTTCTCGAGGGACGTTCCCTTACCATTCTCTCCTTGAGGGTAATCAGTTCCTGCTCCTCCTTCTTCCTTTGCTCGAAGTGAGTATCGATGAGGCCCTGCAGCTCAAGAGTATCCTTGTTCTGACGTTTCTTCTGAATGTCCTGCGTTGAGACATGCGAGAAACAATGTTGTCATCCCATGGACAAATACATGGCTATGTGTAATTTAAAGACTCCCAAAGATACATGAACTCTTACATCAAAGTCCACTTTCTCACCATCTGGGATCTTGGGTGCTGATGGCCTGTAGTGAAATAATTAAAATGAGCATCATATCTTAAATTTTTTTCAAATAGTTTTTAGTGATGCGCAAATTCTTAAAGACTACTTACTTGAACTTTGGCTTTTCTTCTGTATTAGGAGTAAGAAGAGACAAGTACATGTTATTGTGTTATTGGGAAATCCACACAGGGTAAAACAGTTAACAGTACACAGCAATATTCAAACAATGGCATAGCACTACCACATAATTAGTATTTTGTGCCCACAATATTAGAAGGAATGAAAAATGTAATTATTTCATATAGATATATTAAGATAGATTGTTTATATATATATATATATATATATATATATATATTCCTCTGTAACCAATTAGATTTTTAATCTACACTGAAAAATCGATTCATTGAATTTACTCATTTTTTAAGGTAAGTGGTTGCAATCAATTTATTTTAGCTACATTTAAATAAACAAATTTAGTTGACTAACTTTCAACATATATATTTTTATTATTATTATTAAATGTAGCTAAAATAAATTGTTTCACCACTACCTTAATTTTTTCAGTGTAATTATCAATGTAGATAATTTATTAAAATAATAAATAATATTTTTAAATAAAATATTATTAAAATGCATTCTAAAACTTCAAACAAATGATTAAATAGTATATTAAATTATTATTAAAATATAAAAATGTTTAATTTGTTTTAAAACATTAAAATATTGAAAGTTTTCAATGACCATGAAGAGCTTAACATATACTTCAGTTCCCCCTTCCCCTGTCCCTGTCATTAGGTATATGTTCTTCTTCTGACATTTAAAATAGCAGCTTGTCCGTGAAATGAGTGGTTCAGCTTTCAATACAAGCCATGCAAAACAAAATCAAACAACATGTCACTGCACAGTTGTTATCATTTAAAACTCTTTCACCCATTTCATTACATAGCCTAATCTGTGGATAGATTATTGCACAGATTTGTACGAGCTATGGTTAGCTTCTATATTTTTTTGGATTATAGGCTCCAATGTGCCACCCTTGACTAGAAGGGACAGCATTATAGATGTTGTCCACTAGGAGGAGACTGCAGACAACTGAAACAAGGGACACAGCTGTCCATTCAACAAAGTAAAGTGGAATACATCTGTAATCAACATACCTTCTGCTTCAATGACAGCAAGCATTAAACAAGAACAGAAAGCAAGAACAGAATGGATATTATTAGCAGCTATAATAATAAGGGACCGAATCTGCCAACGAAAACATTTTTAAAAAGAAATACCTGCCTTATACATGTTTTATTGAATTTATCTATACATTTTTATGTCTGTAAGATAATGTTATTCACATTGTCTGATGTATGCACTACAGATTCAGTGTAAATAAGAAAAAAAAAAAAAATGATATACCTTATTGTGTAATAAAATCGATCAAATAGAATGTAAAAATCAAAGCTCAAAGAGGGAGAATGGAGAACAGGATGTTGTACATTTGTAGGCATATACAGAAGTAGAAGTTGTTACTAACAGATGAAATCTGCATTCATACAATAATAATTTTAGAAATTATTTTATCACCAGTGCAGCAGTATCATGGATTGCATGATTATTACATTTAAATCTACACAATATCTCATTGTGATTGCCTACATTCATCATTTTCTTAAAAAAACAATGAACATGGGGGAAATGATGACCTAATACAGCACAAATATTTATATTGTTTAGAATTTAAAAACAAATGAGATTTTACAAGAAAAGATCGAAAAACTGTACTCACCCTCAAAATGCTCGCTGTAAAAAACAAATAATAAACACAAGCCTGATTATGCTCGGTTCAGTTCAGTGCATGCATAGAAAAGCATGTTTTAAAGTTCAGTTGGACTACAAAATGACAAACTTTATGATACTTACACGTCCTCTGTGTCTGACATGGTGATAGTGGACTTTGAGACTAAAAGAAAATGAAAGAATGATGCTCAGATCAGAACCTCAAGGCAAGACTGCAAAGTGTCTAATGAACACATATAGTGATTCATAAAACTGTCATGAAACTATCTGTTCCCTTTCACCTGTTGACCCTTTCATGCTGAACTAATCGGCTTTTTGCCAAATTAAATAATCAAGATTATCAGTGATAACTAAGAATGTAGGGTGCACATACTTAAGTTATGTTGACATATACCAGAATATGTATTACATCTTAAGGCAACCATAAAATTTTTGTTCATAGTAGTCTGCAATGTTTTTCACTTTTCAGTTTCTCACAAGATTTGAAGTAATTTTAGCTAAGCATTGACTGAATTGTATTATTAGCTGACCTGTGAACTGGCTGACACATGATAAATGAGAAGTGCCCTTGCTCATACTCAGATTTATGTGGAAGTTTGTTTTCCACTTTGCCTGGTAGATTCAAAGCCTTGTCAGGAACGTTGAAATGATCAAAATACAGACAATTTCCTTTAGAACATCTTTAGTGGACAAAGTGTTGTTTCCTAATTTTATAAGTAATATTTCTTTATATATTGCAGGACTCTGATTTTGTAAAGAATCAATACAAAATACTACACAATCAGAAATAATTAAAGGGTTGATGAATTAAAATATAAAAACAATCAATTGTTAACTTCTGAATAACAGGCAGGAAATAGATGCAAGCAATCCCTACAAACATCTCAGGTCAAAAAGAATGTGACGTTGACAAGACAGCTGCACTTTATAGACCCAAACATTGTTCAGGATCCAGTTTCCAAGTTCCAGCTCAAGTTTTTTTCTTCTTTTTTTTTTTTCTTCTATATTTGAACATAGGAAATGTAGATAATATGGATTGAATAGATTATGTAAATGTAACTGTATTTTATATATATATATATATATATATATATATTATATATATAAATTTTAAGGAATCAATAATTGACCAAGCTTTTGATGCAACTAAATGCATTAGGCATAAGTTTTGATGCAACTAAATGCATAAGTTTGCACACATTCATTGTCACAAATTGTCTTAGTATAAACTCACACAAAACAACACACAATATTTCCCATTCTCATAATTTCCTCACCCGCTGCACTTGTGCCCTCTTTCACTCTTACCTCAGAAAATCTGAAAGAAGTGAATTCCCTGCTGGCAGAGACTGGTTGTAAAGTTCAGCAAACATGCAGGCATGAAAAAGTCTTTCTGTTATAGTGACACTTGATCTGTGAAAATCTCCCATTGGTGGAGATTCCGTAGTGGGAAGGGTTAAGAAGGGAAGGTCCAGATCTTGGCCCAGGCACTGAATAAGGAGATGGACGAGGGTTTGAGGAAATGTAACAGAGGCATAAGTTTGGAGGAGTGGGCCGAGACACTGTTGCTATATTTGCTGTGGTACTACGTAAGCACAATTAACACATTTTCTGAATGGGATGAATGTGAGTGTGATCTGCTTGCCTTTTGGTGTTATTTTCAAAATAATGGATAGATGCCCCAGACAAGGTTTTGGGGTGTTCCCCAGGGCTCACTCCCATGTCCGCATATGTTGTGTTAGGAACTCCTCAGTGATATGAAACTGTGAAATGATATGAGTTGTACTCCAACTTACTCCCACTGGTGTAAGTGTTTCCTACAGGTCACTAGTATGGAAATACATTTCTAAAATTGAATTTAAATGCCATTCAATAATTAGATATGACTTAGTAACTCTAAGCTTAATTTTACATTGTTAATGCACATTCATTGAAGTACAAATTGTAGTGATTCCAGCCTGTCAGGAACAATGCATAAATAATCATTAATTATATTAAATAGTATATATGAAAATGTAAATAATATATTTACATAAATCAGGGAGTGGTGAAACTTGTATATCTCTTTACATACAACGGATTAATGAATTCACCAGTTACATTATGCACATGTACCATTCATTTGAGTTGCATGCTCTTCTCTTTTATAATATAAAAAGTATAAATGTCAGCTTCATCATATATGCCTGGAAGACTGATCTGTAATCAAATCAGATGGCTTTTTTGTTACTCCTTGTCAGAGGCTTCCGTAAATATTTAGTTAGTTCACAGGATTAAGTTTCAACTAAATCTAATCACACTTAGTGCTCATTTACACAACAACTATACTCAAAGTTCAGCTGCAACACTGGCAATCAAGATGAAATAAGAAAAATCACTTTTATTTCTTGTTTAAAGTCCTGTTTGGCATTTCTTAAGAAAAGTCTTGCAAAGACAATTCACAGTGGACTACTGTAAAGATTTGGCCCGCAATAGAGCTCCAAAAGAAACAACTGCTTCTTCTTAACTGTAGGGGGCACTATGCTTATAGATTGTGTAAATGAGGGTGTGCATCTGGTGTCATGGGGGAGGGGGGGACACTTGGTGATATCTAAGGTGACCTGGATCCCCCCTGCTTCGCTGACGGTTCCCTCTACACCGTCACCACTCTCCATGCATTCTGAGTAACGGACTCAGGTTTTTATTTTTGGACTGCTATGGAGCCTGTGCCTTCCATTTGAAGGAAGGGGGAATAGTTGAACTCAACATGAGTGTCCCGTTCTGACAGTCCAAGCTGGGACAAGCAGGCAGCCGCCGGACACCCCTGAACAGCAGACAAACAGGTATAAAACCAGAAAAATCTGCTTGAAATTTGATATTTTTGTCTTCTGGATATTATTAAATTAATTCCTAGTGGGGAAGTGCATGCCATGTCTGTCCTTTGGGAAAAGGCTTCAGAAGTTTGTTGCAGGCTAACTTGACAGGTTTGTGCAATAGGGACTGTTAATATAGCACTGTAAAACTGAAATTAATAATACTGATATTGGTTTCCTTGTCACCATATATTATGTCTTTATTAAAATGCAGTTGCTTATTTTAAAAGACATGAAAAATAAATCATACATGTTTATATTTACAGGGGACCTTGTCTGAAGTGTCTTCAACTGTCTTCTGTTACAGTCATCTCTTGGTAAGACATCTTTTTTTAAGCACATATTACCACGGAGCATATATTTTTACATGTACAATGTCCACTTTTTTCACCAGGTGGTTGCTAAGAAGCAATTATGCTGTGCATGATTTTACTGCTTTGCTATTCTTGCCCTTTCCTCTTTTGAACTTGCATCTTGGAAATTTTCCAAACTGCCCAGCCTACCAGGGCCTTAAAAGGAGGACCTCCTCTCATATGGTTCTTCGTGTCACTTTGGGCTTGGGGCTTCTTTTACAAGCTTTTACAGGGGGCCTACATTTGCACTATTGCAAAAAGATTATGTGTTATACGGACACAAAATAAGTCATTTTGCTTAGTAGTTTATCCTTAAAAAGCTTTCCTAAATCCACTGGATTTAATTTGTAGTCAGTTTTTGTATTGTATTGTCAAATATCTAAACATCCCTAAAATAAGATGAAGAAATTGCTTATACTAAAACTTGTTTTGGGAGAATATATACTGAATTCAGTTTTTCTTCCCTAATGGCATGTTTTTAAACTTATTTTTAGCACAAATATAGCTAAATTTAGTGAGATTTATTCTTATATCAATATACTCTTGTATTCTTCTTTTATACCGGAAGAAGTGCCTTGGATTCCTTTCTTATAATAGATTTATTCTTACATTTATGCTTTCCCCAAAATGCTTATGAACCCACCGATTCATAATCTAAATTTTTGCATAAATGAGCCAGGAAAGGTCCATAGGTGTTTCAGTCCAGTCTTGAAGCTAATTATTATTTTAATGTTTTATAGTAGGGTAGTTTAGTAAATATATCAATACAGTATGAAAAACTTAAAAGCAGCTCTGTGATATGTGATCTTAGGTTGTGCGTCAACATAAACCACTGAATCTGATTGGTAGTAAATTTTCTGTGATTTATTATGTAATTTAATGTAGCTGCTCCACCTATGGCTAAAGCAGCGACTGCTTGGCATTGGTTTATGGTGAGGGTGGAAAGTGGCACCACACTCTGTGACATGGAGCAGATGACTTGCTCATTTGCTTTCACCCTAAAATTAGGCCAAGGAGCTATCCTAGATGTGTAGTGGAAGTTTACTGCATGGGAACATGTCATTAACTGAGACATTGTATCAAGTGAAAACTATTCTGAAATTTCCATTTTACATTGAGAATAAGCAGCCAAAATCCAAATTAAGAACCATACAAAATATCAAATTTATTGAAAATAAAAGCTGTAATTGCCTATAAATGACATTCTTATTTTAACCATTCTCAATACCATTGGGTAGCATACCTAAACAAACATGTTTATTTTAATATTATAAATATGATAAATGGAGTAATTCCAGTGTTTTCATGAAAACCAAAAAGGAAAATCAATGTCATATTTGTAATAAAATATAACAGTAAAAGATTGGTTGTGGCTTAAAATGCATAATAATCAGCTGCAGGAATTTTGGAATATGTTTTTGGATTATTCTACTGTTAATCTATTCAAGTCTATATAAATGAAACAATGTGCCATAGTATAAAAATAGCATAGATAATCAATATAAAAACAGTTGACAAAAGTCATCACTTTTATCTATTTGACATTCACATTCAGTTCATACTCATACATTGTTAGAAGTGGGCATAATATCAGCACAAATGCTGCAGATGATACTGAGGAAAAAGAAAAGAAACTAAGACCTTTTATTCTGTTGCAATCAGTCAGAATTCTGAGAATAATTTTACATTATATATATATATATATATGTATATATGTGTGTGTGTGTGTATATATATATATATATATATATATATATATATATATATATATATGAGACAAATAGATTGTAGAAAGACATTTCAAAGCCATGCCATTAGAACAGTCAAAAATGGAACAATCATAAAAAAAACAACACAAAAGCACATATAATGTAGTGTAATTGTTTCTTCCTTATGTTTTGAAAAGTTGATTGAAATATTGTACTACATGTCAATTAATGTGTTCTTGGTGAATCAGGAAAGATGTTATTGCTGAATTCAATTCCTCACAAGTGATCGCTGGAAAATTCACCTGAAAAAAATAGAGAAAACAACATTATTAGCGAGCAAATCTTTTTGCCAATTTATTTTACGATGCCTATTTTTGGGATTGTTTGCACCTTTTTACCATTATAAGCAAGAACATTCATTGATGTGTTCAAAGTAAACAATAACTGTTATTTATTTGTTTCAGGGGGCTGAAGATTTAATGGCTGTCAATATTGGCAATGTTGCCCAGGCAGGCCTGCTTTCCCAGCAGTACCCCCCACCTTTGTTTCCCAAACCTGGGAAAGAAAATGTCCGGCTCCAGAAACTACTCAAGAAGACAGCGAAGAAAAAAGCTGCAGCCCAGGCCTCACAACCGTCGGTCCCCTTCCGCTCAAGCCTCTCTCCAGTAAATGAAGCAAGCCCTGACCTGGAGCACAGTGATCACTCAACTCCTCCTAAGACTCCAGAGACACCTATCTACATTGGCACGGTACACCCACGCTTCAACGTCAGACCACTGTATCAGCATGTGTCGTCTCCTTATCCTCATCACAAAGAATTCACTTACGGCAAGACAGCAAGGTTTTCACCACAACCATATGCGGCTCCCCAACGCCTGTCTCCAGCATTTCCATACACAGCCTCATCAGTACCAGGACTTGCCACACATGCAACTGTTCCAGTCACTATTCTACAAACTTCACAAAGAGTGGAAGTCAGCTCAAATCTTACCAGTCATGTAACCTCTAAATCTCCAAGCCCTCAGCCAGCCACTTTGAATGTTTCTAGAACAGCAAAACCATTGTTTGAAGTTCCACAAATCACCAATTACACAGCAAAGACAGTAGGTGTGAGAACACCTCATGCATCACCAACAAGGAGTAAAACACCTACTGCAGAGTTACTGAAAGGCCCAGTGCCAACATTTGAGGTTAGAAGGATAGTGACACCAACATCTGAAATAAGAAGAGAAAGAACACCAACCAGAGAGATCAGAAGGGTTAAAACACCAACATTTGAAGTCAAGAGGATTACAACCCCAACTTCAGAAATTAAGAAAAGCCAAACTCCAACTTCTGAAGTCAAGAAAGAGACAATTCCATCTTCAGAAATGAAAAGGGTCAGTACTCCTGCTTCAGAGACTAAACAAAATGCAATACTGACACCTGAGACAAAACGGGGTACAACTCCTACGCTTGAGGCAAAGGGGGCTACAACACCAACAAGAGTAAAGACACCAACATTTGACTTTATTTCAACAAAAACACCTTCAGGGCGTCCCAAGACACCTTCAGATCATGTGTCACGTGTTAAAGTAAATGTGATTGAGATTTCAAGACCAAATCCACTTTTATTTGCTGTGTCTCCTGTGCACATGGAGGGCAGAAGATCCAAAACGCCAACCTCAAGTTTGACTGGTCCACACGATGAAATGTGTAAAATATCAAATCAAGTGAATGACACCAGTCATACAGAAATATTACAAAATGGGGACATAGATGTCAAATCAACTGAACCATTACAAGAAAAGCTGGATAAGGCCACAGAAAACCTGTCAAAACTTGAGTCATCAAAGCCAAAGACCCAAATACAGGAAAGCCCAAATGAGCAGCCAAAGCCTAAAACCCCAACGACACCCAAGATTAAACCTGCACAGCCTGCTTTATCCTCAGTTGGGTATCAAAAAACGTTATCTAGAGTTCCTCCATTTGCAGGTCAAAGACCCAAAACACCAACAGCACCTAAATCCATAACAACTTATTATGGATTGACTCCCTCTGAATATATTGCCCATGGAGGAATAAAGAGTTACACACCCAGTTTTAGCATTTCTACACCAACTGCACCACCAAGTGCAGAGACGACTCATCTTCCAAAACAGGAACCAGTAGTACCTCAACCTGATGTAAATGTGACCATGACGAATGACAAATCTGAGGTAAAGCCTAAAGAACAAGTTGAAGTCCAGCCACCTCAGGTTGGTGTTGTTAAAGAGGAAACCGCTGTGGTGGCTCCACCTCCAGAGGTTTCAAAGTTAGCATCTGAGCCAGAAGCAAACTCTGTAAGGCACATTCCCAAGTCAACTGTGCCAGAATTAAAAGCAAAAATTCCTGATGTTAAAATTCCAACTATTGTGGTATCTGTAGCTGACACACCACCATCAAAAGCAAAAGCAGAGCCAATAAGTACCGTGACACCAAGAGTTAGAACTCCAACCTATGGATCTCCCAGACTTTCCCAAATGACACCAACCCCTCTAACTGTGAAGGTAACTCCGAAATCTGATAGTAAGGCTGTGCCATTATCTGACCAAGATGTGGGAAAGCCAGCTCTTCAACGGTGTCAGAAGGTAAAGTTAATGCCGAAACAACCAAAGTAACAGAGAAGCCAACAGAGGCAAAAATGTCTTTGTTAGAGAGAATTAAGAAGCAGAAGCTTGAAGCTGCTTCTTCTGAAAAAGGAGAGGTTAAAGATGTGGTTAAGCCACTGGCTAAACCAAAAGAAGACCAAAAGAACCTTGAAACAAAGGCCACTGAACCTGAAAAGGTTGACAGAGTGGAGACAAAAGCTATCCCCCAGCAGGAGATCAGGTCTGCAGTGGAAAAGGAGAAGGAGAAGGAGGGTGAGGAAGGCTCCTCCCTAACTGCAGAGCCTCTCTTGAAGGTGATGCAGAAACCAAAAGGCATGAAGTCAAAACTCAGTGGCTGGTCTCGCCTTAAAAAACATATGGTGGTTGAAGCAGAGGAGCCCAATTTTCCAGAGGCAGAGCCTGCATCAAAGAATGATGTCCCTGCCAGCGCTGATCAAAATGTAAGTGAAATGCAAAATAAGTCTGAAGCCGAAGCTAATCCTACTGACAGCCAGGACAGTAGAGATTCCCCAAGGGCAACAAAAATGTGGGATGCTGTCCTCTTCCAAATGTTCTCCACCAAAGAGAATATAATGCAACAAATTGAAGCCAATAAAACCGAGGAGCAAAAGAAGATGGAGGCAGAACAGAAAATGGCAAAAGAGATTCCCACATTTGCGCATCGTTTGCCAGTTCTCTTGTACAGCCCGCGGTTTGATGCCAGACGACTAAGAGAGGCAGCTTCGCGACCAGCAACAAAGATTGCAACAGTTTTTGAAATGGGACTCATAGGCCGCAAAAACAAAGATGAAGAACCAAAAGACTTTAATAGAACAGCCAAAGGCTTCAGTACTTAAACCACTGACGTCTAACTGGATAACATATAAATAGTGGGCAAGGATGTTGTTAGCTTTCATTGCGATGATAAAGTTCTGTTTATTATCCAGTCCAATTATTTACATATGCTTTTATAACTTTATAACAGGTCAATTGGCAAGTAAACAAAAAAATGACTATGTGTCAAATGCACAGTAACTTATTTGCAGTAGGTAATAGCCCACTTGTCAACTGCCATTAGCCATTTAATCTAATTAGAATATTGAATAAAGAAAAATCATATCGTTTTGAAGCTTTTAAATTAAAGAGTTTATTGCTTAAGACTTCCAAAGCTCATCTCGGCATTTTTTATGAGCATGTTAAATATGGTAATAATTTTGATAATACTTACATCCCTGAACACCTTCATCAAGAAATAATAATATTAATAATTTAAATGATTTAATAATGCAGAAATATCACTCCAGCCTGTCACAAGAGACAAAATCTAAGCAAAATCAAGAGTGTGTTTTGGGGTATGAACATATAAAATATAATGCAGGTTTTAGGTATCGAAAATTCTTTTTTAACATTACAATAAAATACACCACACCTTTTTCTCAGCAATATTTTTCTACAGCCAGTATTCTATGGTGCTTAATGGGGCGTAAAATTATTTGTGAGGATGAGATATATATACAAGATAACATGGTGTTAAGGGACAGATTGCTATTGTATGTTTTTTAAGGTGTAGGGACAATTGAGAGTGAGTTTTAGGTGGGTGGGCAAGTGGAACCAGCGGAAGAAAGAATTAAGAGATAGTATAAGAAAGAGATGTATACAGTAAGTATGCTAAATTTTGGAAATCTGTTCTAAGCCTTATTAGTACAGAAAGCAAGGCATGGCACACTCTGCTTGGTGCTTAGTGTTGACAAAGAGCTTTCACTGATGGAGCCACAAAAGGGGCTTTCCAAACCTTTCATATAAATGCTCTGTTTGCTTCAGTATGATTAAATGAATAACAGTGAATGCTGATTGTCAACTCCAACTCATGCATGTTCTTATTTCAGGCTTAGGTAATGTTAAGTTTGTAGGCTTGGCCTTTTTTGCATGTTTGTTGCAGAAACCGTCAGACTGAGAATACTTTCTCTGTACTGATGCTGATGTGTATAATGCTTTGCACTGTACTAGATTTAATGTTATTTTATATATTTTTGTAATAAAATACCTGTTTTGAGAGAGGATATTTTGTATGACTACTTTTATGACACTAGCCATTGAATGAAAACATTTGCATTGTGTTAGAAGCTTGCTGTGATTTGTTTGAGATATTTATCAATGTATTATCAAACAGGTGTATGAAAAATCTTTAGACAGCGAGATTTAAAAATGTCAAAATTTTCAGGTGTTTTCAATCTATTTTAAAATGAATTATATTAGTTCTTAAAAGTTTACTTGAGGTAGCATCTTAACTTTTTATGTGATATTTTTATTTCAAGAATGTTTTGAATTAGAGCAATGACATGAGTGACATGACTTTTTAGAGCTCTCATTTATGTACTTGGGGGAAATGGATATCATCCCATAAGGCACTGGAAATCGAGTCGCTCTGGGTTTTTGTGTCTTTTCAAAGTATCCTAAAAGCATATTTTATGCTCTAATGCTACAACAGTCAGTATTTTAAAACTAATCTTAGCTAGCTTGCTACGTAGCTAGTTTGGTACTAGCCTGGTAGCTAGTTAATATTAGATAACATTACCTAGCATGCCTCTGTTGGCCTGCAAAAAGGCATCAAGACGTATCCATATTGTTGTTGTTTTGTTTTTTTTTTGGCATTTTTATTTAAAGAAACATATTTTAAGCTCTTTTACTCATTAAACAAACTAATGTACTTGTGAACTGTTTTGTTAGCTTTAAATGATGTAAAAGAGAAGAAAGCGCCTCACTTGTTTTTCCATTCGGATAGACACTGTAATGATCACCATCAGTGGAAATCTTCTCGTATTTTCCGTGGCCTGTCACAACAAACTTGTACCGTTTACCCGAGGAGCCCTACGATGTAAAAGGTGAGTAGAAGAAATAGTGAGAGTGGCATTAAGCAAGAGATTCATTCAACTTTTTTTAAAAATTTTTAATCATTTTAAGGTTATCAGTACAAGATTTTTATTTTATTTTTTTTCTGAATATTTACCTTTTCTCCCAGTCCTGGCCTCTCTCCTGCAGCACCTTCTCCAATAATTTCCCACATGTTCTTTTTGTGCAGAACATCTCCAGGTTTAACATCCTGGAAATAAACATTACAAAGCATTTGTTAAGAGTGACTTTGTTTTCCTAAATCTGCCGTGGTACTCCCGTTATCCTTTTATGGAATAGTTGACCTAAAATCTAAGTCATTATTCACTGATTAACTGACTAAATCATTGAGTCATTGAGTTGAACTCAAGAACCAGATAAGCCTGATTCTTTGAGTCATTAGGTTGATATTGTGAACCAGATTAAGAAACTCAGAAGACTTGGAATATAGTGGAGAAGTAGTATAAATTACTTTTAATGGTGCTTTTTTATCCTTTTTAGAAATTCGAAAGCATCAGTCCCAAATTCGTTGCAATTGCATGGAAAGAGAAACCAGGTCTTCCTGGTCTTCGAAAGCTCTTTTGATAGAAATAATGTTCATTACATCTGGATAATGCTAACATTATAAACCACATACCCACATCAAAGAACATTGCGGTTTATTGGACATGATGATTGATTAACTGGATTTTGGGAAAATAAGTGAAGTTGCAGTAGCTCAGTCTACCACAAGGGGGAAACATAAATGTACCTTTTGTTGTTTTACTGTACATATATATATATATATATATATATATATATATATATATATATTATTATTACAAAGTATATTTATCTCAGTATTTCAAAAAAATATGCCAATGAAATTATTAGTTAATTTTCCCATTTTCCATTGTCCACAAATCCATGTATCTCTCCCCAGCACATTGGTTACCATCTAAAGATTTTCAAAGTTCATTAATAGACTTACAGATGGTGTGGAAGAGGAGTGTCTGTTCCCGCCTTCTGGACTTCCTTTCACCCAATGGTTGATCAGGTTTGCTACACCCACTTTCACACACTCTGTATCCTAAAAATATAAAACCGTTGCAGAACAGCATGTATAACAAAACTGAATTACAAATAATCTAAATGATTTGCTTTTTGGTATGTTTTCGTTTTGGCTTCGTGGTGAAGCACAGTTTATAAGGTTATGAATGATCTGGCAAACATTTCCCAAGAATTCCTACACAATAGCTTCCCATTGACGGTTGTTCATGTGCGTCAGACTCTGGCACATTAATAGTGTGGGTGTGAATGTGAAAGTGTAAAGAGCAGATGTTGTTCCACACTACATGACTACATGACCTATCTCAACGCTGCCGGCGCTGCAACGCTGGAGCCACCTCGTGACCTCCAAACTTGCACAATCTGAGACTCATTCAAAGCTATAATAGAAGTGCCCTGACATCACTGTTTTCCCTCATAATATTTAAAGGGGTGATATGAAACAGCTGATTTCTTATTAGTTTGACATTTTCCTGAAAGCTTCCTCCACTATTACTCCCATAAAGACTTGAAGTACAGAACACAGAGCATTTTTGTGATTTTATCATGCTTGAAAGGTTTAGCACTCTTTGTAAGAACGACCAGTACAGTATTCAAAATGTTTGTTTTTCTGAAACAACGCAAAGGTAAGTGAGTGATGACCGAGTTTTCTTTTTGGGTGCGAGTTAATGATTTCTGACCTTTAAAGGCGTTCCTTTCGGGCTGCTTTGACTCCAAGCCTCTCCTGCTTCAAACAGGGTTTTTTTGGAGGCCACCGGAGCAGAAACACTGGGCATGTCCACTGATGCTGACTTAGTCAATTTTGCTTCTTTAGAGGAGATCTGCAACACATTAAGACAGTTAGGCTCAGTGAGTCAGAGCTATAAATTGTTTCTAAAGAAATATTGCAAATGTAGCAATAGACTGTCTCAGGAGGTGGCACAAAAAGAGATCCCATTTAATCACTCTAAATATAAACCATCTGATCCATCAGTTTAAATGCTGCTAGAGACAGGCCTGATTTCTCTTAATAATGGTTTGACTAAGAAATTGTTCTTAAACCAGACATTAGATAATAAAATAAGACTTTACCGTCCACACTTTGACTATAGATTAACATATATCAATACATACAAAGCATAACATAACAAGATGTAAGACAGTAAATTGAACCTCAATTGCATGAGTGTATTGTTCCAGTTTGTCATCAATCTTGGGCAGAAGTACAGGTCTCTGGGTCTTCTTGAAACTGTTACTGTTTTCGAAACAAAGATTTGTATGAACCAGTGCCGTTTTTGTTAATTAAAAAAAAAAAAAAAAAAAGTTTTAAAATGCAATGTACATATTAGATGAAAAACTAATAAAATAATAAGACAAGTAAAAGTTAGAAGTACTAACATTACTAAAACTGAAATAAAAAATAAAGCATATTGTATGTATTATTTAGTATATGGAAATATAAAAAAAAAAAAGAAAAATGACAAAAGCACATTACAAAATTAATCAAATTTTAAAAATGAAAATGAATGGAAAATATAAAAATAAAAGCTAAATAAATACTATAATAATAATAATAATACTAAAATGTTCGATCTTACAATGTTTGTAAGGCTACCATATATCGTAACAATACACATAATGCATATTTACATTTTTAAGAACTTACAAAATTGCAACTATCTAATATGACATTTACCAAAAAAGTAACAAATAAAAAGACATAACTTTTTTAAAAATTATTATTATTATTATTATTTCACATAGTGTCCTGAATGTTTTGTATGTATAGATAAGTCTAATTTCGATCCACCACAATATCTCCACAATAGCAGACATCAGGAAAAGTGTACACTCCACATCTGGTTAAAGTTAGCCGACCCATAAATCACTGCTGACAAGGCGATGGACTAACAAAGTATTACAGTGACCTATGCCACCTATGTCAATATTTACTTTTGGACAACAAGTTTTTGTCAAGAATCTGCAATTTATAGCAAACTCACTGAGGCCAAGAATGTCTAGCAGATTGTGCACTTTCTCATTTGCTGAGTCGTATTACTAATTTTATGTTGATGAATGAACTCACCTCTTCTTTAAAGATCGATTCAAGGATTCTGTTCTCTCTGTGATCTGGAATTAAAAGAAAGTTACATTTAAAAAAAGTTACAAGCAGAGTTTGAAAAAAAAAACTGAGAGGATTCCATGTCATATTTAATTAAAGGTTGTGTTTTTAGCAACACAAGACAATAGTTTTCCCCTCCAGTGAGCTGTTACCTTGAAAACTGCTATGACTGGTTCACTGAGTCAGTGAGCTGAACTAAAGAATCAGACTAGTGAATGAATAGTTCTTTTGAACTTATTCTTTTCAGTGAATTGGTTGATCCAGCTGAAATGACTGATTCTCTGCATGAACCAATCACAGCAGCTTCACTGGTGGAAAACAAATATATATAATTGAATATACTTAAATTTAGGTCATGATATGGCTTCAGAACACAGAAAATATATATACATTTTCAAACATATTTGCTGAAATATGAAAATAGTTTCCAAAAAGTGAATTGAATGAAGTGAGTATTTTTTTGTTCATATAATGAAAGTCACTGGTAACCAAAACAGCTTTGTTACCAACAGTCTTCAAAATACCTTCTTTTGTGTTGCCCAAAACAAAGGTTTGAAACGACGTATGAAGGTTTAAAAATAAAGTAAATTGTTTTATTGGTGCAAAGATGAGTGGTGGTGATATTTATTTTGCGTAACATTTGCAACTGCGTTTTATCACTTAATTAGAAGCACCACAAATTAAATTGTGTCATGTTATAGGGACTACTGAACAGACATTTAGAAGCTGATTTTAAAATGCAAACTATTTAAAATTAAAATAAAGATATGTAAACACTTGCATTTTTACAACACTATAAGTGTGTGTCCCATCAGGTAATGAACAGTTCTACAGACACTTGTGGTCTTTATCCTCACTTAAACACCTGGGCCAAATACAGGAAATACGTCATATAAATAGTCACGTGCAAAGACCGCAAGTGTGGGTATTTGGACAAGGGGATTAGCTCTCTTTATTAATGGGCTTTTGAATCATTGGTTCACACGATTCGTTCAAAACTTGGATTCATTCAGAAACTAAACACAGCGCAACAATTCTGCTATGGCTTTAAAGGTAATATGTTCTCTGCTAAATTGAGCACATGATATTGTGTTAAAAATATAACACAATTTCAACTTCTTATTTACTGAACTGTTAAATGTATAAAATCACATTTAAACTCGTGATATTCGGGACAAAATCAGCACTTGTGTAATATTGCTCTCCCTGCTTGCATGATATTGTATGATATAAATATGAGACACAAACTCATACAGGGGCGTTCTTTGCACCAATATCTTGAATTTTAGGGCATAACTTTATTTATGGAGATGTTTCCCTGCATCATATATGTCAACAGTCAACTGTATGAAATGTAAGATGATGTACAGGTCTGGGGGCGGAGCCAATGTGTTAACTGCATTAAAATATTCATTATTTTTCATAACTAATTAAGTTAACGTGTTAAACTGACAGCCATAATATATATAAATAAAAATAAAATAAAAAATAAAATAAAAGTTTTTGTTTACATATTTATATGTGTGAATACTGTGTATATTTATTCTGTACTGTATATACAAATACAAACACATGCATATATTTAAGAAAAATATGTTGTTTTATATTAAATATATTTATATATAATATAAACTATAGGAATGTAAATATATAAATGTATATACATGTAAACATTTTCTAAATAGATACAGTATGTGTGTGTATTTATATATATATATATATAAATATATAATGTATATATAATGTAAACAAAAACTTTTATTTTGTATGCGATTAATCGCAATTAATCAATTGACAACACTAATACTATATACAGTATATATATATATATATATATATATATAGAATAGACCACTTTTATGGTACTTTTTGGTCTTTTTTTATTTTATTTTGTGATTTTGGTCACTCTGAACTATCATTATATTGACAAGACCTGAGTAAAACCTCTTAAAAATATCTATTGTAATAATTTGTAATAACCAGAGAAATCCATACTGTAGTTCCGTTCAGTCTTTTCTCACTTCCTCAGACGAACATCGTACATGTTAACAAGCTCCTTTTTCAGGCTCACAAAAGGATCCCTTGTGTTGCTGTTGGGCCCGCTGGCTTTTTAACCTCTGCTCACTGAGAATGTACTTTCAACTGTCAATCACATCTGTTTCTTACGTAAATACACAGACAAGCACTGGAAAACTCAGGGTCCCCAAAACACAGACTGCAAATCCCCACATAATAAACTACTTGGCTGGTCTATAGGTGAGGTCACACTTTTGTTGTTTTGTGGTCGATATACAATAATTTAAACCATAATCTGTGCAACTGAAAGTTTGTTTGAGGGTATGTTGCTAACCTTATTTTTGTGGTGTCAGCCATTTCAGATTTATGAGAATCTTTATGAGACATTATAAGTCTGATGCCATTAATACAAGCATGATTCATGCATGAGTGTTTTCCTAACATATTGTTGTATTAAGCCATTACAGAGTCGGTTTCATATTTTGGGTAGATAAAATGCTATATCATAGCAGTGGATAAACACAAGGAATAGATACAATAACAGAAACACCTAACCTTATACTAGTATAATAAACTTAATAGCAGCGACTGGGGCTTCATTTGTAATCTTTGCACTCTTGAGAGGAATTGCACAACTCAAGAAGAAACACCTCCTGTTGTTTGCAAGTTTAGGATGTGTACATCTTCTTTGTCCTCAAGAACTTTCCATAAAGGTTCAAGATGATCAGATACGGTCACCTCAGATCTTGTAATGGGATTTAGGAAGATGATGTTATATTACTTGTTTTTTGTTTTTGTTTTCTTTGCCCAGGTTTTGTGCTCCACTATGTTCTGCATCTTTGTGGGTTGACCTGGGTTACCAGTGGATAAAAGCCAGCCAAGCTATACATTTTATTTTTGCTAGGCTCATGTCCTTCAGTTTGTGTTTAGACTGAGTCACGGGCCTGAGCAGGGCTGGACTGGGACAAAAAATCGGCCCTAGCATTTTTTGGTCCAGGCGGCCCACCACCACATACATATATATACTTTTGAATGGTAGTGTGTGTGTGTGTGTGTGTGTGTGTGTGTGTATGTATATATATATATATATATATATATATATATATATATATATATATGTATGTACACTACCATTTGAAAGTTTTTGAACAGTAATATTTTTTATGTATTTTTTTAAAGAAGTCTCTCCTGCTCACCAAGCCTGCATTTATTTGATCCAAAATATGGCAAAAACAGTAATATTGTGAAATATTTTTACTATTTAAAATAACTGTTTTCTATTTGAATATATTTTCAAATGTAATTTATTTGTGTGATCAAAGATGCATTTTCAGCATCATTACTCCAGTCACATGATCGTTCAGAAATCATTCAAATATTCTGATTTAATGCTCAAAATACATTTTTTATTATTATTATTATGTTGAAAACAGCTGAGTAGAATTTTTTTTCAGGTTTATTTGATGAATAGAAAGTTCAGAAGAACAGCATTTATCTGAAATAGAAATGTTTTGTAACATTATAAATGTCTTTATCATCATTTTTGATCAATTTAAAGCATCCTTGCTAAATAAAAGTATTAATTTCCATAATTTATTTCCCAAAAAACAAAACAAAAATTATACTGACTCCAATCTTTTGAATGGTGTATTGTATAATGTTACAAAAGCTTTTTTATTTCAGATAAATGCTGATCTTTGGATCTTTATATTAATCAAAGAATGCATTAATAATAATAAATATTTCTTGAGCAACAAATCAGCATATTAGAATTATTTCTGAAGGATCATGTGACACTGAAGACTGGAGTAATGATGCTGAAAATTCATCTTTGATCACAGAAATAAATTACAGTTTAAAATATATTCAAATAGAAAGCAGTTATTTTAAATAGTAAAAATATTTCACAATATTACTGCTTTTGCTGTATTTTGGATCAAATAAATGCAGGCTTGGTGAGCAGATGAGATTTCTTTAAAAAAAAAAAAAAAACATTCAAAGTCTTACTGTTCAATAACTTTTGACTGGTAGTGTAGATATGTATCATTGCATCTAGTTGTTTTGGATAATAAAAAAAAACGTCAGGTCTGACAATATCGTGTCTTTTCGAATTTAAATCTAGATTTATTCGCATGGTCCATGGAAACCTCTATGAACACACTTGACATCACTTGGCCAAAAAATCGCGGTGGACAAATTTACGTTTTATTAAGAAGTGTTTGCGTATTCTGCACTAATGGCGTGCACACACAGAATAGATGCCTGCCTCCGTCGCGAGTCCGAATCAAGCACTTTACCGATTCAACTGCTCTCCTCTCCTCCTCCTCCTGGCTCTTTACGCCACATCACTCACCGCAGAGCAAGCATGTTCTTGATAAAGCTGCTGTGAAAACGTGGGAAAAGCCGACGAGGAAGAAGTTGGAGTGAAGCGTTCTTTATATAGGAGGAGCAAAACACTTCATGGCTCCGTCTATAGCGTTTTGTGATTGGGTGGTTTACGCTGTCAATACAGGAGACAAACCAATGGGCCACTGGCTGCTCGTAGTCCCTGCGTGATGGTCCTTGGCAAAATAAAATAAAATAAAAAATTATGTCGGCCCCTTAAGTGCGTCGGCCCACCGGGAAAATGCCCGGTATGCCAGATTACCAGTCCAGCCCTGGGCCTGAGTAATTTTATTTTATGTTGGAAAGATTTGGCTAGAAACGGTATCCCCTTTGACATTAAAGAGTCTGCAGAACCATGCAAACATCAGCACCATAATGCTGTGTAGTTGCCAGTGCATCGCCAAGCAGTTGTTAAGATGTTTTGGTTGGTTACTTGGTGGTTACTGGTTACCTATTCCACAACTCTCTCCAATACTCTGGTCTCTTGTTATGATTAGGGATTTATTTGTTGTTGTTATGAACTTACCATTATGGTGTTTACATTTTTGTCTATATGTACGTTATGTTTTTTAGGAAATTTAGGCAGTTCATTAATGAATGCAAATGCTCGATAATCATAGAATGTCATGTAAAATTTATTAAAAAGCCTCTGAACGTGTTTTTTCAGTAACTGAAGAAATGTCACTCGCCAGTGGTCTGAACTGTTGAAATCACTCAAATGAGTGGTGAAACATCTTCAAGAAATGGACAAATGAGTCAGTATTAATATTTACAATAATGAAAGTCCTATAAGTGCATATATAAAAGCACAAATCCTTGCACACACTGTAAAGCAAGTGCAGCAAATAAACAAATTACACTCATCAAACAGTTTTGGTTGTTAAACTAAATTAACAAAAACATGCCCTAAAAATAAATTACATCAATTTAAAGGAATATTCCAAGTTGCAAAGTGAGGTTCTAATGACATGCAATTTAATTACCAAGTTACTAATTTTATTATTATTATTATTATTATTCAATTTGTTTGTTTTTACTAAAATGCAGGTCATAATTATTTTATGTAATATTCAAAAACATGTTAATTTGTTCTGAACCAGGAATATTCCTGTAATCCCTGTAATCCTTATCTGAAGACCAATATATGAATATGCATGCTTGTTACTTGACTCAGAAGATGTGTTCAACCACTTATACACTGCAAACATGTGCTGTGAACATACATACAAGAAGCACAAGAAACTTACTAAATAAAATGGAGCTTGTATTCTGGAAAAAAAATAAATAAAGAACAGGATTATTTGTCATAATTCTTCAATGTCTTAGAAATGCTTGTTTGTTGTGATTGATTTCTAGGCTGTAAAGTCCCCTTTAAAAAATAAAATTTTCCAGATGTTTCATAGTGATCCAATTGAAGAACCATTTAAGCAGTTCTTAAAAGATCATTTTTTCTCTTGCACTCTTAAACATAAAGGTACCTTATTGGCATTGATGGTTCCATGAAGAAAGTTTAACATCTATGGAACCTTTCCACTGCACAAATGTTGTTTATATTGGAAAGGGTTCTTTAGATTTTTAAAATGTTCTTTTAAGAACTGTTTGCTGAAAGGTTGTTTGCAGAACCAAAAATGGTTCTTCCATGGCATCATTGTTAAAACCCACTTTTGGAACCTTAATTTTTAAGAGTGTAGTGTGAAGAACATTTAATTAATCAAAAGAACCTTTTGTGGATGGAAAGTTTCCATGGATGTTAAAGGTTCCTCATGGAAACATTGATGCCAATATAAAAAGAACCTTTATTTTTAAAAGTTCCCTATACTATGGAACTCAGTTCTAGGAACTAGCCAGCAGGGTCATTCACCAATTTCTCCTTCGGGCCGTTTTACTGGTTGCATTCGCACCGGCAGCAGAAACTCTGATGCAGCTGACCACGACGTCTTTATTCGTGGCATTTACAAACATCAACAATCGGTAAATGGAGGACACTGTGTTCGGAGCTGTTTTTGTTGTGTGTCGTGGGTTTTCGTGAAAATGGAGATGGAACGTAAACACACAATTTACGTGATTGAAAGAGCATGAAAATCTGACTAAATCTCCTATGACAACTTGTAGTGTTATCTTCGAGGCCTATAGAGTTCCTATAGAACTGTTTTAGACCCTACTCTGAAGTAGGAACTAAATTAGTTCCCCCAAAAGGAGTTCCTAGAACTAAATAAATTCCTAGTTCCTGCGGTGCGAACATGCCAAAAAGTGGGAACTTCCGCCAATAGATCTAGGAACTACGAAAAGGTTCCTGCGGTGCAAAAGCACCTATAATAACCCATTTATTTTGGTACCTTGGAGTACCATGAAAAACCATATGCATGGTTATCAGTCAGTACCATGGTGTTTGTCAAAGTTTAATGGCATTGATTACTGACACCATCACTATACTATGGTACTTTTTTGTAAGAAAAGGTTGAGAATGTTTATGCAGATATGTATAGTTACCTTGAAAGTTGGACTTATGGGGTTTAGAGGGTTAAATGGATCATCACCATCTGTAGGTGTGATGTTGAGATTCTTTATTCTCTTCTCCGCTGCTTCCATCCTCCTCCTCTCAATGTCCTCCTTCATCTGTCTCTTGTCCTCCTGCAATTAATACAAATGAAACTGACTGTTATATAAATGCCTCATTCATTCATTCATTCCTAATAAATAATATTCTATTACTGGAAGAAACATAGATAGATTAAAATTCCCACCAAAATAGAAAATTCTATCATGACAACTCTCGGAGGGATTGGCATGGTAATGTACATGGCAGTGTTAATGTGTTTGGTCTTGGTGGAATAAATCTGCTACGCTGCTGCTGCTGCTGCTGCTGCGGCAAAGCAAGTACTGAGACTTGCTACTGCCCATACATCTACAGACCTGCTGCTGTGTGCATGTAAGAAATACAGCTGCTGCACATATAACACATATGAATAATCCCCATATACATGAAATCACCCTGTAGCAGATCTATACAGGTGGAGCTGGGGGAGGTGGAGGGTTTCTAAACCGAGCTGCAACTGCTACATCAAGCACTAGCCAAGTATTTGAATGTTAAGCAACAAGCTCATTGGCTGCTGATACAAAAAGAACCAATCAGTTGTGCCATGTGATAATGATGTCATTATGTCAGACTGTGCTATCTAGAGTTTCATGCCAGAACTTTGGATTTAGACGAATAGAAATCAGCTCAGCCACCTCTTTTTTGGCTAGTTTCTGCTGTTCCTCTTCCTCTCTCTTCTGATCCTCCTCTTCACGAGCCTTGCGTCGGTCCTCTCTCTTCTTCTTCAGTTCCTCCAGCTCCAGCTCAGCCTCGGCCTGACGCTGCCGTAGCTGCTCCATTTCCTGGCTCTCCTTCTCCTGGTGGCTACGTCTGATCTTCTCCAGCTTCAGCTCGGTCTCCAGACCAGCGTGCATTTCCTTCTTAGTCTCAAAGACCTGATCAACATCTACAGTCCTGCTGGAGAAGAGTGGAGAACAGGGAAATGGGGTTAGGCTCAGACGGCATGGTGGTCATTTCTATGAAACAATCAGTAATTATTACTATTGGACCAACACATATTCTGATCAGTAACACATTACTTAATTATTTTTCCACACAGTCTATTATGAATCTATCTCAGAATCAAATGGCACATGAAAATAAAACAAATTGTGGTTGGTCAGTTTACTTCTTAGTCAGACTTTGCGAAGTGGATAGTTCTTGGCCAGAATAAGCAGTAAAATGGTCCGGAAATGATGGTATTAGTTAAAGGTCTGGCTATACGTGACTAGATATTCACTAACTCCCTTAACAGCCATTTTAGAAACTTACTGGCACAACTTTTTTGGCAGCAACAATATTAGGTCACGTCCATAACACATATGACGTAAGCCACTAATTTTAACAAGGCCAAATTCCATGCTTATTTTTCCCTCTAAAGTCAACTTAAAATGTTTGTCCTTTCCTCAAATCATTATTATTATTCAAAAATAATAACTGTCATCAAAACAATTAGTGTGTGAATACATCATTTTCCCTTTCTTTGACTCTTATAGTTAAACTGGCTGTATTTTAAAAATAGTGTCTAATCATATAATTTATTTATATTTATTTATTTGCATTCTCATTACTGTAATGCACTATAACAACAAAGTGACAGTAAAGGGATTTATAATGCTACGAAAGTTTTGTATTTCAAATAAATGCTGTTCTTTTCAACTTTATATTCTTCAAAGTATCCTGGAAAAACTGCATCAAGGATTCCACAAAAATATAAAGCAACACAACAATGTTTTCAACATTGATTTTAATCAGAAATGTCTCTTGAGCCGCAAATCAGCATATTAGAGTGATTTCTGAAGGATCATGTGACACTGAAGACTGGAGTAATGATGCTGAAAATTCAGCTTTTTAATCACAGGAATGAATTACATTTTTTATATTGTAATAAAATTTCACAAAATTATTTTTACTGTAAATGCAGCCTTGTTGAGCAAAAGACACCTTTTTGGTGTTTTTACACACACGCACACACACATATATGTATATGTACTGTATGTGTGTATATATATATATATATATATATATATATATATATATATATATATATATATATATATATATATATATATATATATATATATATATATATATTAATGCTGTCAAATGAATCGCGATTAATCACATCCAAAATAAAAGTTTTTGTTTACATAATATATGTGTGTGTTGTGTATATTTATATGTATATATAAATACAAACACATACAGTATATATTTTGAAAATATTTGTAATGTATTTACACATATATATATATATATATATATATATATATATAAATATAACATTTTTCTTAAATATATACATGCATGTGTGTTTATATATACAAAATAAATATACACAGTACACACATATATTACGTGAACAAATTTTTATTTTTGGATGAGATTAATAGCGATTAATCGTTTGACAGCACTAATATATATATATATATACATAAACACACATATACATACATTTATACACACATACAAAATTTTAATGATCCTAAAATAGGCTTCATATTGATTGATTGATTGATTGATTGATTGATTGATTGATTTGTTTGTTTGTTTGGGGGAAACATGTGACCTAAGCATATCTTCATAAGATTTCCCCAAAAACCTACAGATGAGAAAGTGCACGGAAACAAGTTACCTGGGTGATCTTTTGGTTTTGACCAGATGTGATGTAATTTCCTCTGCAGCTGCCTCTCCATTGCCATTAGGCATTCTGTCTTGCTGTAGGAAGACTTTCGACGTGTATGACACCTTCACCTCCTTCCTCTCCTCTTTCATCTGTGAGTGATGGTATTGATTTAAACATAGTAACATGCATGATATGATGTTCTGTACTTCTAATATTGTACTGTATTAAGTCTCGTGGCACCTTGTTCTCCATCTGTGGTTTTATTTCCTGTTGTCTTCTTTTGCTGTCATCATGCCATTCCTCTGGTCTCGGGCTGCTCACCTTCTCACTGATCTCCATTCGTCTTTCAGCACTCCTCCTCCTCTCTGGTCTTTTCTCCTCGTCCTCTCTGTCCTGTATTTGCTGATACTGTATAGAAGTGGTGAAGCTGTTTTTGTCACTTTGTTTAGATCTCTCATTCACGTTTTTCTCCTTCTGTTGTAACTGTTCTCCACTGCCGTTCTCAGCCATTCTGGAGCGTGTTCTCTGTTCCAGCTTTTGGGTCCAGTCACTGAAACCTTCATCCTCATCCACAGCGGTCGGACTGCTAGGTTTGAATTCACTTTCATAGCTGAAAAAGCAACAACACATTATATACTTGTGTACATATAAGTAAATGCAATATTACATGAGCTATGGCTTAGCAGTTACAGCATGTGCATTGAGCTGTGGTGTTCATGAATGAAATGAAGATTTGAATCTTGCTTTTAAACTTAAACTAAAAATAAGTTTATTCTTAATCACTATACAATTTTCTACAGCTTGCTAGAACTTTACTGTAAAAAGGTAGCAACATTTTACAGGTTGCATATTTTACAGATTAAAAGTGTAATTTACAGTAAAAATTGTTTCATTAACTGAAATAATGTTAATGTACCACATTACTAAAATTGAGGTAACCTTTTATCTTGAGGAAAATTCTATTCTGAGGCTATATGTAGAATATAAACAGTGTCATACGCACAAAAGACCATCTACCTTAAATTTGAGCTGTCGCAGAGAATTCAAGGAATGTCAATTTATGTTTTTTTTCACTGTAAATTTTAAGATGACTTTTTCTTTTATGCAACCAAAAACATTTTACAGTAATTTACATGAAATATCCCATTAGATCTATTACAGTTTTTTTAGAGTAAGGAATCTTTCTAACATGTTTTATCATATTTTTACAGTCTTTTACCATTAAAATTGCAATCATTTTAGCATTTATATATACATATATAATTAACTTGAACTCAATTTGCAAAATAGGTAAAATATGCTTAATCATGCCCTTCCAAAATGAACAGGCTTTATAAAGACGTGCATAGAATTTTTATAAATGTGACAGTATAACAATTTCAGAAATATATAAACAAATATGAAAACGTCCATATACACACAAAAAATATCCTGAATGCATTCCACTTTATAAATCTTTACATCTTTATTACATAATGTGAGCAAGCACATCAACTCCATCTACAGAATGCCAACAATACAGTTAGAAAATCATGCTGTATATAATTAATCAATTAATTTTAGTGACATAAATATCACAAAGCAGTTGCTCATTTGCGCATTCATTAATGGCTATTTATCTTTACATTTTTATTTTAAAATTTATCTTACAATTATTTTAATTACTGGTATATACAAGTACAAAAAAAAAAAAGTTTGCACACATGCTCTTTAGTTGCTGTATGCATAACACGTTAGTTTTTGTCTTTATAAATCCTGAATTGTTCCTCACTTTTGACATAGGCTGAAATCTATGGAATTTAGAATCAAATTAGGCCCCAGATTTTTTTTATACTGTATATACTGTATGATGCAGACTCCATTACTTTGGAGCGAGACACAGGACATTCTTAGAGGAATGAGAGGCAGACCTATATAATTACATTCGTAGGGAATCTGGGCAAGTTAACAGTCAGTCAGGCATGAACGGCTCCAGTCAGTGAAAGCAGCACATGGGCCCACGCACCTGGGATGGTGTTACTTTGACGAGAGAAACTATGTGCTGAAGTCACTGTGCCAGCCTATTAACACCAGAGACCGACTTCAAACATGCAAAACAGATGTGAACAGAGGTGCGTGTGATGATCTGACAGGTGCTAGTTTGTTGATGTTTTCTTTCATTTACCAGGGGCGACCAGAGGATTTTGATGAAGTGCCATGAAATGTTGTTGCATAATGCTAACTATTTCACATAATATTTGGGAAAACAAATAGTCAGTATGCTGTGTAAACTGCACAGTATCCAGAGTGCACAGATTTCGCAAAGGGCTAAAGTTTGTCATGTGAATTCACCAGGTTGACTAACAGACAGCTGATTGGTTTAAAAGTAACACATCTTTATTGTACACGTATTTATAGTGGCCACAACTTAAGAAACTTTTGTTTCCTCATTTTTGTAAATTTTGGCCACAATTTTCTAGTTGTTCCCTCATTGTAATTAAATCGTGGGCACAAATTAGAAATTTGTTCCCATGACTTATTAATTTTTTTCACTCATTTTAGGAAATCTTGGCCACATTGTACAAATTTGTTCCAAAATGAGAGAACAAATCAGTACAACATGGCCACAATTTACTAAAACAAGGCAATTAATATTAATTAATATTTTTGTTAATACAGCGTATATCACTAGTCAACTAAATGAATGTAACATGGAAAAGATGAATGCACTTTAAGAAGTTGAATGTAAGGGAAATGTCATTTTGGAATTTCTGTGGTCTAATGTGATATTGTTGTTCATGCCCTTAGCAAAAAGTAGTATACTTCAAGTTTATTTTATTAAGTATACTTAAGTAAAGTTCAAGTATATTTTAAGTATACTTTATGAAGCAAGAATACAAATATCAGTGTACTAGTAGTATACTTGTATGTGTACTATTTCAATACTCCTTGCCCTTGGGACTAAATTGGCCCACTTTCTAGTATATAAAAGTATACTTTTAAGTATACTTTAAGTATAACAGTAGTAAACTTTGAGTACACAACTAGTTTACATTAAAGTTTTTAGCTTGTACTGCAACTATACTAAAAGTGAAATTATAGGTATACTGATATTTTACTAATTAAATACTTGTAGTAGCATATTTAGTACACTTTGAAGTATAGTATTCAGTAAACTACTGGTTTAGTAGTTTTATACTGCAAGTATACTCGTAAGTTTTCTTTAAGTGAACTTTACATCATACTTTAAGTATACTACTATGTCCCTATATAGGTATTAATTTTTATATATTTTGTTGTATGAATATCTGAACATACAAAACATCAAAAGAAAGAACAGGGTATCTGCTTGTAAACAAAAACATTTTATTCTAGCTTCATCCATTTAAAAAAAAAAAAAAAATTAAACACTTGAATGTGGGTAAGTTTCATAAAAAATAAATGAATAAATAAATAAATAAACAACATTTTGAACAAAAAGCTGAAAATAGACTAATTGGAAAAATGGATTCAGAAAATTGGAAAACTAGAAAATTGGATTCAGAATGATAATCAAAATGTAGATGGAGTCGATCAACACCCCAAAGCTTGACAGTGAATATTACTTCTTCATTGGTCGACATTTTATTCCATAACGTTACACAGTTTTGATGCTGTTTTAACACGTGGAAGCATCTGTTGTTTTGGTTTCTTCTTCACTTGCTTTTGGAAATTCTGTATAGAAGATGTGTACTAGCGCCCCCTACCACATAACAATGAAAACATGGATTCTCAAAGCACAAGTATAGCTCAAATATATTTAGACTTTTTCTAAGTATAAGACAAGTATACTTAAATGTAATTTTAAGTATATTTCTGAGAAGTATAAAGCCCATTTCTGAGAAGTATGTAAAAAGTAGACTAAAAGTATACTTTCCTATTTTAAGTTTAAAAGAAATATACTAATAGCACACTTGAATAAACTTATTTTTCGTAAGGGTGTTCTTGTTCATGATTTTCTTTTATTGTTGTAATTAATTTATAGCATTAACAAGATGACCTGTTGAATTTATTTTGGGAGCGATGACTGATTGAATGTATTTTTAGTCCAGTGCCTGTATATAAGATTAGTATTGACCAAGTTCAGAGGCTGTCATATGTGGATCAACTTACTTTGTTGTGTATATTCAGCAGTTCCAATATGCAAAATAACTTTTATATTGATTCAATGGATTTATTGCATTTTGAAAAAAAAAAAAAACGTGTCATGGATTTATTGCATTTTGGAGGGAAAATAATCAGTTTTTATAATAAATCTTTGAAAATCAAAATCTGGATTTGAATTTTTTATGTTATTATAACCTAAAGATGCTATGTGAAAGTTTGAAACAGAAAATAGTGGTTTTCATCTTGCCACTTTCTTGGTAAAGAAAACCAAACTCTTCATATGTTTATTATTAGTGAAACCATTAATAGCGGTTCACTTCCGCGATTTGGTACAACTGCGTTCACATCAGCAGCAAACCGTATCGGAGTTCACATGAACCGTACCCCAGACCACCCTTTTTAAGCGGACTCGGGTACGGATCGCTGGTGCGCACCCAAGTTCAGAAGACAGCGTTCACATCATCCAAACGAACCGAACTCTGACGTCAATCGAACCCGGGTGCGCACCAAAAGTGCTAGTGTGAATGCACCCGTTTGGGCAAACCCTAAAGATTTGTCGCTAGGCACTTTTTGAAGAAAAAAAGTCACTAAAGGGCTCTGAAAAGTTGCTAAATCTAGTGCACAAAGTCGCTAAGTTGGCAACACTGTGCATCTCCATTTCTTCAACTACGGGCAAGGTCACGGGTCAAACAGAAGAGGTGCGCTGCGTTAATCACGCGTTAATAAAATGAATGCCATTACGCGTTAATTTTGACAGCCCTAATTAAAATATATTTCGACATATTGCCATTGTATGTATGAATTGCAATTTAAATGTATTTTTATTTAGATTAAATGAACATCACTTCATCACTGACCCACATACACCACTAACTATTGTTACAAGGGTAAATTTATGTAAGGGATTACTCAACTGCACCTCTCACCCTGTTCATTGCAAAGTCTTGAATTAAAATCTATTTCATCTACCCAGGAGCTGCCGGAAAGGAATGCAAAGCAAATTCCGCAAGACTATTAAGCAGATTTTCAGCAAAGCATAACGACTGAACATCAACAATCAGTCAATACAGTTCAATTCAGTTATACATCTCAGTGCTTATTTACTACACCCAAGCTTACTGTATGAGCCCAGTTTGAAAACCTCTAAACGGGCATTACTAAAAATGGGCATTACTCTTTCCGTGTTGAACCGATCTAAAAAGTCTTGAAAATGATTCAAGTGTCTCTAAGCCAAGAGCGAGCCTTTAAATCTTCTCTGATCAAGGATAATTATAAAGTGGCCCTAGATGACCTATTTCTGCTTTAAACAGTTTGACTCAGAGAGCTGTGTTTAACTTCACACATATAAAATATGTGGGATGTGAGGTCTGTAATGTTTCTCTGATTAAAAACAAGGCGCTGTGGTGTGGGATATGACATAAACCCTGCTCCAAAGGCATGCTTGCTGAAAATTCTTCAGAGATTAGGTAATGATGAGAGAACAGCTGTGCCACTGTATATGCACGTGTAGGTTTAGCTGAGAGAAAAGGAGAGAGAGAGAAAGAAAACTAAACTGACCTTTTACTAAGACCAACCTTAAAACCATAATCCTGACACTAAAAGACGTGTGATAGGGTTAATCACATAATATGAATCATTTTTTTCCTCCACATCTGTGTTCAAAAATACATAAAAAATGCAATTCATACATGCAACTGCTTGTGTATTTATATATTTTAGCATGTTTTTAATTTGTGATTTAATTTTTAATGTTAAAAAGTCAAAATTGTCAAATTGACCTATCTTTAATAAAGAAAACAGTCCTGAAAATAAACCTCATTAAGTAGTTTGGGACAACACTTAATATTTTCTCTAAACATAATAATAATAATGCAGTGAAATTTTAGTATTTGCAAAACTTTTGTCTGCCAAACATTGTCAAGTGGCGTGACCAACGTGCAGAAACATGCAAGAAAACAATTCAAAACTAAAAAACAGAAATTGTATAATGAAGAGAACTAATTAATTAATGTCAAGATTGATAAGTCTCTTAAAATATCAGATAATTAACATTTTTATGATAAGCAAAGGTTAGTTAAGATTGTAAAATGTCATGTCGTGTAACTCCCAAAAAATTTTACTTTACATTTTTTATATTTACTCATTTCATGAAGTGTCTGCTAAATGACTAAATGTAAATGTACTTGTCTTGAGAATGAAACCAACATGAACACAAAGAGTACATTTCGCAGAACTTGGCATATGCATTTTAAACCAGATTTTTGCTTTACTTTATCATGGACACTCTTATATTTGACCTTAAAACTATAGTTGCTTTGCATGTCAGTCAGACGGTCTCCTTCTGTTGAAGTGGACAGACTTTGGCCAGAAAAAGCGGTAATGAGAACCAGACATGTTGCAAGTCTGTATTTCCATATTTCACAAGGAAATCTGCCAGGCAACAAAACAAGCCTAACAAAAGCCAGGTGAAGTGCGAAGAATAGAATGGCGTTCACACTTACAGGCCGGTCTCAGGTGGGTTCACACTGTCCTGAGGGGAACTGGCAGATCCAGACATGCTTTGTTGACTGCGGAAGGCCTCCCGGGCCCGACGTCGCCTTTCTCTCTCGATCTCCTCAGCATCTTCGATACTTCGCTGAGCCGTCACTCTGTAGGAAGAGAAGCGAGAACGAGCCCCTTGTTACACCAGAAGACAATTGTTTTTCTTTCGTGACCCATGTGAGAGCCATGGTCAAATGATGAATGACCCCGAGCCCAGAAGAGTGCTGTTGACTGATACATGGACCTCTTCAAGAAATATGTTTGTTTAGTCCCTTGCTTGAGATTCAGAGCCTGTGGAACATCTGCTCTGGCATTCAACACCACCAATGCTTGAGTGACAGAGACCCTGCAAACTTACACTCAAGATTCTGAAGCATCTCTATGTTTGTCTAGCTTGAAAACACACAGATATGCTCTTCATGTCTTTATATGCTGGAAAAAATAGGCCAAACAAACTAATTTCGGTTGCTACTTGAAGCTGTATTTACTAATGCTAGTTCTTGCTAAATGTTCATGGTAGCACGCATTAACTTTGGTGGATGTTCAACCGAAAATCATTTACACACGTTCTAAACTTGTATGACTTTCTTTCTTTTGTGGGCCACAAAAGAAGATATTTTGAAAACACTCAGTGGTTTTGTTCATACAATGGAATTCAATGGGCTCCAATGTTATTTGGACCCCAAGATTCTCCAAAATATTTTGTGCTCTGTAGAAGCAAAACCTTCACACAGGTTCGGATGGACAGAGGGTTGAGTAATTATTTTGGGGACTTTAGGGACTCAGTCTAGATTTTGGGTCAATAAAAGGTGAACACAGGTCACCAATGACCCTCAGAAGAATTTCAGGCCAGGTTACAGCTGAGGTCACAGGTTGCTATGATGAGTTTACAGCTAGCCATAAAAGCATGTTGACAGATCAATACTCATTCATCAACATCAATAAAAGTTCCAGTTAGAAACAGAAAGGTTTTTCAGACTGATGCCATAGGTAAACCTTTTTAGGTTCCACAACTTTTTTTGAGTTCTTTATCAATGATAGTAGTGAAACCGACACGAAGAGCCTATAATGTAACTCCAAAAACTTATTTTAAATTGCTAAAGAAGCAGATAGCAACTGAAGAACCTACAGACCCCACAAAACTCCTTCAATTAACTTATTGGGCAAAGAACCATCTTTAAAGGTGATTTGAGATGTATATGAGTTTGTTTCTTCATCAGAACAAATTTGGAGACATTTAGCAGACTTTTGCTTCCAGCTAAAATATGACTCATCTATTTCATAATATTGCTTTCTTCAGTAAAAAAAATAAATAAATAAATAAAATAAAAAGTTGTCTTGTCTGAATTAGGAGAGATATGCACAGATCTACAACTGTTTACAAGCAAAAACAATTCTAAACAAATGTGTTGGTAGGTTTTGATGTGAGAGGACAACAGGAGACAGACTTTGTCACTAAAGGAAGCATTGTTTTCAGTTAAAATGCCTTAATGATGAATTTGTTTCTTGCAGATGTTTCTTATAGAGGTTAATTGATGGAATGGAGTGGTGTGGATAACTTGTGGATTATTGTGATGTTTTTTATCAGCTGTTTGGACTCTCATTCTGACGGCACCCATTCACTGCAGAGGATCCATTGGTAAACAAGTGATACAATGCTACATTTCTCCAAACCTGTTCCATAGAAACAAACACCTCTTGGATGTGGATGTCCTAAGGAGTGATAATTTTTCTTTTGGCATGAACTAGACATTTTTGTTGTCACTGAGTACATTCATTGAGGAACCTTTAATAAAGTTTGCTAAATTTGTTCTGAAACAAGTTATTTTATAATGTATTTAACCAATGTAGAAAAGTGCTATCATCATTGTAATCTAGATGTTCTGAATATCAGCACAGCTGCAGTTACCTGTAGTGCACGGCCTGCGGCAATAGTGTTTTTTTTAAAGTACAAACCAGTTTCTACTCATAACCCAGCTACAATAAAAAGAAAAACACACATCTGAAACCAACCATACAATTTCACAAAGGGCTTATGGCAAGATCTGATGTGTCACACACAGTTCCCGTGCCTCTGATTATTATAGGCTGTTAATCACCCAGACAGGATTACTTCATTTTTTGGCAGAAGCCACGTGAATGATGTCAATCCTGCCAGTGATGTCATTCAATATCTGATTTATTTATCACTATCAGTCCGATTATGTAGCCTGCTTTTCTTTTTCCTTCATGTCTGGAAATACAGTTTTCCAAGAGTTATGAAAGTGAAAACACATTTTCAGTCATGGTGAGCATATTGTCAAACGCATACTGACAAAATGTTTCTCAGGCCCATTTCTGAATTAAATGGAAACAATAAAGTGAGAGTGAGAGTGAGGGAATGGGAAAAGAAAACAAGAGCCTGGCTTATATTCAGCATGTATCACCTCCCCTGACAATGTGTTGACTAAATTTCCACAGCCTGGTGCCCTGAGGCTGAAAGGATTTGGAGGGCTTGACAGATTGGGAAATGTTTTTCACCATTGTTGCCTGCCCTAATTTGCCACAGCCAAGTCTGGTCTTGCAAAGCACCAGCTGAGCTAGATTGGTCAGTCTCAAATGGGTCACATAGAAGTTGACCTCCGACCTGAGTTTCCCTTTCCAGCTCTTAACCTTAATTATTAAAGTGAAACTGCTCAGTAAATGTCATTTGTCTGATATATGATATCCAGACAGGGTGTTGTTATTAATGCTGGAAGGCTGAAAGTGATTGATCACCCAAAAATGAAAATTCTCTCATTATTACTCACTTTTTACCCTCGTTCCAAACCTGTATGACTTCAATATATATTTTGAATAAATATTTGTAATATATGTAAATATTTTTATGTTCCACAGAAGAAAAAAATGCATACAGGTTTGAAACAACATGAAGGTGAGTAAATGATGACTTTTTTGTCTTTTCTTTTTTTTTTTTTTTTTTGATTGATTGAACTACTTTTAATCACTTTTTACACCAGCAACATTCATCAAGTTGTCATTGTAATGTGACTTACCAACATTATCGCACACTACCAACTCCTCTCCTGTGGCCTCAGAATAGTAAACTGTCCATTGGTTGTACACTCCAGAATCCAGAATACTCTTTTCACACACTTGTTTTCACCTGCTATGTATAGCGCATATGATATTTGGATGAAGCCAGAGATTTAATTTTTTTTTTTTTTTTTTTTTTTTTGCTGTGCCTTTAAGCCCTGTTTACACTGACAGCGATAAAGCAACTAGAAGCCGTTCCTTCAAAAGAAGACAGGACAATACAGAAGCACATGGTAAGTCTTGTGTGAAATACGGAAGTGTCGAGCCAACAGGTAAATGTTACTGTGAGGAATTTATATATGTCTACATAAAAACAACGCGTGTAAATCGTTTATCACCGAATTCAAACAATAAATGACGTTTTGGCGCTCTTTTATTTGGCGCTCTTTAACTCGCGCCTCGGGTTTAAACGGCAGCGCGAAGCACACGTGAGCAATCATCTCTTCCATTTCACTGCTGGTTATTGTACGAATGAAACAATGAATGAAAAGAAAGGTATGTTTCAACTTACTGAAATGTATGAGCTTTCATATAATCGCCTAATCTGCGTTTTAGCCGCGGAAAGTCATCAATACAGTGTGTAGCATACACATAAAGCAATGTTACCTCAGCAAATCATTCAGTCCTGTTTATAAGCTAGAAAAAAGAATGGTACAGTAAATCATATTCCTAAATTCATTATTAAATAAGCACAAAATAAGGTTTAGATATTGTAGAGGAAATTTCTACCACAGCATCCAGAGGTTGAAAAACACAATTTATGCAACTGGTGCCAGCTGCAATTCCAAAAACACTCACATCCATTAATATTGTGTTCAGCTTTTCCATCTCAGACTAAAATGTGAAGGGTAAAAAAGTTCCTGCTGTACCACCTTTTTCTTAACTTTACTCTTAAGAACAAGTCATTGTTCTTAATTGAAACCATCTAAATGTTCCATTTGTTCTCGTTTATAGGGAAGCAAGTCCTTGTTTTGTGCTTGTTTACAGGGAAGCATATCCTGCTCTTTGAGATCTAATTGATGGATGCTGTTATTTGCTCCTCTCTTATTTTGTATCTGCATTGAAGGGCAGCTGTGAGGTTTATTGACTCTGCGAGTCAAATGATGTCATCTTAATGACAGATTTAAAGAGTAAAGGAGAGTTATTTCCCCAGACATGTGTGCACTTCCTGCTGTCAGTGTGTGGTCACATCACTGCAAACCTCACATACGTTTCCCAGTGTTCCCTGAACGGCTGACGACATTTCAAAGCACTGATCTAAGCTGTGGAAAGTGTAGCGTTATGAATCATGAGAACTGAAATAGCTATAATTATGTCATTTAATGGGAGAGCTCTAAAAATGGTTTATTTCCTGGCACACTTCAAAGAGAGAGGAGAGGTTCATAAATGACCGTGCATAATTTGTTTTACAAAAAAATGATCACTTTATCAAAAAAAAAAAATTAATGTGAAATATGATTTTTGAATATGAATTGTTTGATTCACTGTATTTCTATGGCCCAGGAATATATACTAATTTTAGTTAATTGACTGATATATTCATATACTAACCCTAATTTTACCTCTGTCTCATTGCCTATAGAAAATATTCTCTGTGGCACATCTTACCCCCGCCCCCCTATATACTTCTCTAAATACTCTTGTAATGCTTAACTAAACATAACACAGTGCCCTCAGTGTTTATTTTACTCTGCTGCCGAAAACCTTCAGAAAAACACTGCCACAGGGATGGTAAAGTTTATTCCCCCGTTCAGTCAAATGGCTAAACCCCCTGCATTCCAGCAGCTCTTATCAGAGTATCGTAAATAGAAGAGCTGCTCACGTAAAGTCCATGGATCAGGGGGTCATGGCTTAGACCACAATGAGAGAGAGATTTTTCGAGCAAGTTAAAAACAATGGTGTGAGATTTTTACATTGCAGAATCAACACCACAAAACTAAAAATTGACAGCCTGCCAAATCTACAGTGAGAAAAATGGCGTAGAAACAGTTTTCATTCAGAAACTTTTTTTTTTTTTTTTCACAATTGCACGTTTATATCTTACAATTTTTACGTTTTTTTTTTTTGTTTTTTGTTCTCTCAGAATTGTGTGATGCAAACTCAGAATTATGACTTTTTTCTCAGAATTCCAAGTTTACATCTCAAAATTCTTTTTTTAAATTTTTTATTTAATTTTATTTTTCTTTATTTTTAGTTTGGCTTCAGAATAAATGTAATAGGGAATTTCTATCTCACAATTCTGACTTTATTCTTAAAATTTCAAGTTTATATCTCACAACTCAGAATTTTCTTCTCAGAACTGCAGTTTATATTTGCAGTAAATTCGCATTAAAATGTTATAGTTATTATTCATATTTTTCCAGATTTTTCTATTTTGTATCTTGAGTTAACAGCTCACAATTTTGAATGTTTTTTCTCAGAATTTTGCATAATAGTGAATTTTTCTTATCTTTGTATTATTTACAACTTTTTTTTTTTTTTTTTTCACAATTGCACGTTTATATCTTACAATTTTTACGTTTTTTTTTTTTTTTTTTTGTTCTCTCAGAATTGTGTGATGCAAACTCAGAATTATGACTTTTTTCTCAGAATTCCAAGTTTACATCTCAAAATTCTTTTTTTAAATTTTTTATTTAATTTTATTTTTCTTTATTTTTAGTTTGGCTTCAGAATAAATGTAATAGGGAATTTCTATCTCACAATTCTGACTTTATTCTTAAAATTTCAAGTTTATATCTCACAACTCAGAATTTTCTTCTCAGAACTGCAGTTTATATTTGCAGTAAATTCGCATTAAAATGTTATAGTTATTATTCATATTTTTTCCAGATTTTTCTATTTTGTATCTTGAGTTAACAGCTCACAATTTTGAATGTTTTTTTCTCAGAATTTTGCATAATAGTGAATTTTTCTTATCTTTGTATTATTTACAACTTTTTTTTTTTTTTCTTTTGGGAAGATTTTTATCAGCTGGTTTTGCGGTAAGTGTCAGTTTAACATGTGTACTCTACAATCTGCAGGAATTGTAATGGTTTTCAAAATACTGCAACAAGTGTTTACAAAATATTGTATACACAGCATCATAACTGAGGTATCCGGTATGTGTCTCAGCAAACCACACAATGGTTCTGATGAATGTAGGCCGTTAATAGAGAATGCAGCTTGCTGAGTGTGAGAAAAGGCTGTTTTTGGCAGCTCTGAAAAGCCTTGGGGAAATAAATCCTGTCTGCCATTAATGCAACCTGTTTGTGTTTGACAAAGTACACCTGATCCATCTCAAATCCTCTCCGTAACGAAATGAACACAGCATACATATCCACAGAGGTTACGCTATTTGTTTAGTCTTTCGCTATATGTGTGTATGCTATTAAAAATGAAATCTCTGTCATCATTTACTCATTAAACCACTCCTTTTGTGATCCACGGGAGAAAGACAGCTATAGGGGTTTGACATGATGGGTAAACAATGACTGAAGTTTAATTTTTAGTTGAACTAAGCTGTTTCTGGATCATTTTAGTCAAATTCTGAACAGACACGTTTGTGTTTGTGGAAAAACACAGTCGGCTAGTTTTAGGTATTTGAATTGGTATATTGCTTCATTGTTTACAGTAAACAAACTACAATCTTCTACCTAAATTATAGTTGGTTTGCAGCACCTTTACAGATAACCGGTCATATTACTGTGTGTCACAATGAATGTCAACAGGTCACATGTTTAATTAGGGGGCCTGGGTGCCCTCAACCTTCCCTTCCTCCCTTGTCCTGCCCCATCATCCATCCACAATCCCGCAGCACCTCTGGAAGAAACAATAAACTCTCATCTGGAACGCTGACAACATTCCAGCTTATAAAAGTTACAGTAAACTATTTCTCTATAAAGACAACAGCGGATGAAGGTGCAACAAAGTAAAATGTGCTATGTATTAATTATTGTATTTTTTCAAATATATGTAAATTGATCTTAGTACTTTTTTCAGGTTTTGTTTCGGTCTTCTTTAGGTCGTTTGTTACACTGTAAAAAGTGATAAGTTGACTTAACTTAAAAAAAATTGAGCAAACCCGTTGCCTTATTTTTTGAAGTAAATGATAATTAAAAAAATAAGTTAAGTGAATTGTCAAGTTCACTTAACTTTTTTTAATTATTATTTACTTAATCATTTTAAGGCAACGGGGTTTCCTCAATTTTTTTAAGTTGTCAACTTATCACTTTTTACAGTGAGGTGTTTGCCTATTTGTTAAGCAATTAAAACAAACAGAATGCTGACAATTTCAAATTTTCTTGTTAAAAAATATCTATGAAGATCGTAAACATGAACGTGTGTAAACAGGCACACTGCAAGAAAAATAATGAAATACAAAAATACAAGAAAATACTATTTTAGTCTTTTTGCGTCAAAATTCTGATCCCCCCCCCCCCCCAGATTTTTCTAATTTATATCTTGAGTCTCACAGTTTTGTTTTTTTCCTCAAAATTTTGACTTTTATATCTCAATTCTGACTCCCCCCCCCCATTGTAAAAAAAAAAAAAAAAAAAAAATTAATTTTGAGATAATTACTTTTTTGTATTTTTCATCCTGTGGCAGAAATAAGCTTCCATATTCACAAATCACAATGTATTACTTGCCATTTCTTTTTTGTTAATTTATTGTAAAGTTTATTAGTTTACTATTGTGGGAATATTCATACTGTTCAGTTTATATTGATGCTCCACAAACCCATTTTAAACTAATAACAATTTTATGATTAAAAATGACTCAATATAAAATAATTATAATAAAAGGTCATAAAAATATAATTTACAAACAAAATGATTACCAGTTTCCTTCACGTATATGCAAAGTTTAAACTACAATCTTAATGTTTAATGTCAATTACCCCAAAAGAGACACATTCATTACTCAAATGCAAAAAGTTCTGGTCTTCTCATAACAAAGGATGACAGGTTCTTAAAGAACACAACATGGCATTGAAATATAGGCTGTGATGACATTTAGTGCATTAAATATTAACATGAATCCCATTTCAAACAAGAATAAGCAATGTTGTATCATTACCCATAAAACTGACATAGCAATTGCAAAAGAACAAAGAAAACAAAGCATACACCCATCATCACACCTGAAATCCTATCTGCAAGCCTTAAATGATTTGATGTGAAAGTCTGGCACACAAAGTCCTCACCTCAGGAGGTTCTGCAAGCCTTGCTTGCTGGAGCTTCGTCTCATGATTGCACTTGACATTGTTCTTTCTTCTGCGAGCTTGGAATTCTTGGAAGTTTGGTATTCCGTGGAATCTGATTCACAAACGCTGACGCTCTTTCCTCGGACGCTCAGCTTTTGAGGAGAGATCCACGCGGCACTCGGTCTGGTTTCAGAGACTGGCTTTAGTCACACTCTGTCCCCTCCTCCTCTCCTCCCTCTGTTTTTTTTTTTTTTTTCTCTCTTTCCTGCATGTGGTTCTCATTGAGAGAGCTCAGACCATAACCTAACATCTTTTCCCCCTCCTTTTCCCTCTTTTCCAGGGTCATGTGGCCATCCCAGGGGAAAATGTAAGTTGATACCCCCCACCCCATGCTATGAATCCATCCCCCCACAAGACCCCCGTCCCAAACCCAGAACTCAGTCTTTCTTTAACTGTGTTTACATCGGTAACAAAGCTCTCAGACACGCTTACAAACAAACTTCAGCAAGTATTTTGATACTTCCCATTGTTTGTCTCCTATACCTGCAGTATTAATCATACTAGACAACAATTACACTACCGTTCAACAGTTTGAGGTCAGTAAGATTTTTACTTTTTAAAGAAAGATTTTAATATATTTATTCATCACAGATGCATTTAATTTATCAAAAGTGACAGAAAAGATGTTTATAATGTTACAAGAAAATTATATTTCATATAAATGCTATTCTTTTGAACTTTGTTTACATCGAACCTGAGGAAAACATTTTTATTAAGCAGTTTGTTTTCAGCATTGATAATGATCAGAAATGTTTCTTGAGCAGCAAATCAACATATTAGAATGATTTCTGAAGGATCATGTGACTGAAGACTGGAGTAATGATGCAGAAAATTCAACTTTGCATCACAGGAATAAATGACATTTTACAGTATATTGACATAGAAAACAGTTATTTTATATAGTAATAATATTTCACAATATTACTGTTTTACTGTATGTTTGATGAAATAATACAGCCTTGTTGAGCAGAATAGACTTCTTTCAAAAAATATTGCAAAATTGTACCCGACTTTTGAATGGTAGTGTATTTCTTACAAATTGGCCATACTTTACATTTATGATTTATGTTTTCTATCCAAAGCAACTTGCAGTAGATGAGCAAAATAAATTTGTCAAGGAGTCACATCAGACTTTCAAATGAAGATAAATATTTAGGATAAATATATAAAATGTGAGATGCAATAATACCTTTTAGCAAGACAAAGCATAAGAAGTTTTCCATTTTTGAACGACTACATGAAATATTTGTTTTATTTGTTAATGATCTAAAAATGGTGAAAACACAACAAATTATGACCAATCACAGAACATAAATATTAGATTTCCCTAATTAATTCACCTTATTAAACTCTATACTCCTTAAACAAAATATTGCTTGATACTTAAATATAATTAAAGGTGAAGTGTGTAATTATTCCATTGATTGGTCAAGCAGACTGTCTTCGTCCAGTGTCTCTCAAACAAACAGAGCAATGTTTTGTAACCACCATAGACGCAGTGTTTACACTTTTCAGGAAATCAACCCACAGATTGCTTATTTATCTCTGCATATTAAACTGACATTTTAACCAGGAAAATAATTATACAATTTGTTTTTAATTCTCAACCTCAGCAACTGAAGCTAATCAGTTTCTCATTTGTTCAAAGCAGATTTCCATATAAACATGTTTACACCATCTCTGCTCTCATTTTTCACCACACACAGGCACATTCACACACACAAACACACGGCTGTCTCAATCCACCGAAGCAACTGCCTCGTTAACCCGGTTACTATGGTAAACTACACAGCATTCAGGCCTGTAGACTGTTTGGGTCTCTCTCCAGACAATACCAGTACTCAGCACGGCAGTCCTCAGCTCTATACTGAGCCTTGTTTAACAAGTCCAGCCCTCGCTTGAACACTGGCCCACCGGCCCACACAGAAATACACCAGGAAGAACTCAAGTCATTCAGTTGAGTTACAGCTGAACTTTCTGTTTGAGTTTCAGTTGCAGATTTAGTGGCCTTGTTAATATTTGTAAAGGAATGATTTAAAATTCCCCAAAGAGATCTATCTATCATTGCTAGAGGAAGCTCGAGAGTTTGATATTTACCCTCAATACTGATTAGTTTTGAAGTTTAATATTAAAAGTGAATCATAGTAATGGAAATGTTAACATATTTGGTAGCTAATATAATAATAATAATAATATATCTAGAATTAAAGTTACCAGTGTAATTTTAGTATTATTTATATAAGCTATTTTAGTATTTATAATTGTTGTGGATTAGTTTATTTTTACATTTTTAGTTTTCATTTTAATATTAGTTAGTTTTAATCATTTTATGATGTGCTTAATATTTCTATTTATCTTTAATTTGTTTGTTTAAATTTAGATTAAGTTATGTATTTCTAGTTTTTTTTCAGTATTAGTATTTTTAGCAAGTTTTAAAAACATTTTAACAAGATTTTAATTTTTGATCTAATGTTTGTATTTTATTTTATTTCAGTTAATAAAAACTATTATTAATATTATTTATTAGTGTTTCTAATTTTGTTTGTAATTTTATGTTTTAGTAATTTTAGTATTTCTTACTTTTAAGAAATCATTTTGTCATCTAATATTTATACTTTTCAGCTTTATTTGAGTTAACAAAAATGACTTAATAGTTTGCTTTTTATTATTATTTTTATTATTTCTAGTTATCTTTCATTTAATTGTAAGTTATTTTAACATTTCAACTTTTTAAGTTTTTAAGCTTAGATTTTTAAATTATTTTTTTATTTCAGCTTTATTTCAGTTATTTATTTATAGTGCTGTCAAATGATTAATTGTGATTAATCGCATACAAAATAAAAGCTTTTGTTTGCATAATATATGTGTGTGTTCTGTGTGTATTTATTTTGTATATATAAATACACACACATACAGTATATATTTTGAAAATATTTACATGTATTTACATGTCTATATTTATATTCATATAATTTATATTATAAATAACTATATTTAATATATAAACATAACATATTTTTCTGAAATATATAAATGCATGTGTGTGTATTTATATATACATAATAACACAGTACACATACATATATTATGTAAACAAAACTTTTATTTTGGATGCGGTTAATTGCGATTAATCGTTTGACAGCACTAATATATATATATATATATATATATATATATATACTGAAATAAAGCTGAAATAATCTAATCTAAATTAATCTAATCATTTTAGTTTTAGTTAACAACACCGAAAGGTACACAGTGCTGCATGAAGGAGTTTTGGGGATTTTTAACTGCTGGGGTCGTGTCAGGACATATGACAAAACCGGTCGGGAAACTCTGTAGTCTAGACCATGACAGTTTTACTGGGTGAATCATCTGATAGTGAATGTGATTGCGAGTAAGTCAAAGCATATAATGAAGAACTCACGGATCTCCATTAGTGCTCAAACAAGATATGCTTTCCATGTGATGCCTGTCTTTCTATAATGTGAGACTGATATCTCTTCATTGGGGAAAAATTATCACTTTAATCTGGATTGTTTCTCCTAGACAGTAATGAGATTATAAATGGAGAACAAATTGAGACTTTTGCTGAGAAACATCTGAGACAATGATGGAACTTACTGTAACTAAAAAGTTAAAATTCCTGATTTTTTTTTCTTTTTTTCTGTTGTTATTGGTTTTCATGTCAGTATTAAATATTGTATTTGCATATGTACTGTATGTAGTGACATCAACAGAAATCAACACACATAATGACACAAAAGTTAGGATGGGTTTCAGGATGTTGGCCAAGATCTTGTCAAACATGTCAATGCTCTCTCACTCCAACACAGCTGTGCTAATGACAGTTCAACTCACAGACTCATAAATATGAGTCATGTTATGTGAAACATGAAATTACTCTTTGACGAAAGAAGCTCAAGAGGATAATAGTAAAGTTGTGGGGCAGAAATCAAGTCATTTGCAGCCTTCAATTGAACCTGTAAAGTGAAAAGGTACACTGAGTATGTACAGTACATTTGATGACAAACTTATTTCGCAATCATGAAATTAGTAGAGAAGACAACAAATTTTTATTATACAATAATTATTTCCAGTCCTTGAATTGTCTGTGCATTTGTGATTTGAATTTTCAATGATTCTTTCTACAGGTTACGCCTATGCCAGAAAATCATCATGCCAGGTGACAACAAGTCTTATGAGTGAGACATCTGAATCATTAACCCATCTGATTCAGTTAAAAAACGCAGGAGTGAATTGTGGAGTGAATTGTGACAGTATGAGTGAGTCATTGAATTATTCGTTCAACCAATTTGTTAAAAAAAAACCCCACACTGATTCATCCAGGAATGTAACACCACTATTGTGAGTTGCAGCAATTCAGATTTTGCCTTGTTTTGTTACTATTTTTGTTCATACAGCAAAAATTGAAAAAAACCAACTAGCACTACTGTGTCTCAATATTAATTTATTGATTATAGAAATGTTCTGTAACAGCTTTTAGAATTTGTGGATACATGGATATCTCGAAAGTATAGAATATTAAAGGAATACTTTACCCAAAATGAAAACTTACTTAAAAAGTACTCGCCCTCAGGCCATTCCAAGATGTAGATGAGTTTGTTTCTCTGGAACAGATTTGGAGAAATACATCATTACTTCACTTGCTCTCCAGTGGATCCTATGCAGTGAATGGGTGCCATCAGAATGAGAGTCCAAACAGCTGTCAAAAACATCACAATAATACACAAGTAATCCACACCACTGCAGTTCATCAGTTAACATCTTAACATCTTAACATCTCGTCAAGTGGAAAGCTGCATGTTTGTAAGAAACAAATCCATGATTATGCGTTTTAACCATTACTTCAGATATGAGCTCATAATTCATAATAACACTTCCTACAGTGAAAAAGTCTATCTCCCGTTGTCCTTTCACATCCAGATCCACCCATGTATGTATTTAGTACTGTTTTGAACTGTTATCACTTTTAAATGGTGCTGGATCTTTGCAAATTTCTCTCTAATTCAGACTTTTTCTTGGGAGAAAGCACTATTATGATAGAAGACATTCTTTAGCTGAAAGTAATGGTTTGATTTGGATTACTTGTGGATTATTGTGATGTTTTTTTGTTTGTTTTTTATCAGCTGTTTGGACTCTCATTCTGACAGCACCCATTCACTGCAGAGAATACATTAGTGAGCAAGTCATGTAATGTTAATTTTTTTCAAATCTGTTCTGATGAAGAATCAAACTCATTTACATCCTGAACAAACTAAGGGTGAGTACATTTTCAGCAGATTTTCATTTTTGGGTTAACTATTCCTTTAATTCCATGAAGGCAAGAACTTATACATGTTTTCTTACCACCTCATGCTCAGCATGATGTCTAGTTTTAGTGAAGCTGAAGCACACCAACAGCAGTCTGACATTAATAAACTGCTGCGTTGAAACCTTTGCGTCTCATAATGCTCAAAGGGTATGTTAGAGACTTCAGCACCTGCAGCCATCTGCCTCCCTCTCCAAGATACAACTCCACAGAGAGAAATATTCAGAGAACTTAGTCTAGATTCTAGACCACAAGCCATCCCTGGGAGAGCATGCACTGTAGTGCACAAAAATTTCTCAGGACACCTATTTCAGTGATGTCTGCCTGGTGAGAACACTGTATGTCTATTTATATACATATATACACATATCTGTTACCACATTTGAAGAATTGTAATGGAAGATCATACAAATTGAGCTAGTGGTGCTATGGGTTTAGTGAAAGGGCTGACTGGGTATTTCTCGCTCAACCTTTAACTTTGTGCTTGTCTCAACTCACAGATAAAAAGAAAATGCTAATGACCACAGGAAATAGACCCTGTCATTTCGCAGGACTATGCGCTGACCTATGACTCACCAGGGGAATGCAGAGTCCTGCACTCCCTCACACACATTCACACGCAGCAAGTTTCAAGACACTACCCACATTCCTGTTGTCTCCCACTTACACAGTCCTGCCCTCTCAAATACAAAAAAACAAAAAAAAAACACACATCAACTAGTCTTTTGCGTAGATTAATAAGTAACTACCTAGCAACCACTCAGAATACCCCTAGCAATACCCTTACAACCATCTCCACAGCAACACATTGGCCATCACCAGGAATACCATTGTGACTGTGCACGGGCTTCAATAAAGGAAAACAAACCATATATTGAATTTTTAAATTCTATAATAATTGCATTTATCTTTTTAGATAATTATGTGCCAATATGTTGCTCCATGTACTTTAAATTTTGAGTTGTGGAGAGAATACAATAGGGCCCATAACATAACCCTGGGGGACACCCATTAAAAAAAAAATGGACTTGCCAATTGTGTACTGCTAATCTTGGCTGTGATTTTACAGATATTATGCTTTCACTTACATATGGAGAAAGTCAGGTAAAGATAAACTGAGATGGGAGAACCTTCAAGAAGAACAACCCTTCCAGCAGGACGTTATCAAGCAGCTCTTTATGGCGGAGTGGCTAGATGAGCATTACTTTTAGAGGCTAATGACAAACCCACTGGAGTTTGACAAATGGCTTTTATAGGACCCTGAGAGCAAGAGGAAAACATTATCTGCACTGATGAGACAAGAATTGAGGTCTTCAGAGTAAGAGATGACTCAGAAGATTATATTACTCTTTCTATTGCTCACAGGTCCCAGTCCTGCCATAAATTCTAAGGTCAGAGAGATGTGTGGCACTGCCCTGTGAAGTGTCCATTCCTGTCAAAGTTATTTGACTAGCAACAACTGTTTATTTGTGCTAATGCAGTTTTGTCCATGTTTAAGAAATATTTTTGACATAAAAATGTTTGATACATGAAGTAATTTGTTTTTGTGACTAACTGATTAACCTTAATTATTTGGCTTTTTATCTCATTTATGTTATCTCAAGTTTTCAATAGGCCTATATGCTTAAGATATTAACCAATTCTGCTGGTGAAAGAAACTACTCATGACACTGATAAAGATTATAGGTAAAAAAAAAAGAAAGAAAGAAAATAAATGGTAAAATATGCCATTCGTTACATTGCTTGTAAACAAAATAAACTGTTTCATAAGACTTTTATCTGTTACTATTTTAATCAAGAACAAACTGTGAAATTGCTTGAGAGGCAAGTTACCAAAAAAGTTCTTCTTTCAAATCTACACATCATTTCTTCAAAAAAAATAAAAATTCTTTAATTTTAGAACTAGAGATATAGTATATAAAGTTTGTACAGTAGAGCATGGCTCTAGCAATCACATGTTTGTGGGTTCAGTTCCCAGAAAATGCATGATAAAATGTATACTTTAAATGCAGTGTAAATAATGTAAAAATGTTAATAAAATTACTAATAAAAAAGCCACTATCTACAAATGGCATTGTCACGATACATTTTTCAGCAGGAAAAAAAACAAACAATAATTTGTGCCTCTGAAGCATTTTTATTTTTTATTTTTTCATTAATTATGCATGACTCTTACATTCTAATTTTATATATTTTAAATTTTATCGATATTTATGGGTTTATTATTTGATTATTTAATGGACACAATTGGGCATTTGGTTTTCTGAGCTACTGAGCACCTCCTGTATGAGCTCAGTGGTTCATTCACTGTCTTGAGTTCATTGAAATCATAAATTAGTGGTCCGATGATTGCTTTGCTTTGATATCATATAGGGAATTCTGAAAGAATTTTCTCCAATTTTGTTTTCTCTATAAGTAAGATGGTTCTTCATCTGGTTTTGTTTTAGGATTCTGGCAACATTATTTTCAAAAGGTTGCAATCTTTTACACATTCAAACACCATCTCACAAACTGACATCAACAGAACACAATGTCAAAGTATCAAGATTGGAGATCTGCACAGTGATGCAACGGAAAAACAAAATACGCTTTTATGTTCAGTCATTACTAAGACTTCACATACTTTTTAACAACTATCATTTTGATTCACAGTACCTAGAGTTTTACCATAGAAGGGGGGGAAATGCAAAACAGGCCTCTGTTTATCTGTTTATTATAAACCCTTGATAAAGCACAATAAAACCAGCCAGTTTTGATGCCAGTCATTTATTAATGAGATACAAACACCAGAAATTTCCTACCCTTATGAGCATGTTTTTTACACTAGGAGATGAAGATTCACTGATATTTGAAGTGACCTTCTGTATATTTTTATTATAGGGACAATTAGTCTGGGGTTAGTCATCTTGCTCGAGGCTGGACTGCTGCTGTAGATGAAGCAGGGATTGAACTAGCACACCACACTACCACTTCACCATCACTCCTAGCTAAAATGCATCATGCACTTTATGTTCAGATTTTATGGGCCAATATCATGACAAATTTCACATGAGCTGCTCTCTATTTTTCCATAAATTCCAGCTTGTTTGGACAAAGCTGCAGGACAATTTTATAACCTTTTAAATGGAGTGAAAACCAGAGGCCATGCCATCACGTTAAGCTGCAATCTCATTAGAGCCTCCAAGCATAACACAACTTTGTGTCAAAGCCATACTCTAAACATGAAGAATAAATGAGAAGATAAATACTCTAAATGGTCAAACATAACTTTGATTCATTGAATAGAAAACGCAGTTCATACAAATACAATTGCTGGTTTTCAGCTCTAAAGTTAAAATGACCAAAATAAACAGGTTTATAAAGAAAAGAAAAAAAGAAAAAACGGTAATGTACTGTAGTCTGAATTGTTGAACTTCTAATGCGTTCCATCTGTTCACGCGCATGTGCAATGCGAAATGTGACTGTGAGATTTTCCTGGTGTTAGGAGTTCAGATGGCATTATGCAAAATGTAAATACTCATGAATTTCTGATATCTGCAGATGATGATATAAAAGTAAAACGTAAACTGTGCGCTATAGCGAAAACAGCTCTCAAACGCATTGCAAACAGCACACGCATTGTTAAAGCACCTGACAAGGTAAACTAATGCTTATGAGTTTACTTGAGAATTTAATATAAAGCATGTTTGGAACAATTTGTATTGTAAACTTTTCCCTCATAAGCGCACTCTGTTATGTTCATAAAAATGGCTGGTCAAAACCACAGAGGTGGATTTTCGTGCGCAAAGAACAAACTTGACTAATCGATAAAGAAATTCGTAGTCGATTATAATCTTCAACGGTTATTAATATGATTCAGTTATCGATAATTATTGTCACATTCAGGGTATAACACTCACTGTTATCTTATTCAGTAGCGCAAAAATCATGTTAAACAGCAATTTTGTTATAATTATTGTACCTTTTTTATTAGTTGTTGTCTTATCAGTGGTAGTCCATTGCATTGTCTTTGTTTCTAGCATTGCCTCAACGTAAAGCTCTAAAGCACAAAGGCATAGCATCAAGTCCTGACAGACTAATGCCCCAGTAATCTGTCCCCACTATGAGGAATTGAGTTTCCAGAGGTTGTTAACCCTGCTGTGTTTTGGGAATAGGAACAGCATGCAGCACATACCAACAGACTGAGATAACAGCTCAGAGGTGATAATACCTATTTCTAATAGGGTAATCACATGCCATGTGGTTCACTTCTTACAAGTGGGCGATTGGGGTTGACGTCAGTGGATGTTTACAACAACGTCTGCTTGCTGATCAAGGCCAAGGTGAAACCTTTGTATGAAAATTGGCAATTTAAAAAGCCAGAATTTTGGTGGAAGAATAAAAACAACCATATTTGGCTTGATGGAGTCTGTTCTAAGAGAAGAAGAGAGCATGTTAGGTCATGAGGCTGGGTATATTCATTGTCAGATCCAGGAGGTTTGATGAGAAACATACATGTTTGTAGTTCTTGGCGTAGCAAGGTGGTAAGCAAAGCATAGGTGTTTTTAATTACATTTTGTTCTGATTTACACATATGTATACCTCAAAAATGACATTTTGTGAAATGTAAACTCATAAAAAAACGTCCATTTTTCACATTTGCTTGTTCAGTTGGAAATTCGCTAACTGAACTCAACCAAAGACATGTTGAATAATGACTTGGATTCCCATCATAGGGCTTAGATAAGTTTTAAAAATGTCCCATGACATCTCAAGCCCATCATTCTTTCTCAGACCCTCTCTGAATGCCTTCAAGTGTTTATCATTCTTTGATACCCCAGTTTAAACCATGAAATATATTTATAGTCTGAGACTTAGTCTGAGGAAATGTATTTGTTCTCTTATCTAGAAATGAAATTTTGAAGCAAAAAAGATAATGTTCATTATGCATTTTCAAGTTTTTTTGTAATAATATATATTTTTTAAATGTAGTAAATTGAAATTAACAGTTAATACAATTAGTTTTAGTTTAATTGATATTTCATAACTAGTGTTACCTCACAGCAATGACAAAAGCCACTACCAATTTTGTTACCTATTAGCTACCAGAGAGGTCATCAGCTTTTCATTTGTTAACTATCCAACAACCTAAAAATAAATAAAAAATGCCATCAAAACTTCAGACAACAGAAAAAAAATGGAAAATGGATATCAAATTCTGTGTAAATGTTAAAAATATATTATATAAAGTGAGAAAGAAAGACATATCGGTAGTATAATTATGTCATCACATTAATTATGAAGAAATGTAGTTACTATTGCTGCCAGTCTCCTTTCTGTCATTTGTACTAATCTTGTATGGACTCCTATATGTGGTAAAGAAAACACAGAAATATATGACTTAATCTGCCCTCTAATGGCCAAATATACAAACACCAGATGAGACCCATGCACATTCCTGTTGTGCTGATGTAATCACAGTCCCTGGCTCTTTCCATGGGAACAGAAGTGCAATATCCACAAGCAAGACACAAGGTGACGTTCTCATGGCCTGGACAATGGCACGCTCAGGACTGCACAGAAATATTCTGGATTTGGAGTAATGAGGTTTTGTATTAACATGGATTTGCCTCTGACACTGGATTTCCAGCGAATGACCAGATGGTGGTAGAGTTGACCAGCAGTCCAGCGGAAGCTGAAACCCACAGCCAACGCCAACACTGCTGCTCGTTTGCACTGTTAGACATTTCTGTAATTTCCACAGTTATTTACTGTATATCACCCAGTGTAATACTGCAAATTACCTTTACAGTAAATAACTGTAATACCCTTTGCATCATGGGAATTTTCTTTGACGTCAGTCCCCACATACAGAGACTTACTGTATTTTTTTAAATTGCTGTATACTACTGTATTTGCTGTAACGGTCTCTTTGGCGCCATTATACTGAGGTCGTTTTATTTTCCTCATTTCTTACATTTGGATTGACACAATTTGCCCTGCACCGTGTCTACAACGCCGCAACAGCTTGGGACTGACTACTGGATGTGTTACATCGCTTGTAATGATTGGAAAATCTGTTTGTACTTTGTGTCAGAAACAGCGGAGCGCTTGGAGTACATCTGTACATCAGAAATATACCGGGGCATCACATTACTGTCCACATCCACTGTAGATAGTATTTATAATGGGTTCTATATTGCTTTTTTTATCGAGTCGCGCCTCGCCACTCGCGTCCGAGGAAGACACAGAAGACAGGGATCCAGCGGGGCAGCGCCGCGGGTCTTTCCCGGGGATGAACCTGTGAGAGTGGGAGATCTCCGGAGAACATCTACGCTGTGTGCCGATGCACCTTACGAAAGAATAAGACCAGCAAGCAAGGTAAAAATATATGTACATTTGTCTGTGTGTTTGTGTCAGATTTTTGCACACCAGTTTAACCCATAGTAACATTTACTCGTCAACATGGCGGTTACAGAACTTTACCATGGTAAACTGCACTGTCGTTTCAAACAACTTTTGTCAGCTTATTGAATTAAGTTACCGAATTAAAATTGTTTTTAAGGAGCAACGCTTATCTTATATTAACATTAGGTTAACTAATGTGAAATTTAGTTCAGGTGTTATTAGTTAATGTTGGCCAGTAGCCTGAGAAAATAAAATCGTATGTTAGCTAGGTTAAACAAGTTTTATGGCTAGCTGCCTTTCTAGTTTTAGAATTAGTTTGTTATAGTTTTTAATGGAATTTAAGATTTACTGCTTTTTTTTTGTTTTAAAGGCAACTGCAATGAAGCATCAAGAAAGACATGAGCAGGCCAGCCAACCTGAGACTGATAATTCATGGTAAGAGAACAACTATGGTTTTGAGAGGTGTGTTTTCTATATGAGGTTTGCCTTTTAAAAATGTGCTATTTCTTCTACTTGTTTTTCAGAGAAGACATTTCTATCAAAGTGGATGGTGAGCAAAGATGGTGGCCACGTTTTGGAGCAGCACCTGGGTTTTGCAGATGGCTATGTATTCTTTGGCTGCTTGTCTTTTTCCCCATTATGTTTCTGTTGCCTAAAGATTCTTTGTGAGGATGAATCCAGAGGACACAACATAATGCACTGCAAAACGTCCTAAGACAGGAGAAATGGTGAAGATGCACTGTTCCAGCATTGGAAGTCTGTATTTTTAAGTGTTATACATGCAATGTTTTAAATAAAGAAATTGATATTTTGTAATTATTGTGTCTGTTTTAATTGAATGCCAGTAGTACCTATGTAGAGTAAAAATAAAATGAATTCTATATAAAAATTATAAAATCTAATGAAATCTATATTAAAATGAATGAATTGCAGTAGTATACTGATAAATCAAATACAGTTTGCTACTGTAAATCTTAATTACAGTAACTAAGTTACTGTAAAAACCCTTTGAAATGTCTAACAGTGTGCAATTCTGTCTGCAATCCAAAATCTGTTCTCTCTCTTAAAAAATTCAAATTAAACATAAAATTTAAATATTTATATAGGCATAAATTAAATTAAGTTTATAAATTACGTGTAAATATGAAATCTAAACACAACATTAAAATGTATATATGAATGTATAAAATGTATTGTTTGTCAAGTCACATTCGCTTTAATGGCCAAGTTATGCAGAAATAGTTCTTCTCCGATCTCATGAGAAAACGTAACTTTTGTACATTTTAGCGAATTGATTGTTAATTTGTATTAAATTTTATGATTTGAGTCATACAAAAAATATATATGATGGCCCCTCGTTCAATTTAAGTTCAATAAAAGATTTTAATCACCTATTTTATTGTTCTAAAAGGTAAATTGATAGCATAGAGTTCAAGTGTATAAACCAACAACTAAAAACGATAACTATATACTGTAGCATCCACGTTAACAGATGTTGGTACCAGAAAAATATTGTTCTGTTTATTGTAAGCACGCACAACCGTTATGTCATCTTCAGCTTAAAGCGCTTAAGCTCCTTAAATTCATGTGGATTCAAATTCTCTGTCAATGTTTTTATCATCGATTAACTGGAAAAAATATTCTGAAAGTGCTTTCATAAATCATAATTCATGAATGATCATGAATGAAGTCATAATTATGAGTAACAAGGTCAAAATTAAGTCTTAAAAAGCTGAAATTATGAGATAAAAAGTCATTCATCAAATTCAATTTGGACATAGACATCCAAAATTTGAGATACCAAGTATAAAATATGAGGTAAGTCATAATTATGACAAAAAGTTGAAATTATAAGCTGAAAACTCAAACAGTTGAAATTATATGATACTGAGTCATAATAATTTGAATAAAAAGTCTAAATTTTTAGATAAAAGTTGTGGACCAACAAAAAATTTAAATTATCAGATAAAAAGGGAATTATCAAATTCAAAAGTCAATTTAAGACATAAACTTTCAAAATTTGAGATATGAAGTTTAAATTATGGCAGAAGTCATGTTAATGACAAAACATTTCAATTATGAGATGAAAAGTCTTAATTATGACACGTTCAAAATGATAAAATACTGAATCATGATGATGAGATTAAAAAATTGAAAGTTTGAGGTAAAAGTTGTAACAGTCCCAGAAAATTAAAATTATGAGATAAAAAGTCAATTATCAAATTATAAAGTCAATTTGGACATACGATTCAAATTTGAGATACAAAGTCAAAATTATGAGAAAAGTCATGTTTATGACAAAAAGTTTCAAGTATGAGATGAAAAGTCATAATTATGATAAACATTTGAAATTATGTAATACTGAGCCATAATGATAAGATTAAAAATTCAACATTATGACATACCAAGTCAATTATGAGATAATTTCATACAGTAATTATGAGATAATAATTAAGTCAACATTAGATTTTAAAAAATGACAAAAAATGATGACTTTTCTTCTCATTTGACAGGAATAGGCTTCCAAACCTGTCATTATCATTATACTGTAGCTGTGGTGTGAACTTCACAATTCTTACTACGTGATTACTGAAGCTTTACCACTATAGTTCTCGTCCTTGGTGTCAACGGATCTTAACACTCTACAGCACTGCAATACTTCAGAGCAGTAGCTGTGATAGTCCTGTGTTAAACCCTGGCTTGTGCATGTTGGCTTTACGTGTCAGTTAAAAGCAGCTGTTTCTCATAAGTTCATGTGACGGAGCAAGGCCAGAGACCACAGATGGGTCATGACATTACTGACATCATAATGTGTCACAGCAGTGCATAGAGCAGAACTCCATTAGCCATTGAAATCTCTTACCATTCATACCATTTGCATTTGATTCTAATGCAGTACCCAGAGGGTTAAAAAAAATAAATGACGACAATGCTAATAATATGTATGTAAATGGTTGTTTTTAACCTGAAATTCAATCTCCTAAATGGACCCAAAGGACATCAGATCTCATGGTGGCAGTTTTCCAAATGTTATAACCCTTGTTTTAGGTTTCTAAGTGCCTGTGGAAATTATGTGCCCTCAACATAGTTTGGCATCTTCTTGCATTTGGTGCAGCGGGGTCAGGAGATATACTTAGCAAGTCAGCTCCTCACAGTTCAACACTTGAGCTCTTGGAGAAATCTAAGAGGGTCCCTGAACATGGCCGGACCACACAAGCTATTAAATCCAGGCCGGCCTGACCTTACATGGAGGCGATGAGAGCCCTGGATCCAGAAAGAGGAGCTGATGGGTGGGCTGGGTGTGAAAGTGCAAGGCTGAAATGGTGCAGGGTCCCACAGTGAAAGTGCTGGGGGTTCCTGTGTTGTCTTTGTCAAAAATGAAATAGTCAGGCCCAATATATTTGTTTGAGATGGATAGTTTATTTTTTTAAATCTAAATATTTGCTGTAAGTTCTCATTCAAATGTGTCAGGTTTTACAAAGGACCCTAGAAATATGCTTTTTTATATTATTGCATACATTTAAAATGTTTATAATCAGTTACAAAATCATGAGATATTCTGAAATTGTGAGATAAGTCTTAAGTATGAAAAAAAGTTTAAATTATGAGATATAAAGTCGTAATTATGAGAGTCAAAATGATGTAATACTGAATCATAATGATAAGATAAAAAAGTTGAATTTTTGAGATAAAGTTCATAGTAGTCCCATAAAGATCAAATTCTGAGATAAAAACCTCTATTATCAAATTCAAAGTCAGTTCAGACATAAACTTTCAAAATTCAAGATACGAAGTTGAAATTATGAGAGATGCCATAATTATGATAAAAAGTTTAAATTATAAGACGAAAAAGTCCTAATTATGACAAACAGTGAAATTCTATAATACTGAGTCATAATGATGAGATTAAAAAGTTTAAATTTTGAAGTAACGATGAATAATAATTGTGAAATTATGATAAAAATTCTGTGCTAAAATTCGTTATGAGATGAAAAGTTAATTTATAATAAGTTACAGAATCAAACATTATAATTATTATATATATTTTTTTTAAAAAGGTCATAATTGGATGTTACCAACTGTACAATGGTAATTAAATTTCATTCCAATGTAAATTGCATGGTTTACCATCTGATACCATTACAGTACCATGGTAGCAAAGTACTTTTTTAAAGAATCATATTTGCCTATTAATAACCAGCTGTCTCAGCCATTAATGTTTTAAACCTATAATTAGAGTATTATGTGAATATGGTACTGGAATCATTTAGTAGCATTTCATTAAAAAAAGTGCCATGGTTTTTACAATATGATACTATTACTGTATAGTGGTACTACTTCAGTATAAGTTATTATAACTTTGTTAATACAGTCATCTAAAATAAATAAATTTAAGTCTTCCTTTATGCCTTTTAAGATCTTTCATCAAACATGCTATATTAAATCTGTTTTATGTACCATTCACAAGATTTTTTCCCCCCATAAGAAAATAATACTTTTCTTCAGCAAGAATGCATTAAATTGATTAAATTTTTTTTTTTTTTAAGTTACATTAAATACGTTTATGTTTCCATTTTAAATGTTTTTTGTTGTTGTTTATTCATCAAAGAATCCAGAAAAAATGTATCAGTTTACAAAAACTGTTTTCAGCATTGATTATAATCAGAAATGTTTCTTGAGCATCAAATCAGTATATTAGAATGACTTCTGAAGGATCCTGTGACACTGAAGACTGAAGTAATGATGCTAAAAATTTAGATTTGATCACAGGAATAAATTACCAGTATATTTTAAAATACATTAAAACAGAAAAATGTTATTTGAAATTCAAATAATATTTTACAGTATTACTACTTTTACTGTGTATTTAATCAAATAAATCCAGCCTTTGTGAGCAAAATAAACTTCTTTCAAAAACATTAAAAAACTCCTACAGACCCCAAGAGTTAGTGTACATGGTAATATAATTATTAGCTGGTCAGTAGTGCTGTAATTCTGGGCAAAAACACAAAGGCAAATACATATGTATACACTAATCTTTAATGCCATGCCATTCAACACTGGAACAACGTACAATGTGCAAAACAGTCCAGGAAAAATATTTTTATTGGAACGGGAGGTTCACAGGATAGAAAGATGTTTACCAGAGAATTTTTAAGACATATGGGAGAATAAACACAATACATCTTAAGCCTCGGACTCAAACATTTTCTTCCTGCCGTCCATACCAGCCTTATCCTCAATGTTCTTACGCCAGTCGCCGACTTGTTCTGCAGACTGTGGAAACACAAAAAACATCAGACATGAGCACAGGAGGATCCAGACCAAACACACTGGGTAACACGGCCAATCAAAGACAAGAAACATTTCTGAATCTGCAACCCACCTCCTCTTTGACCTCCTTCTTGACTTGTTTGAGGTTGGCTCTCAGGTCCATGGAGACCTTGTGTTTGGAGCCCAGCAGAGCCTGAAGCATAGCGTCAGCAGACATGCGCACTTTCTTCAGCGCAGGTTTCTTGAACTTGCCCTGCAGGTCGACCACCTTGATCTTCAGATCCTCAATCTATACACACATTAAACAGGAGTCAAATAGGAGCTCGGAGAACCAAATAGTTCTCTTTATTTGTTTCTTTGTAGAAACAAATAAATGGATGAATCACTGAACAAACAGAGGTTTCACGATTTTTACCTCCTTGTTTGACTTGGCAACCTTTGCCTCCAAGTCATATCTCTCCTCATCAACCTTGTCGATCTGTTGGTGAAGCTTCTTGCACAGGTCCTGGAAGACCAAAACAACATTATACATATCTATCTATTTATCTATCACTGTAAAAAAGTGATAAGTTGACTTAACTTTAAAAAATTGAAGAAACCGTTGCCTTAAAATTATTAAGTAAATAATAATTTAAGTGAACTGTCAAGCAACGGGTTTCATCAATTTTTTAAAGTTAAGTCAACTTATCACTTTTTATCTATCTATCTATCTATGTACAGTATATTACATAAATACATAAGTATGAAATTGTGTAATTATATTCAGGGTTATTATAGTTAACTAATACTGAAACTAAAATTAAATCCACATTTTCGTTACTTGAAATTAAGGAAATATTGCGTTTTTGTTGTTGTTGTTTCAGCTATTTCTACATTTATTATTTTTAGTTTTACTTCATGTACTAAATTAACTAAAATATAATGAACTGAATTAAATATGAACAATTAACTGAAATATTAAGAAAAATTACAAATGACAAAAACAGCACATGGTTACACTTTATTTTAAGGTGTCCGTGTTACAGTGTAATTATACATTTAAGAACTGAGTAATATTAATTAACTCCATGTACTTACTATATGGTTAGGATTGGGATTAAGGTTTGGCTAAGGGTTACTTGCATGTAATTATGCATGTACATGTACATGCGTAAATACCTTAAAATGAAGTATTACCCAACACATTTACTAAAAAGTTCACAAAATTAACAGAAAAGTATAATAGTATCATAATGATACTAAAATAAAGTATATTAATATGTTTTCATTAAAATATTTATAATACAATTTTTGAGATTTTTGAGATTTACACATCATCTGAAATAAATAAGCTTTCCATTGATGTATGGTTTGTTAGTATCAGACAATATTTGGCTGAGATACAACTATTTGAAAATCTGGAATCTGAGGGTGCAAAAAAATCAAAATATTGAGAAAATCACCTTTAAAGTTGTCCAAATGAAGCTCTTAGCAATGCATATTACTAATCAAAAATTAAGTTTTGATACATTTACGGTAAGAAATTTACAAAATATCTTCATGGAACATGATCTTTACTTAATATCCTAATGATTTTTGGCATAAAAGAAAAATCGATCATTTTGACCCATACAATGTATTTTTGGCTATTGCTACAAATATACCCCAGCGACTTAAGACTGGTTTTGTGGTCCAGGGTCACATATATATAATGTAGTTATATTTGTTAAATGTATATTAATATGTGGTAATTTAACTATATATGATTGTATGTTTGCTTGTGTTTATGTGTGTGTGTGTGTGTGTGTGTGTGTGTGTGTCTGTGTAAACACACATATATAATACATAACATAATACATACAAAATACTACAAAAAAGGTGAAAATTGATACAATAGTATTGATATAATAATCAATACAATAATTATGTTATTTAACTATTATTATTATAGTTGTTGATGTTAATAATAATAATAATAATAATATAGCATTGGCACCTGCAGGTCTTGCACGGATCCAGGCAGATCGAGAGCAGGGCAGTGTTCATTCATATGAGACTCCTTATCAACAACAAGCTGCTTGGCTTCAGCTTCCATCAGACCGAAGGCAATGGAGAGCACCAGGCTCTGACGACACAAACAGGCAAACGATCATTTTTATTTTTTTTAAACATAGTCATTTTAGCCAGATTTTACATTTAAAATCTGCAATTTATGAAATTACGGTAAAAAAAAAAAAAAAAACATGTCTTACCTTCAGATGATGCCTACGGCTGGAGGTCATTTTTTTTCTGTTCATGAAAACAAGTAAACCATGAGACACACTGTGCTAGTGCTGGATTACTCAGTAAAGAACAAATCAGAATACTTACTCTGACATCTCGGCGGTTTAGTGTGTTCTCACCCTGGATTTGATAGAAATCAATTATTAGTTAATCAGCTAATCCAGGACAAGCACTTCAAGAAATACACTCAATCAGAGACATCTGAGTCTAAGTTTAGTCCAACAGTCTTGAGACGTCCTCATGGGCAGTTCATTTGATACATTAAACACGATACCAGAGTTCAGCTGCTGTATTCAATTCAAATTCAAGATTATTCAAAGACTATAGTATATTATAATTACACTATTACATCAAAGATACGTATTTGCATATTTATGTCACACTGTAAACTGGTTGCAAGCATTACTTAGCAGATTGTATTAATAAAAATAACAGTCCAGGTCATGTGATTTATACAGAATAGACTGTCATATCAAATATATTTAAATTATATTCAATTGAATATTAATATTCAAGAAATAAAATATCACTTCTTTGTGACACTCACCTATGAGAGAAATTGAAAACATAGCAATTAAATTGTATACTTTATCTACTAATTCATAACTCACACATAATAAAATCACACTTATTAACATATTCTAACTGCTCATGAATATATATATATTTAAAAAAAAAGCAATATGTGTCTAGACACATATTGGACACTGTTTGTCCTTTGCATACAGATCTAGAGAGAGTTCTGGATTGACACTCACCTATGAGAGAAGAAGAGGGCAGCACACACTTGAAGAACAACTGGAAAGACTGGTGAGCCCCAGAGAGAAAAAAATTAAATAGGATATATATGTTGTGGTCTGATGGCTCAGCAGATCCTGGGAGTCCTGTTTATGGAAGTGGATTCCTCTTCAGACCAATAAGCCATGAGCTCCTGAAATATCCCCAGCCCATCCTCGGCAAGCCTCATAAATTTCCCTTCCTTCAAGACGCGCGTGTGTGTGTGTGCTGTGAATGGAAGCAATGCTTAACACACCAAGATACAAAAAATATAAACCACTTAAACAATACAGAGGGCTATAAACAAAAATAATAAGAGATATTTCAGCAAAACAATGTTAATTGTAATTGAAGTTACTTACCATACAGCAAAAGTGTCCATAAATATGATCTGATATGTCACCCATATTTCTTCTGGACGTCGTGTACCAAATTAAATTAAATTAAATTAAATTAAATTGAATTAAATTAAATTAAATTAAATTAAATTAAATTAAATTAAATTAAATTAAATTAAATTAAATTAAATTAAATTAAATTAAATTAAATTAAATTAAATTTTAAATTAAATTAAATTATTTAATTTAATTTATAAAGATGAAGCAATGAAGTTGAGAAAGACAGAAGAAACGACTGCTGTAATAGCAGCACTACAGTATTTATTCATTAAAGTCAAAACAAACCACTAGTCAAAGGACAGAATGTGCGTAATAAAACCAACGTGAAAAAGGATTTTCCTCAGAAGCATTTGTTTAATGGTAGTGGCTCTGCAATGATACACAATTCCCTTTCAGGACATACATACTGCGTGAAACAAATTCTCTTTTGAGGCACTGAAAGCAGAAAAGACATAAAACTATGGCAAAAAGATAAATGATTGTGCAGCTCTGACAAATTCCTATGATAATTAAACAAAGAAACGTCCGGGAATTTAGGCCTCGCCCTCGAACATCTTTTTCCTGCCGTCCATACCGGCCTTGTCTTCAATGTTCTTACGCCAGTCGCCGACATCTGAAGCCTGGATTATGAGAGAGGGATTAAGTGTCAAGGAACGCTACTCATATAAAACATATATAAATGTTTATATATACACTAGTGCTGTCAAACGATTAATCGCGATTAATCGCATCCAAAATAAAGGTTTTTGTTTGCATAATATACGTGTGTGTACTGTTTTTATTTATTATGTATATATAAATTCACACACATTCAGTATATATTTTGAACATACTTCCATGTATATACATTTATGCATTTATATTATTATATTTTATATTATATATATATAAATATATTTAATACATAAACATAACATATTTTTCATAAATATATACATCATGTGTATGTGTATTTATATATACATAATAAATATACACAGTACACACTCATATATCATGTAAACAAAAATTTTGTATGCGAATAATCGTGATTAATCGTTTGACAGCACTAATATACACACATACAGCATATTATTTTCTATCAGGGTTTATGCAGATTTCATTAAGGTAAATTTATGAGATTGTAAGACTAAGCAAAGAAAATTTAAGGAATAAATTAAATGGAACTCAATACATCAATATGGTCTCTAAATAAAAATATAATTACACACACACACACAAATAACTTATGTCTTGAATAGCTCTTCTTCTAAACACTACAATATGGAAATAACTTTTACTGAACCTTCTCATTAGACAGTAAAAAAGTGATTCTTCCGCAGTTTTTTTTTTGTTTTCCAATGCAAATGAATATAGATTCTTAAATCAAGATACATTTACTAGAGAAGCAAAATCACAGTAGATAATGTGTCTTGTTTTGTGAGAAACTGATGGAAATAAAGTGCAAGAACAATTTATCTGCCAACAAAATCTCGAAAATCAACTTAATTCAAAGGCAAAACAAGTTATCATTCCCCATTTTCAGATGCTTGTTCTTATTTTAAGCATACATTCAATTTTGTTCAATTTCTGACTTATGTTCATGTATCTTGATTAAAGGATGTTCAGATATTTGTATTTGAAAAGAAAAGAAAAATATTGCGGAAGACATTCATATTTTCTTTTCCAATTTCAGAGCTTTTGTGGAAGGAAGGATGAATTAATACTTACTGTATGAAGACCTTTTTAAGAAAAGCAGAAACCCTGTATATTATTAATTATTTATTTATTTTATGTTTTAATTATATTTTTCTCTGATCCAATAATGCCAATACATGGACATTGTTATTGAAATAAACTGACCTGAATAATGACACTATTATTTTCTGTTGAGCTTATTTGCAGCTGAAATGTATTATTATTTTTTTTTTCATAAGTGATGAATTTTTCACTGTTTATTCCTGTGAAGCTGCTTCAAAAAAATCTATATTGTATATAAAGTGCTAAATAAATAATTGTGACTTGACTTGGCATATAAACCAAAGGGTCACTCACATAAAAACACATTATAAACCGCTAATTATCAATATCTTTCAAATATATTTATCGAAGGAGTAAACCATGAGATGGTTTTCATTTTGTTGATTTTGTATCCAATCAGACTTCACAGCCATAACTACTCATATCTGTTCTCTGCATAGGAATAATGTCACAATATCATATTTCACCCACCTCCTCTTTGACCTCCTTCTTGACTTGTTTGAGGTTGGATCTCAGATCCAGAGACACCTTGTGTTTGGAGCCCAGCAGAGCTTGAAGCATCTGATCGGCAGACATGCGCACTTTCTTCAGCGCAGGTTTCTTGAACTTGCCCTGCAGGTCGACCACCTTGATCTTCAGATCCTCAATCTATACACACATTAAACAGGAGTCAAATAGGAGCTCAGAGAACCCAGTATATAGACTCATCAGAAACATTGTCACCATCATAATAAGGTATGTTTGAGTATCAGACGTTACCTCTTTGTTGGCCTTGCCCACTTTGGCCTCCAAGTCATATCTCTCCTCATCAACCTTGTCGATTTGCTGGTGAAGTTTCTTGCACAGGTCCTAAATGGAGATGTTTAAATATTCAGATTCTGTTTTCGAACCATCTTTTGCAACATATTATTTCAACTTCGATCAGCCCCAGGTGTACTCTACATATGCCACCGAAACATCTGCAAAACATCTGGAACCTGTTCATTTACAACAGTGTTGGGCAGTAACTAGTTACTAGTAACTTAGTTACTGTAATAATATTACTTTTTGCAGTAACTAGTAGTGTAAATAATTACTAATAAGATTTCAGTAATAATATTAGTTACCATCCATAAAACAGCTTACTTTTGATGCTTCAACCCCGCTCCAACAATCCAACAATCAAATATTTCCTAGATTTATTTTCATAATTCTCACGACTCGCACATGCATGTGATGTCCCCAGTGCAGCAGGCAAGCTCGGAATATGGAAAAGCTTACATTCAGCAGATAGAAATACTGCATTATATTGATTTTGTCAGGAAAAAGATGATCTGAACACTGTTGTGTATTACTTTACTGGCATTACATCCCACCCACATCCCTCTGATCAGCATGTGGTACATTATATTACTATTAATAAAAAATATTTTTGGAAAATTAAACAGTTTCTTACAAACTTATTTGATTTGATAAAATACATAATGAAATATAATCATATATGGGTAACGGAGAAATTACAATTAGCTTCAAGTTACACATGACAATTAATGAGATTAATACAACACTTATACTTGAATGTCACTATCAATCACTATTGAGTGTTTGTAATAACTTCTGACTGCGATTCAATGTGGATTTTGGTCAAACAATGAGACAGAAATATGTTGTTAGTAACATTCTAGAAGAATTTTATCTGGAAGATACAGTTACAACTTCTGTGGGCGTGAAGAAAAAGTAACGTAACTAGTAGTGTAACTAATTACTGTTGCCAGAAAGTAATAAGTAAAGTAACAATATTACTTTTGAAAGGAGTAACTAGTAATGAGTAATATATTACATTCTTTGAGTAACTAGCCCAACACTGTTTACAACTTAGTATATATATATATATATATATATATATATATATATATATATATATATATATATATATATATATATATATATTAATCACATCCAAAATCAAAGTTTTTGTTTACATAATATTTGAGTGTGTACTGTGTATATTTATTATTTATATATAAGTACAAACACATGCATGTATATATTTAAGAAAAATATGTTATGTTTATAAATTAAATATATTTATATATAATACAAAATATAATAAAAATATATAAATGTATATACTGAATGTGAGTGTATTTATATATACATAATAAATAAACACAGTACACATAAATATATTATGTAATCAAAAACTTTATTATTAATCGTTTGACAGCACTAATATATACATACATATATATATATATATATATATATATATATATATATATATTATTATTATTATATTATTATACTAATATATTATAATAATAATTATATGTATACATACATATATATATATATATATATATATATATATATATAATAATTATTATTATTATATTATTATACTAATATATTATAATAATAATTATATGTATACATACATATACATATTTCAATTATGTATATGTTAAAAATTCAGGTAAACAAAATGTTTTTATGGCTAAGTTTTAGTTTAACTACAATAACCATGGAGTTTAACCAATAACCATGGAGTATATATATATATATATGGTTATTACTGTTTTTGTAAGGAACATATTAAAAATAATTACACAAACATTCCATCTTCCTGGTGAAAATGTATACAAATACATATCTAAGTGACGTACATGTGACTTTTAATTGCTTTAGCCTTCTGAACAGATCGTGAATGAGAAAACAGACCTGCAGTTCCTGTGTAGATCCGGGCAGGGACAGAGGAGGGCAGTTTTCTGTCAGGTAATTCTCCTTGTCTACCTTAACCTGAATGACTTCTTTCTCCAGAATGCCCTTCGCAATGCTGAGCACCATACTCTGTGGACAAATACATCAGAGACCCTAAAACTCATCCAACACCATTACAGTGTTGCTTCCAGCTATAAACACATACAAAAACAGAAGCAGTCAGTGAAAAAAACACTATTATAAAGACCCCATGTAATCACTAAGATTATTAGTTACATCACAGCCAGTTAGCCAGTTGCAGATGGTATTAAACAAGGGGTCATTCTCTTCCTACTGAGCATTTGATTGGACAAAGTCATATGTTTTTTGCTCTGTATTTGTAGAAGAGTAAAACTTGAAATGTATGTATATGGTGAAAGTTTATTTAAGTAACATTCAGGAGCTAATAGGTAAAATAATGCAAACAGACATCAACTAAAAGCCACAAAAGTCAAATATTATTTTGATGTGGTTATTAATAATTACATTGTTATATTGTATTATATTTATATTTTAAAGGCCACAAGTTAAATATTAAAGGTGCAATAGGTGATTGTCTTCAGAAACATTATTTGTTATTCTGGTTGAAAGTCTCTTCATATCCCGATAGCAATCATTAAGTTGAGTGGTCTACATGTATTTATCTGTATTTATATATTCTGTGGAAGGCGTAGGACCAAGAAATGTTCGTCCAATCAAAATGTTCGGTCCGAACATTGTGAGAGGCTTTCCTACTTGCCTGTCAACATATGAAGAGTTTATTTGCAAAAACAGATAACTCAAAAATCATGTTTTTTACTATGTTATCATGTGTTCTATTGTGTTAGTTAGCTGTATTTTTTAGTTATTTTTTAACCTAATCAAAATAATCAGAGTTATCTCTGCGCACCCGGTTCGCGCAGACAGGATATGTCATCAGCGTGTTCACGCACGCTGTGCAGACAGAACGAGAATGGCAGGCAAACATCAACAACCTGATCTTCCTTCCTAGTTAGTACTTTTACTAACTGTACCATAATGTTTTCTCACCGGTGAATAGTAGTAATGTTGTCTCTGGTCGTCTGGTCTGTGTGCGCATCTGCCTTCAGGAGGCGTGGCTTTGGACGGAGATTTGCAGGGAGGGTGGGACGTACGCTTTCAGTGCTATCAGGCTAAAGTTAGCATTTTCCAAGATGTCCTACTACACCTTTAATTTAATGTGGTATTTAATTCTATTATACAACGGCGTTTTAGTGCCACATTAAAAAATTAAAAAAATTCTAAGATTACGAGATTAAAGTCATAATATTTTGTGAATAAATGTACAAGAATAAAGTCAAAAATGTTTGAGAACTAAATCAAAATTATGAGAATTAAGGTTATAATATTTTGAGAGTATAGCCTATTTTGCAGATGCAAATGACCTGGATTGGGAGCACCAGGAGAAATTCCAGTGGCCTGGCAACTGATTTCAATATACAGTATGTTATTATTAGCAGAAATCATACCATGTGTCATATACTCTCAGGGGCAGTAATGCTTGGAAATAATATTTCACATTTCTGCGAATGCATTCATTATTTGGTACTTTTCACATAAAACCAAGTATCAGCTTTCAAATTCTGTCAATTTTATAGCGAAATGCAAACAATATGTCTTAAAATAATGTTTTTCACGCTCTTTAACGTGGCACTCTTTGTATTCGCCTCATCTTTTCGATTACAGGACATTCGTTTCATTAAATTATGTTATTCTAAAGGCCACAAGTCAAATTTTGATTTAATACATATATTATATTATGTTATATTATACATTTATTTTAAATTATACTAAAGACCACAAAGTCAAATATTGAATACATGGGGTCCTTAATACATATATTATGTTATATTATATTATATTAAAGACATCTGTGCATTATTTACTCTACCTTGAGATTGTGCCGGCGGCTCGATGTCATCTTTTTTCTGTCATGAGAAGATGGAATTACAATTTAGAAGGAATTACAATTTAGCAAAACAAGAACAGATTCCCATTTGTTTGATATTTAATGTAAATAACTGATATATTCATATACTCACTCAGACATCTTGGTCACCTGTTTTCTTCACCCCTGTACAGAGAACAAACAACTTTGATATATTGACTTGACAATGGTATACATTACTTAGAGGTCCTTATGTAATATAAGCATGTAGAGAGAATCATATGGCGGGAATCAGTATTCATTTGCATCATATAGAGTGGGCTATATTTTCTGCATTCCTAATTTGAAACCAGCACTTGGAAACATCTTGTAAGTGTGCCCACTGCGATCCACCAGGAGGGGTGTGAATATCCCCCTCTGATATCCAGTATCCCAATTTCCCAATCTCCCTACTTCTAGAAAAATCTATGCAGATACCAACAATACAACCAATCTGAAACCCTGTCAGCTGCATAAATCACACAGATCGGATTTTGCTGAATTCAAAATTCTTACATAAATATAACAGATCCTTTCAAAGTGGTTCAACAGATATCTAGGAGGGCGTTTTAATGTTTCTTTTGTTTGTTTGTTTGTTTTTTCCACATATGCATTAGTGCTATAATCAGAATGCATTAGAAATACAATTCTGTCACCACCTGATTGGCATTTTAGCAAACATATCATGCATTTAAAATATGTCATTTTTGTGCCAAGCTCATTTTGGCAGTCCAACATACAATGCAATATATCAGAATTCAGCAGCAAGAAAATAAAATTTAGGTTTAAATAAGTTAAATAAAATCACTTAAAAAAAAAAAAAACATAAAATATGTAGCTATTTTATAGTTTTGGATAGCTTTAAACTGCTTACAGAAATATGTTTGTTATCCAAAAAATAAAACATTCGTAAACATTCCATAATTTCCAAGTGGATAGTCCCTCAAAATGTTGAGCAACAAAAAAGAGGGACAAAATGGAATCAAACTCTGAAAAGGTAGACGTTCTCCTCACCTATTTGAGAAAGTTAGGCAGCCGTGCAGACCTGAAAGAAGAATGCCTGAAGGAAGCAGAACACTAGCAGCAGAGCTGCGCTCAAGAACCGTATATAAGGCTGGCATCATCATACGGCTCCCCTCTTTATGGTAAGGCACTAAACACAGTTTGTTTGCCAGGCCCTTGAAATATCCACTTCTAATGTCTGCCAATCAGATTGCTTAAAATAGATGAATGAGAAAGACAAAATTTCCAGATGTCGGTAAGATTAAACTAAAATGAAGAAGTGGGGGCCGAGGCGGATGTTGGATGTGATCTGATGTGGGGGCCGCCAGGAGTCGTTACTCTGCCAGCTGAATTTATTAACATCCAGGGTGGTGGAGAATAACACTTCTTTTTTGTTTCTTACATTTGCTGTTGCAGTTTTGGTTATAACTAAGAAAAACCTCCATTGTTTTTTTTTTGGATAAGACAAAGTAGTGGCTGAGCTGAACTTCTGCTTTGTAATGAGTTTTTTATATGTTTAAATCATAGAAACCACTTATTTATTGTGTTTCAGAGAGGTGCTCCCCCTGCTTCGACTTAATATGATCCTGCATAGTCAGCAATGCTGACTAATAAACATAAGATCATTTACAAATACTTACACAGTTGTTAAGCTGGTAGCGTACTATTTTCAGACACTCCTCAGAGTGCATCCTTGTGCTGCCAAAAGGGTATGATATATATTACGCAATGCTTTATGTTCTTGTTTTGGTCAAATTACAATTGAGGGTTGTTTTGAAGTTATTTTCAAACTCAGTCTGTAAATATAGATGTCAATAGCATGTTCAGCAGACCCTAAAACCTATATTTTTATGTATAGATCTAGCTTTATGTACACTGCTGGCTAAACATTTGGAATAATTAATTAAGTAAAAACAGTAACATTGTGAAACTCAGTAAAATAACTCTTTTCTATTTGAATATATTGTAAAATGTAATTCATTCCTGTGATGCAAAACTGAATTTTCAGCTTCATTACTCCAGTCTTCAGTGTCACATGATCCTTCAGAAATCTTGATGAACAGAATCACAGCAGCTGGTTATTGGGTTGTTTTTGGCTGCTATCTCTTTAAGAGCTGCCGCTGCTGAACATGACACGGATCTGACACTCATCGTATTTTCTCTCAACTCTCATCACCTTTTCTGACTCATTTCAGGTCGGACCCATTTCAGTCTCTACTAATGAACTGACAAATTGAATCAGGTGTGTTAGATGAGGGAGACAGTGCAGGGCTGCTCCAGGACAGTTTTGAAAACCATTTCAGAGACATGTTCCTAATGTAACTCGTATATAATATATTACATGCATGCACAGTTTTATGGCAGCTTTAATCGTCTTTTTGATAACTTCATACCTTAAAGGTGCAGTAGGAGATTTTGATGCTCAAGAAACAATTGTTATTATTTTAGTCGGTTCTGCAGTTACATTTTAGTCAGTTAAAAAAAGGTTGGTTGTTTTAAGTAAACATTCGAAACTCATTTGACTTCTATAATGTGACGTATTTCCCTTTGAAATTGGATATTTAATGAGAAAAAATATATATAAAATGGGGCTTGACTTTTTTCCTTCAAAACCTGACTGGATCGTAAAAAAGGAGGGGTTACATTTATAAAACAAAGAAACAAAGGGACATGCATGCAGAATGTTATTTATTATAGTCAACATACATTAAGAGTAAATTCATTAAGGGCATGATAAATTAATTTTATTAAGACAGTGATGTCTAATACCAAAATACCATACAAGTAGGTGTTATATTCCAAAATTGATGCAAACCTGAATCCAAGTTTGCTCAAACAATATCTGAATTGTTGGCTATTGGTTGGCATTACCAAGTGACGTCATAGAGTAGATTTAGAGAAAGAGTGAAGATATTTTTTTAAAACTCTAAAATAATTTGAGGTTGGATTTTCTTAATTAATTACCATTGGCTCTAAATACATTTCAAATCACAGACAAATAGCAGCAGACTCAATTAACTTACCATCAGCTTCAAGGCGTCTTACAGAACCTTGGATTTAAGAAAAGTGGAAACATGGTTTCTTCTGACTATTTCCACTGATGAAATCATCTTCCCCTCCTCATTTGCCAACCATCATCAGTTCTGTAAAAGTAATGGGGGTTGTATGCAGTGCATCCGGGAAGTATTCACAGCGCTTCACTTTTTCCACATTTTATGTTACAGCCTTATTCCAATATGGATTAAATTCATTATTTTCCTCAAAAATTCTACAAGCAATACCCCACAATGACAACGTGAAAGTTTGAAATCTTTGCAAATTTATAAAAAATCACATGCACATAAGTATTCACAGCCTTTGCCATGACACTCCAAATTGAGCTCAGGTGCATCCTGTTTCCATTGAACATCCTTGAGATGTTTCTACAACTTGATTGATGTCTACTTGTGGTAAATTCAGTTGATTGGACATGATTTGGAAAGGCACACACCTGTCTATATAAGGTCCCACAGTTAACAGTGCATGTCAGAGCACAAACCAAGCCATGAAGTCCAAGGAATTGTCTGTAGACCTTCGAGACAGGATTGTATCGAGACACAAATCTGGGGAAGGGTAGAGAAAAAACTTCTGTAGCATTGAAGGTCCCAATGAGCACAGTGGCCTCCATCATCCGTAAATGGAAGAAGTTTGGAACCAGCAGGACTCTTCCTAAAGCGGGCCGCCCGGCCAAACTAAGCGATCGGGGGAGAAGGGACTTAGTCAGGGAGGTGACCAATAACCCGATGGTCACTCTGACAGAGCTCCAGTGTTTCTCTGTGGAGAGAGGAGAACCTTCCAGAAGAACAACCATCTCTGCAGCACTCCACCAATCAGGCTTGTATGGTAGAGTTGCCAGAGCGAAGCCACTCCTCAGTAAAAATCACATTCTGGGGGGAAAAATACACATTTCTGGCGGGGTTCCACTGGTTAAATTAGCATTTTAGGGGCTAAATAAACCCGCAGACATGAAAATAACCCACGGCAACAGTGTTAAAGTAGCCCAATTCCGTGGGAAAACCGTGGACTTGGCAACACTGATCATACTCAAATATACTTGAGGCTGTAATTGGTGCCAAAGGTGATTCAACAAAGTATGGAGCAAAGGTTGTGTATACTTATGTACATGTGATTTTTTTTTAATAAATTTGCAAAGATATCAAACAAACTTCTTTCATGTTGTCATTATGGGGTATTGTTTGTCGATTTTTGAGGAAAATAATGAATTTAATCCATTTTGGAATAAGGCTGTAACATAACAAAATGTGGAAAAAGTGAAGCGCTGTGAATACTTTCCGGATGCACTGTAACTTTGTTCACTGAGTAAAAAAAAGTTTCTATTTCCAGTTCTGAAGAAATAGTAGTTTTGTATGTTTATTAACAGGAGATGAAAACTCGAGACGCATGAGTAGCTGTTTATTGTGCAAGTGGCAGGTCGCCCCCTCATGTTGGCTGCCATGTTGAGATCAGATGACCACACGAATACTACTTGATTCTCATTTACAGACACTTTTGTTTGCAGAATAAATTACTAAAAAAATAATGAAAAAACTTGTCTGTGACTAGGATAACTCAATGCAGGCATCAGTGACTGCAAACTTATACTCAAAACTGCATCCACATCAACAGATGGCAATATAAAGTGCAATACCACTGTCGAATCAACAAGTGAAAAAAATAATAATAACTAAAACAAAAAAACATTATTTCATACCAAATTACTATTAATATATACTTTTTAAATAATTCATTACAAATTATTTAGACTGAGGATACACTATTTCTCTAAAACAGTTTTTTTTTTTTTTTAACTAGATGTAAAATATATTTAGATTTAATAACGACCAACTGATGTCAGGCATATTTTCGCTCACACTTTATCACACTGGCTATGATTGGAATAGCACACTCAACAACACTCAATATAGAATTCTCAACATAATTTGAACATATACTGAGCCAAATATGCACATTTTCTGTATGCATACCCGTCTTGGATTAAAAAAATAACCATACATTTCACTGAGGTAATAGACTCCATTGACATACTTGTCAATGTGACAACAAAAATACTAAAATTGAAATCAGTATCATTGCCTACTGTATGGCGTTGAAAACAAACAAACAAAACAAAAACTACTGGTCAGTATCCTGTTCTATCCATTTCAGTTATGTATTATGCATTAAAACACACGATAATGTGAATCTATTTAGGGTTTTTATACATATTTAGGGTTGGATGAAGCGCATGCACTATTACCTGCGGCTCCCACTATGACCAGCAGATACCGCTAGAGACTTCACCAACTCTCCATCCATCCCTCTTCTTCATTTTTAGTCCCTGAAGAGAAGCATCAAACCGGAGGTTAAAAACACAAACAAGTGCTCCAAGCATACGGTGAGTGATTAAGTCATATGTCAACCGACAGATGCTTTCAAGACAGGTTACACTTCTCCAGTTATTCGACAAACACGATCCCGCCTTCAACTGACGCAGACTGCCAAGCGGTCTGATTGGTTAATACACGCAGTCAGACTCAATATTTCTATATATATACTATACATATAACTCTATACATTCTATATTCCATACATATACTCAATATTTAACAAACTTGTTAAACCAGTAAAGAGTTCTGATAATACATATACACATGTATATCATTTTGAATACACATTTTTCCATTGCATAAATACATTTGAAGAGTTAATTTGCAAAAGCCTCTAAGAGCCCTTAGAAATGTTCTTCTAAAATTAGCATTTTTATCAGGCTCCTATGTGTAGGTTCAGTTATTTCACTTTAATGGCAATGAATAGGTTCTTTTCATTGCCATTAAGGTGAAATAACTGAACATAAACACAGGAGCCTGAGGGGAAAAAATGCTCATTTTAGAAGAAAATGTCAGACGGCACTTAGAGGCTTGTGCATCTGAACTCTTCATTTGTAAATTTTTAGGGCATAATAAATTAATTTCCATGACAGATTTGATGATCTTTCTTTCTTTTAGTAACAATTCTGGTGAAATTTGGCATGGGTCGTTAAATAAGGTATACTTTTCATACTATGGTGTGTAGACTATAAATCAGGGCTATATATCTACTGTACTTCAGACAATTTGATATGTTTGTCTTGGATTTGTTTCGACCCCCATGACTTGTTAGCAATGCTGCCATTTGAAACTGATAATGACATAATCATTGCAAGTACAGCTTTGACTACAGCTTTTTGTTTCTTAGGCATTCTTGATATTAACATTACCTTTAAAATAGTTTTAAAAGTAAAATACTAATAGGAACACTATGGAAACTAAACTGCATAAACCTTGTATTGGATTTGTATATGCAATATGTATATATGATTAAAAAATGCCATAATGCAGATAAAAAAAAACTGTCTCCTCATATCAGTTTCATACTTAAGATGTTAACAAAGATAGGCTACATAACTGCCTAGTTTAGTCATACATGCTGTAAGATCCTGGACAAATGTATATTTTTCACTTTACAAATAATAGTGCAGTGAAACAATCAGTTGTCACAGCACATATATTATCCCTCTTATTGTGTTAGAAAATGTATGCTTGCATACATAAATTTTGAGCAAATGCAAACCAAGTGAAATCATAGCCCAAATAAGCCCCTCACAGTGGGATTCAGTTTCTAAGCTTCAAATCATCACTTCATAAGTCATCAAGCAACATGCGAGCCATACTGAACAGGACCATGTTTATTCAATGTAAATGAGAGATCAGTTTCTTACATTCATAATTCATAACTATTAAAAATTGTATTATATATTAGACTTAAGAGTAACTAGAGTCACAATGGCACGTTAAGTAATGTCATAAGGCTTCACAATATCAGATCACTTAAAATCCAAACACACATTTGAAATGCACACATTTCCAATTGCAATAATAAAGGACTTATTATTGCAAAATTAGTATATCATTACAGGCCTAACTACTAATACTGCAAACAATTTGACAGTTTATAAATAAACTTGCTTAGATTGCATGTCAATTATGCTATTCTCAATAGTGTTAAATAGATTAATAGTGGAATTACAGGTTTAATCCGGAAAGCAGGTGTTCACAGTTAGATCCAGTAAAGAAAGAGTGCGTTAAATCCTTCAGATCCAAGGTAAGATTGAGGGGAGTCAACCGAGAGTTGCTCACGACCCATAGAAGAAGGCGGCGAGCAGGATTCACACGCTGTTGACAGGCAATGAGGGTTTTTAATGGCATTCTTTGATGGCTCAGCAAAACCTCAGATATCTCTTTAAGGAACACTGCTGCGTTGCTAAGAGCAGTGGATCAGAGGACACATCTGAAATTCACACCACAAATACTTTCCATGTTCCCTTCTTAAAAATAACTTAACCTTTAAATATGTCTTTCTTAAAATTTGCTTATTTAATTGGTGTTTTTAAGAGACCTATGCTTGTTGTGGTGCCTACTTAAAGAGAGAGTTCACCCAAAAATGAAAATTGTGTCATCATTTACTCACCCTCAAGTAGTTCCAAACCTGTATGAATTTCTTTGTTCTGCCGAACACAAAGGAAGATATTTTGAAGAAAGTTTGTTTGCTGTTTTGGGGCACCATTGACTTCCATAGTAGGAAAAATAAATAAATACTATGGAAGTCAGTGGTGCCCCAGAACTGCTCTGTTTCCCACATTCTTCAGAATATCTTCCGTTGTGTTCAGCAGAACAAAGACATTTATACAGGTTTGGAACTACTTGAGGGTGAGTAAACTGACACAATTTTCATTTTTGGGTGAACTATCCCTTTAAAGTTATTAAACTAAAAAGAGAGACCTATACAGTTTAAGATGAAGAAATACACCAGCAAATATAGGGAGGTGTTGCGGGTCTTGACTTTACTCACCCAATAATCCATCAAGACATAAACAGGACATCATTCTGCAAGAATTAAAAAGTATTCTAATTATATTTTAACCTCATGCTGAATTTTAACCTTATAAAGACAAAAAATTAGGACTCTTACCTTGAAGGTAAAACGAGCAGTACTTGATTTGATTTAGATTTGAAGTTACACCGAATTATGATAATTGTGTGTAAAGTCAAAATTATACCTTGTTTGTAACCCATTTCGCTTTCATAATAGTGGTGGATTTCAGAGTGAAATGGGATATTCAATGTGAAAAAAATGTTGGGTGGGTCTGTGAGATATAAAAAAATTGTATCAGGAGGTTTGAGGGACTGAAAATAAGATGTCAACGGAAAAGGAAAGTAATTTTAACATCAACAAATTGATCACAACAAGACAAGGAATGTCTATTAAGAAAGTAAATAGGGTTGCTTTTGATTCCTTGTTCGCTTTAAGCAATTCAAATAAATAAATAAAATACAACAAGGTAAAGGCTACAATTACAGTTTAAAAGGTTATGAAATAAAGAAAAAGCAGAAAGCAACGATTATTACAGTTGGATTATTTATTTAGAAAAAGCATAATTGTGACAGTCAATCTGTATAGAATTACAAACTGAACACTTCATTGTTCAAGACAACAATTCAAGTTTTGACTGGCATTTTTATGGATTATAAACTGAACTGTCCATTGAACAGTTCCTGCAAAATCTTTAAGTAATATTTTTTATTCAAATCCAATCCAATAAAAAGATCATGGTGGAATACTCATCAACATCTTCAAGCTTCAGATTCAAACATCTTCTTCCTGCCACCCATACCAGCCTTATCCTCAATGTTCTTACGCCAGTCACCAACATCACGCAGTTCTTTATCCTGTGAATGAAGGTGAGATTTTCAGCTTTTGCAACTTGGAATTCTTGACCTTATCATGTGAAAATTTGTTGTACTCACCTCCTCTTTGACCTCCTTCTTGACTTGTTTCAGGTTGGCTCTCAGGTCCATGGAGACCTTGTGCTTGGATCCCAACAGAGCTTGTAGCATAGCATCCGCAGACATGCGCACTTTCTTCAAAGGAGGCTTCTTGAACTTGCCCTTCAGGTCGACGATCTTGATGTTTAAGTCCTTAACCTAAAACACACAAAAAAACAATCTAAAGAGCACCTTGATCATGGACCACATAGAAGGAGATACATGTGAAACATCTTACCTCATTGACAACCATGATGGCTTTGTGCTCTAAAATATATCTCTCCTCGTCAACAACTTCAATTTTTTCATGTAACTCTTTGCAGAGCTCCTGTTGACAGAATTTCATGCTTCAGCTTTGAATGTCCGAAAATGTCCAACTTCTAGTTGTAGTAATAATTGAATTGGACCTGTAGTTCTTCTTTGGAGCTTGGGTATGACAACGTAGGGCAATGCTCTTCCATGTAGGTCTTCCTCTCCTCTTTCTTCACAATCTCCTCTGCCTCCAGTAACTCTTTTGCAACCTGGAGCATCATGCCCTACAAGCAAATGTGACTCATTAAGACTCATTATTCTTTTACTTTTATATGTAACTGTTTGATGTTGGATTAGTTCAATAATGCATGAGCTCTTACCTTCAGGCTGTGTTTTTTACTGCTAGACATTCGTTTTCTAATCAAGAGGAGAAATAAGGGCATACTTTACATTAGGATTTTGATATCTTTGTTGTGCCACCATAGTTAAATTGTACTTTGTTAGGAATGCAATCTACAATATTTACAGAGTTTGTAAGGCAGCACAGCACTAATATTCCTCAAGCATTCTGGTTAGTGTTTGTTTTCAACCATGAAATCAAAGTTTTAAACTTCTGCAGCAAATTCAGCCCAAACTGCGTAAAGTACAGAATTTGGTAACACTTTATTTTAAGGTGTGTGATGGCCATGTATTGAGCCACACATAACTTCTACAGAATATCTTTGTACCGATTAATAAAAGCAAGCACATTGGTACAATTGGTTTAGCACGATATCTTTATTGTCATTTTTACTGAGTCAGTGCACGGGCTTGGTTATTTGGCTTAAGGCTAAAATGTTAAAATTCTCTTAACTTGAAGATACACATTAAAAATAGGATTTAGATAATAAAATGTACCTGTTGTGTTGTGTGCCCAAGCCAGACTGCTAACAAAGGGGTTCAAACAGGAAGTTGAGCTGTTTTATTAGATTTCTGAAGGAAGTTGGAATGTACCAACTAAGTTTAGTTGGAGGGAACATTGAAAATGTGATGTCTTGATCAATGTGATTTTTGTCTAGCATAATGCTATTTACATTAACTAGCCACCTCCTTTAAATTCAGTGTATGTCTTGTCTAGAGGGGAGATGGTGATATTACTTGTACTAGTAAAGTTGTGCTGTAGTTTGTCCTCTGTGTGTTTGAGAGGCTAGAGCAATGTAATGTGATTCGTTCTTGTTGAACATTTGATTGATCATATTTTTGTCATCAAAATGATGTCTGAAGTCACCTTTGTCCTTGCGTGAGCGAGAGTCATTAAAGACCATCACAATTTCACACTGACCCCTGGTTGTGGCTATGGACTTATTTTTTATTTTTTTTTGTTGTTGTTGTTGTTGATGTGATTTTGCTAATGCTTATGGCGGATCCATCACAACTGGTGTCAGAAGTGGGATGCCACAAGGGGCAGTAGTGAGTTGTTTTTTTCCCTTTTTGCCTGCTGCTGTACATCTGGATTTTTGTTTTTTTGCCATATTTCATCATGGGGCCGAAGAAAGCTCAGACAAGTCAAGCTAAGGAGACAACAGAAGGAGCTATCGGAGGACAGGAAGGTACTGAGGTGGAAACTGGTACCTTTTCTCAAGATGCTTCTCTTCAGGAGCTCAGGGACATGTTCCAGGCACACATGGTAATGCAAAAGGCACGAGACAGTCGCATGGAACAAGCAGCGGACCGTCAGGAAGCCAGATGGAAGTCTCTGCAGCATCAGTTTAGTCTCCTTCAGCAAGAGGTGCATGTTCGCACTACTCCTGTAATCAATCCCGGGCTTAGTAGTAGCCATGATGATTCAGCGTCTCATCCTTCTATTCAACAAACTTCTCAAGTATCCCAGCCAATTCCTTGTAGTAGACAGCCTGTAGCATCACCAGTTCCCCCATCAGTATGTCTATCCTGGTTTAGGACAACTGGTGATACAAAAGGAGCCACATTTGCAACAGCTATCAGACGTAGATGACATAGAGCACTACCTCACTACGTTTGAAAGGATAGCTGTGGCGTGTTGGGCAGTTAGACTAGTGGCCCTGTTAACAGGAAAAGCTAGGAGTGCCTATGTACATATAGATATGACTGAGTCTCTTGACTACCAGAAAGTCAAAGCTGCCATACTTAACAAATATGACATCAACTCTGAAAGTTATCGTTTGCAGTTTAGGTCTTCAGATGTTGGAAGGGAGGAAACCCCAAAAGAGTTATATGTGCGACTGAAAGAACTCTATCACAAATGGGTTCAACCCCAAAATCGAACCAAGGAAGACATTGGTGAAGTGATTGTGTTGGAACTAGGGCTGTCGCGATTACCGCAATATCGCAATACCGCGCTATTGACGAGCATAACCGCAGAGGAATGCAACAACCGCAGCAACCGCGATATTTCAGTGTTTTCTTTTTCGTAAGGTTACGCCCTTCTCGTTTTACACTTCGTGCATGTGTACTGAATATTACTAATGATAACAATGTGTATCATGCTGATTTGCACAGAGGCTCAGTAAATTTGCACTTAACAAAGCCTAAACAGACAGCGAATGAAAGAGAAATCGACTGATCGCGTGCGATTACCTGCGTCTGTCCTTCAGGCCGAGTCATGTATATCTGTGAAAACAGGTTGTCATGTCCAAGGAAAGCGAAATCTGTCTTAGCATCGACGCTCTGCTGGTCAGCTGAGCCTTTAAAAGTGGCGCTCAAAGTTCAAATGATTGAAACAGCGTGTTTCATTACAAATCTCTGAATGAATCAGCGCTTTTGAACGTGTAGTTGAATGAACGGTTTAAAGGCTCAGTTAAAGACAGTCTCTTGCCGCCACCTTGATGCGAAACAATGAAGCTGCACTGACTGACAGCCAGTCTAGAACACGCAGGTGAAATATCAACCGAAAAAGTATCTTGTCAGTCAGATTCGAGGATCAGAACTAACTGTTATATATATAGGCTAACAATATACTAATGATCTTATTGTCAGGTTTAAGTTTTGTTATGTGGACTGTTATTTTGTCATTCTCTTCTGTTTACTTCACTTCCTGTTTCAACGCGATTTAGTTTCGGTTTTATTGGTTTCTGAATATGACCTCCTTACATCGTAACACATACACACACAGATTATATATATATATATATATATGCGGTAATACCGCATACCGCGCTATTGAGCCACTCAAAATTACCGCAAGGGAAATTCCTTAACCGCGACAGCCCTAGTTGGAACAATTTCTACGCATGTTAGCCCCTGACTTACAGATATGGATTAAAGAACGTGACCCAAAAACTGCTTCAGAGGCTGCCGCTTTAGCCGATGTTTTTATGTCAGCTCGACGAAAGAACTCTGTATGGACTTACAACCAGTGGCGGGGGTCCAAAGACTCGAAGAATCAAGCTAAGATGTCTCCCGCCAAGACCAAATCCACAAGTGAGGGTAAGTCTGTGGGTGATCGGGGTGGTCCGGTTAATCATAGCCCTATCCAAAAGTTTAATAGTAGAAAGGGTGTTGTGTGTTATCAGTGTGGACAGGAAGGTCACACTAAACCAAAGTGTCCCAACAATCCTGTTGCTAATGCAAATTTGTGTTGTGTACCAAGACCTGTTCACACTGAGCAGAGACATGTTCCCTTACATTATGCTACTGTAATCCTAAATGGTCGGGAAGAAAGAGCCTTAATTGATACAGGTAGTATGCAGTCTTTGGTTCGTACTGAGCTAGTTGCAGAAAACCTTAGAGATTCGGTTGTGAAGGTGCCTATACGGTGTATTCATGGAGATGAGAAATGCTACTCTACAGCTAATGTCCATATTGAAGTACAGAAGCAAGTTTATTTGCTGAATGTTGGGCTGGTTGATGATCTTCCACACTCAGTGCTTTTAGGCCAAGATTTACCAGTGTTGTTTGATTTGTTGCCTGGTAGTCAGGAATGTAATATAGTCCAAACCCGGTCTATTGCTAGGAAGAGAGAGGAAGACACCCATTATATTAGTGCATTACCTTTCTTTGAGTTAGACCTAGACAGTCAACCAGGTAAAATCCGTAAGTCTAAGAGACAAAGAAGACAGGAAAAATTCCACTTTGTTGCAAATGGTACTGATGAAGAATCTCTTTCTGAACAACTTAAATCAAACTTTAAAGTTCCAACATATATAGGCCAGTTGCAACAAGATGATTCAGAAATTGGGCCTATATACAGGGAGGCACAAGAGTACTCGGGCCAGAGTAGTCAAGAGGACCATCAGAGTAAGTTTTGTATGCAGGATGGAGTATTATATAGACAGCAGGGTGCAGAGACAAAGATGGTGGTGCCACAAAAGGTTAGAGACTTGGTGCTTCATTTAGGTCATTCAGTCCCCTGGGCAGGCCATTTAGGGAGACAAAAGACAACTGCTCGTATAAGCCGTCATTTCTTTTGACCCAATTTGAGAAGAGATGTGGGTGACTTTTGTAGGAGTTGTCCAGAATGTCAGTTTACAGCTATTAGAGGACACCCTAAAGCTCCCTTAGAACCCCTGCCTGTTGTAGGTGTACCGTTTGAGCAGTTGGGAATGGATGTGGTAGGGCCATTGGAGCGGAGCAAGACAGGAAATCGATACATGTTGGTTATCACGGATTATGCCACTAGATATCCAGAAGTCTTTCCTCTTAAAACAGTGAGAGCTAGAAATGTAGCTCTTTGTCTTGTTCAACTGTTTTCTAGAGTGGGTTTTCCCCGGACCATAGTGACTGATCAGGGATCTAGTTTCATGTCCAAATTGTTAAAACAAGTGTATCAGTTGTTAGGGATAAAAGAGTTAAGGACCACACCCTACCATCCACAGACAGATGGTCTGGTTGAAAGATTCAACCAGACCCTGAAGCAAATGCTACGTAAATTTGTCAGCGATACTGGGGCTGATTGGGACCAATGGCTCCCTTATCTGTTATTCGCATATAGGGAGGTTCCTCAGGCTTCTTTGGGATTTTCCCCTTTTGAACTGTCCATGAGGTCAGAGAACCCCTGTCCCTTCTGGAGGAAACCTTGAAAGGAAGCCATAAGATACCTGATCCCCAAAATGTTGTTGCCTATGTCCTCCAAATGAGGGAAAAGCTGGAGAGTATGTCGGAACTTGCTCGGAAGAATCTGACTGACTCTCAAACTCGAGAGCAAACTTGGTATGACAAAAAGGCGAGAGCTAGAAGTTTTCAGACAGGAGCTAAAGTGTTGGTGATGCTGCCGAGTGACAACAGTAAGCTATTGGCTAAATGGCAAGGGCCTTTTGAGGTGATTCAGAAACTTGGATCTACCACGTATGAGATTGCCTTGCCAGGGCAGATCCAGTCCAAACGGATACTCCATATCAACTTGTTAAAAGAATAGCATGATGCAGGGGTGGAGGTTCTAATGCTCCGCAGGGTGGAAGGTGAAGAGGAAGTTCATGAACAGTACCTGCCTATTTCATCAAGGGCTACTTTGGATCTCCGGCACCTTTCATTGTACCAACAAGCTGAGCTTCAAGATCTTTGTAGCCCAGAAGTGTTTAGAGAGACTCCTGGAAGAACTAGTTTGGTAGAGCATGACATAGTACTCTGTGAAGGAGCAATCCCTTGGCGCAGGAGTTATCTTGTCCCTGAACGTCTCTTGACATCTCTAAAAGAGGAATTGGATCAGATGCTGACTATGAACATCATTGAACCCTCTCGAAGTGATTGGTGTAGTCCTGTGGTGTTGGTCCCTAAAAAGGACGGTAGTCTTCGTTTTTGTGTGGACTTTCGATATCTTAATTCTGTGTCCAGATTCGACTCCTACCCAATAGATTGATGAATTGATTGATCGTCTGGGCAAGGCTAAATTGATTACCACTATCGATTTATGTAAGGGTTACTGGCAGGTTCCCTTGAGCGTTCAGTCAAAAGAGTTGACTGCTTTCCGCACCCCCTGGGGGTTCTTCCAGTTCTCTGTTATGCCTTTTGGTTTACATGGAGCCCCAGCTACATTTCAAAGACTTATGGACTGTGTTCTATCTGGCCTGGGTGATTATGTAGCTGCTTACCTGGATGATATTATTATTTACAGTGTATCCTGGGAACAACACCTCCAACATTTAAAGAATGTGTTTCGGCGTATTCAGTAAGCAGGTCTTTCCATTAACTCCTCTAAATGTGCCATAGCTAAAAAGGAAACGGAGTACCTAGGGTATGTTGTTGGTAATGGTGTCATCCGACCACAAATTCAAAAAATTGAGGCTATTCAAAACTGTCCTCTTCCACACACAAAGACCCAGATTCGATCATTCTTGGGGATGGCAGGTTGGTACCGAAGATTCGTACCAAACTTTTCTATTCGTGTGGCAGAACTGTCCTAATCAGATCTTCTGGACAAATGAAGCCAAAGATGCTTATGTAAGGACCCAGTACTTTATTGCCCCAAATTTGAAGAACCATTCGTTTTGCAGACCGACGCCTCTGATACTGGCATAGGGGCAGTGCTCCTTCAGGGTGAGTCAATGTCAATGTCAATGTCACCTTTATTTATATAGCGCTTTTACAATGCAGATTGTGTCAAAGCACTTAACAGTATCAAATTGGAGGATAGAGTGTCAGTCATGTATAATGATAAGATTAAACACTCAATTTTCAGTCAGACAGTAGACATCCAGTAGCCTAAATCAGCAGGAAGCTGCATGCGAGAGAGGTACGGTACTCTACTACTGAAAAGGAGTGCCTAGCGGTGAAATGAGCCTTAGATACCTTCAAGTACTATCTTTTAAGTAGAGAGTTTACCCTTGAAACGGATCATCGGCCATTACAATGGATGGACAGAATGCAAGATACAAATGCTCGAATTACTCGCTGGTATCTTTCTATACAGCCTTATAAGTTTACTATCCAGTATGTTCCTGGGAAGACTAACGCTGCTGCCGACTTCCTCTCCCGCTTACCAGCGTGAGATCTTAGGTTGGGGGGGGTGTGATGGCCATGTATTGGGCCACACATAACTTCTACAGAATATATTTGTACTGATTAATAAAAGCAAGCACATTGGTACAATTGGTTTAGCAATCTTTATTGTCATTTTTACTGAGTCAGTGCACAGGCTTGGTTATTTGGCTTAAGGCTAAAATGTTAAAACCAGTTAAAATTCTCTTAACTTGAAGATACAGATTAAAAATAGGATTTAGATAATAAAATGTACCTGTTGTGTTGTGTGCCCAAGCCAGACTGCTAACAAAGGGGTTCAAACAGGAAGTTGAGCTGTTTTATTAGATTTCTGAAGGAAGTTGGAATGTACCAACTATGTTTAGTTGGAGGGAACATTAAAAATGTGATGTCTTGATCAATGTGATTTTTGTCTAGCACAATGCTATTTACATTAACTAAAGTTATCCATGGCTCTAATTTTAGTAAAATGTATTATGTTAATTTCAGGACATTTGTGTTTCATGTCTGTATGTATTTGTAATTTGTTACTCCCCTTTTTCTTCTTAAGTGGTCCACCTCCTTTAAATTCAGTGTATGTCTTGTCTAGAGGGGAGATGGTGATATTACGTCTACTGGTAAAGTTGTGCTGTAGTTTGTCCTCTGTGTGTTTGAGAGGCTAGACCAGGGCTCCTCAAATCTGGACCTCGATCACACCACAATTTCACACTGATCCCTGGTTGTGGCTATGGACTTATTTTTTTATTTTTTTTTGTTGTTGATGTGATTTTGCTAATGCTTATGGTGGATCCATCACAAGGTGTCATAATACAGAGTAATTACCTAATTAAGTACTTAGTAGTAACCGTTGTACTTACATGAATTAAAATGTACTTACCATGTAACTAAGTTATGGAACAGCCTGCAATTACAGTTTGTAATTATGTAGATGTAATAGGCAGCTACTGTTACACAAATGTAACAAACCGAGTCTGTTACACAGCTACTTGGACACTTAAGTACAATCTTGATACACTTTATTTTAAGTAGCTTTTGCCTGTGTAATATTATGTAATTGTAATGTAATTAGAAATGTATTACATGTATCTTAGCTGTGCACTGGTGGGTTAAATCAAACTAAAGTGCAGCTGGATAAGGTGTACAGTATACACATGAAGTACACTTAAGTACAATCTTGATGCACTTTATTTTAAGTAGCTTATGTCTGTGTACTTACATTTATTATTACGTTGTATAAAGTCTGCAACACATATGCAACAATCTTTTGGTTACATAAGTAGCTGTGTAACAGACTCGGTCTGTTACATATGTGTAACAGTAGCTGCCTATTACATATACATAATTACAAACTGTAATTACAGGCTGTTCCATAACTTAGTTACATGGTAAGTACATTTTATTTCATGTAAGTACAACAACTACTACTAAGTACTTTACTAGGTAATTACTCTGTATTATGGACCCCTTAAAATAAAGTGTTACCCAGAACATTGATGGTGTTTTCTTTCTTGCATCCATTTTACTATATAATCATCCTTACAGTGGTATTATGCTGTGTTGACTTAGTCTTAAAAAAAAAAAATCACACTTGAGTGATGGAAAGGCATACTTACTCAGTCATTTCCAAGAGTTTATTTGCACCTTTTTGATAGAAAGAAAAAAGAGAAATACATCAGAGCTGTGGCACAGTGGGTTATGCATACTTTCAAAATATATCAGAGCCCTCTCCCTACACTGCTGTCTGAACTCTACTTTACAATAAAATAAAGCAGTGAAGCTCAAGAAATAAAATAAGCATTAGATGATCTAGAGGACCATCCATTTTGGGTGAAAAGCACTATGCACATGAACACAAATGCTTCTGTAGGTACACAAGCATAACGTAGTTTCAAAATATGTCAGATCGCAACGCATAATGCATTCTCAGCATTGCCACAAGGGGCACTATAGTGTGCATTAGCACGAATTGTCTTTTACAGTCCGTTATACTGTTGTCATGATGGAGCTTCATTTTGAAGAGAATCTTACTGAGAAAGTTAAATTACTTCTGAATAACAACATCACACCCTCCTTGAGTACTTAAGCTTGTTACCATCAAATTGCATACTTCAGTGTGCATTTTTCTAGGGAATGTTTTCTGGCCTGTCAACAAGTTATAAACCACAATTTTTACTGTACAACAACTTTGCTGAAGAATCCAGTGGTGGTAGGCCAAGGTTTTTTTTTTTTTACAGAGTTTGGATCTACAACCTTATAGTGTATTCACACCTGTCTTGTTTGGTTCGACTGAATCAAACTCAAGTTTGTTTCCCCTCTTGGTGCAGAACTTTTGGGCAGGTGTGAATACAGCACTCACACTTGGGTGCGGACCAAACAACCGTACCGAGACCCAGGTGGTCTCGATCTGCTTCCAGATGAACTCTGTTACGGTTGAATGGATGATCCAATGAATGGCACCTTAGCACACGTGTGGTTTTGTTTACAATTTCTGGTTCACTTGCAAAAAGGCCAGTGTGAAACTTGAATTTGATTCAGTCGAACCAAACAAGACAGGTGTGAATACACTATAAGGTTGTAGATCCTACAGTCGGTTGTAGATCCGACAGAAATTCTCAAGCAGGGAAAAACAGGAAGTGCAAAAACAGGCTAATCATGGAGATCTTTCGTAGTGCAATTTTTATTCTTTTACTGACTTGGTGTTATCAGATACTAACACAATATGAAGAAACTTACGAGCATCAAATGAGACTATGTAATACAATGTTGCCGAAAATAAAATCTATAGATATGAAATACTTAAAGCATATCAAAATGTTAGTTTAAATATTTAACCTAGATAAATGTGCGCTTTTTTTAAATTCTGAACTCAATTCTAGTTGCCCTGTCTCTTTATGCTCTCCTCCTGTTTGCTTTGGTGTGGCTGGTTAAGTGAATGACGCAATCCGTGACGGACAGATTGTTAACGGCTGGTCTATGTGGTAATACACACTATCATTCATCGACCTCAAATATGGCTTTTCATCTGAAAGATGTATGTAGTAGCAACTTTACATGGCCACTCAATATGATGTTAACCTAGAGAAATGTGCGCTATTGAAGTGTTTGTGTGGAGAGTGGAAGCTGAATTGCACGCTCGCTGCAGGACAGGTGCCGGTGCGCTTGCTCTTAAAATCTCCGTAGTTTTTGGTCATACAGATAAAAGTAGCCTAATACATCTTTCGAATCTGTAAAGACTCTACGTTTATTTATGTGCACTCAGAATAACAACAAAACGTTTCTGTAAAGTAATTAAAGCAAACAGGATGCGCTATTGCCGTCTAGGTCTCTGTGAACTTGTACGAAAAACTTTGAAACTCCGTCTATGAAAATTATATCTATAGAGAGTGAAATGTCTACTTTCAAATGAAAAAATTCAAATAGCCTAGAAAACGTGTGTGTTAGCATGGATGGTTTACATAAAATGTAATGTGTGTGCAATGCACACTGTGCATTGTTTAAGCTGGTTTTCAGTTCAATATAATAACAAAAAACTACATTTTGGATTTTTATTCAATTAAGGTGGGCACGCTGTGATCTGTACAGTATTTTTAATGTAACTGACAGATTCCGGCCCAAAAAAAAAAAAAAAAAAAACACAACACAGGAGTGAGAGGGAATGGGAGTAATTTTTCCGGGATTGGAACGGGACAGGATTTTCCCCCAGTTTTTTCGTGGGATTGGGACGGGACAAGATTTTTTTTTGTGGGAGTGGGACGGGAGAGGTTTGAAAATCCACTCCCGTGTCACGCTCTAGCGCCATGGTCTCGAAAACTCATAATTTGCACACGTTTTAAGCATTACGGTTTAAAAACAAGTGATTTAAGATATTGAAATGCAAACAACAGCACTATAAGCGCGAGCTGTGTGTTTCTGAGTGTGCTTTCAGCAATTGGATCGGATCGAGGCCGGTTCATATTCACACCTTAAACAAACCGCACCAGAGTTCGTTTGGAAGTGGACCGAGACCACCTCTTCAGCTGGGTCTCGGTGTAGTTGTTTGGTCTGCACCTGAGTGCGATTGTTGTATTCAGACCTGCCCAAAATGTCCGCATCAAGAAGGGAAACGAACTTGAGTTCTTTCAATCGAACCAAACAAGACACCCTTACATTAAGGATACATATTAATACCTAAAGGGTGCATATTATAACTAAATTTTACATCATTCTTTCGCATCAGGGAGTTATAAGAACTCTATTATACTCTATTGCCACCAGGGAGGTCCACCGAGAACAAAATCTTCGCATAGGGCCATTTATGGCATTTGCACCACCAGTAGGAACTCTGAAGTGACGTAAGCCAGCCGACAGTGATGTCAATCAAGTGCGGCATTCAACAACCTCAACAGTTAAAGGATGGACAGTGTTGGGGAGTAACTAGTACATGTAACAGTGTTACATAATTTTATTACAAAATAAATGCCGCTGTAATCCATTACAGTTACTGAAGAAAAAAAGTGTAATTAAATTACAGTTACTTATTAAAATGTTATCAATTACAAAGGGGGTTACATCTAAATATTTTCTGCAAAAAGTTAGGATATGTTGACTAATATTAATTTGTTGCTTTGTTTTGATGTGCAGAATGCCTCCTGCCATTAAAAGGTTGTTTAGTAAAGCAATGCTATTCTGATGCTTTTCTTTGATTTTGCTGCGCACCACATTGCTGCTGAAAGCTTTAGGCTACAACCTGTCTGAGAATTGCCACAATGTCGAGTGATAAAAATGCATTCCAGTGCTGGAAATGTAAAAACTAAAAATCAGAACGATCTCAAAGTAAAAAAAAAGGTGCTAAAGTCTGATTTTGTGGTAGCTGTGCTTTAAAATTATATTATTCTAATCTTAATTCAAGTGATGAAGAATTTTGAAAGATTGACTAATTAGTGTAGAGTAATACTAACATTTGTTTGAAATTTAGAAAAATAATCAAATGTAATCAGTTATATTACTTAAATTCAAATAAATCACTACTTATTACATTTTGAATAGGGCAACTTGTTATCTGTAATAATCCCAAGCACCAAACAATCCCATGGCACCAAATCCATAGACATTCTGATCATGTGACCTTTTCGCAATGCCCTTAATGTCAAGAGTTGTGTAAACTAAAGAAGACCACATGGTTCCCAAGCGTCTTTGACTCATCCGAGAGGATTTTCTCCAGGAGGTCGATGCAATATGATCTCAAGGCCAGTACATCAGCTGCAGACACAGCCCCATCCTCTAGCACATCTTTGAGATGTCAAAGACATGACAACACAGCTCTCCTTTATTCCCCGCTAAACAACCGTCTCAAATGTCTTTCTTAATATACTCCAGCTCTGAGAGACAGACCGGACTAACTGGCTAACTGATGACAAACTGATTGACTAATTTAGTACACTTAAATGGACTCTTAATGCCTCAATGACATACTTAGAAAGCTGTGAAGACAACAGTTAGGTCACATAAGGCTATTTGCAGAAGGACTATTCTAAGTAGCCATGGAAGAAGATTGAGGACATGTTTAGCAGAAAACACATGGCAGAATAGATCAAGTAGTAGTAAAATGGTCTTCTTGTGTGAAGGTTTGGTAAAAGAGCAATTCAATAACTCTTTAAAATTCGAGACCAATCAGGTCTCTGAGGAAATATGTACTGTATAATCATATTCCAGATGTTCCCAGAGGTTAAGCCATTCCAGATCAGTACACAAGATGTATAAGATGAACAAGAAGGTTTTTGTGAATATACAGCATTATCTTTCGGGTTAAAAAGTACTTCAAATCAGTTTTATACGAGACAGTAGTTAATAAGGAGGTCCGTAAGAAGGTGCTGACAGGTGGAGTAAGACTTAAGGATCAGTTTCAAATTTATGCTTGTCTTGGTGTTCACTTTCCAATGGTCACTTCAGCAGTCAGTATATCAAACCTGACCTCACCCTTTAGGTAACCAATCAGAATGGTTGCTTTGCTTTTTAGCATGGTATTTCCAGAATAAATTACTTTAGATAAGTCCAAAAGTTTTCATGAGTCAGAATCACCAGCAATGATCATACAATGTTGTACGGACTATCTGAAGATATTTTCACAAATCATTAACAAATCAACTTGGTTTACAGTAAATGCCTATAAAACTAGTACAACAAGGAATCTTTATGTTACATTAAGGTTCTCAGCAGGTGGCTTCTTACCATAGCGACTTATGGTAGAAGAACCAACCCCAATGATAAAGTTCTCCATCACCTCCATCATCAATCACACAAACTATTATTTTACAACTTTCGACAAAAATCTACAAAAAAAAAAAAAAAAAGTATTTGAAAGACTAAGACAATGAAGCAAGGGAACTGCTCTCACCTTTTTAGAAGAACAGAAGAACGTCTTTTAGAGACAGATGGTTGTCAAAATGAGACACGGGCTACGGTCGTGTTAAGTAGGTATATATTGCATTCTCTGATCTCTCTGTAAATCCATGGTTTCTCTTTATGGAAGTGGATTATCCACCACACCAATGAGCTGACAAGGTCATGAAATACGGCACTATCCCTCCTTCGCTGCACTATCAGTATAAATAACCTGTCCTTCAAGATAGCCATTCTTTTATTTTGAGGATGACTTTCTCACAAAGGCCTTTTGCTTTACAAGAATATATCTCTCTATCTATCTATCTATTTATTCATCTACTCTATATCTATCTATCTATCTATCCACTAGATAGATATCCATCCACTATCTATCTATCTATATCTATATCTATATATATATATATATATATATTCATCCATTCATCCACGGTAGATTGTACCTTCAGGATTGTGTGTTCAGCATTCTCCAGTTTCCGGTCAGTTTCTTTCAGGTGCCAGGAAGGTGTCACTGTTATCTGTTGTATTTAATCATAATAAAATAGGTTATCAGCTTTTATTCAGTCATAAACCAAATGGATAATACAACTGACAATAAATACTTACTTGTTCCACAGATCGGTGAGGAAATAATATAAAATAAAAAGCTGGTAACAAAGTGGTTTATGCGGCAAAATGAACACAGGACTTCATTCTTGCTTAACCAATTTAATGATAGTGTAAGACTTTGAGACATGGGTTGTGAATACACATTTCAATACCAGTGTCGAACAGAAAACTAAATGATCATATTTACTTTCGACAGCTTTGTCATTATCAAATGTAAATGAGTGTGTTTTAAGTACATAAAGAGTTGATCACAGAATTTTAGGCCAATTGTAATTCAGCAGCATATTGAACTTCAAAAAACTAAAAATTTAAGCCTCGGCTTCAAACATCTTCTTCCTGCCATCCATGCCAGCCTTGTCTTCAACATTCTTACGCCAGTCACCAACATCACGCAGTTCCTTATCCTTTGAAGAGTACATGAAAGACATTTGGTCAGTCAGCCAAAAGATTAAGAGTCTAAAATCAGCATCTTTTGGACAAAGAAATACAGGAACCTCAGGGGAACGTCATTGGAACAATGCAGTTTATCGCTCACCTCCTCTTTGACCTCCTTCTTGACTTGTTTAAGGTTGGCTCTCAGATCCAGAGACACCTTGTGTTTGGAGCCCAGCAGAGCTTGAAGCATAGCGTCGGCCGACATGCGCACCTTCCTCAGAGTTGGCTTCTTGAACTTGCCCTTCAGGTCAATAACTTTGATATTCAGGTCCTCGATCTAGAGTCAGTGAATGAGGGCCATCAGTATAGAAACTACGAGACAAAATACAAATTGGATTGGATTAAAATTTAGATGACATCTTACCTCCTTTTCGCTCTTGTTGACTTTCATTTCCAGATCATATCTCTCCTCGTCAATGACATCAATTTTGTGGTGAAGCTCCCTGCAGAGTTCCTATAAATAATATATTTATTTTATTTCAGTTATCCATTTACAATGTTTTCTTTTTTATAAGGTGAATTTATTGTCCTTTACCTGTAATGATTGTGTGCCTGAAGGTAGAGACAGAGGCTGGCAGGTCTCTGCCATGTATCTCTGCCTCTCCACCTCTCTGTCCTTTACTTCCTGTTCCAGTATACCTTTAGCGATGGAAAGCATCAAGCTCTGCGACACAGAGAGGCTTGGGTGTCATTGTTACTTGTTACATGAATATTGACAAATAGAATTCGTTTTGAATCATGTAGTACCTTCAGATGATGCTTGCGACTCGACGACATCTTTTTCCTGAGGTGTTTTGGAATCATTAAAATATATTGTTAAACCAGTAACTAATCACCACAAGACACTGTAATTTTTTTATATATATTTTTATTTTTTTATGTACAGTATACACAAATATAAAAATAAACAATTTCTGATAGTTGAGGAAGATGATGATAATCTATAAAGGGGAAATCAAAATATTTACTCACTCCGACATCTTGGCTAATTTTAGTTTTTGCCCCTGTTGAATAAAATGGACAATTTACAACAGTGATAAACACAAATCACTGGTAATATGACAGTATGGAATAATGGTAATTATCAGTACAAAAATAATGCATATATTTTTATCTGCAAAGAAAACGGACTGTGCATGGCTTACTCTTTAAGCTTGTGTGGTTTAATTTAAAAGTTAAAGAATCTATCTATCTATCTTATATATATATATATATATATATATATATATACTGTAAATACACATATATGTATGCAATCCTGTGACGTGCAACAAAACCACTTATTCTCAAGTAAATGTTTTTATAAACTATTTTTTGTGCATTGGATAATGTTTTAACACTAGGATGCCTGCAAAATGACAAGTAACCAAACTAACCACCAATTATCACTAGTTCAAATAAGTCCATAAATCCTCTGGTCTAAAGTGAATCATATGCTATTTTTGCACAGAAAATCTCAAGAGATGCTCTGTGCTAAGCCTGTTTCTGGGTGACAATCAAAATCATGACCCCACCTCTATTCCTTCCCTCCCAATCATCTGAAACTGATCTAACATAATGACTCAGATCATGACGTCAACTTTTTTAATGGAAACCCCTTTTTTTGTGGGTTTGATTTCCATTTATTTAAAGGCTGAGCCTAACTTGACTGTATGACCAAATTATCAAAATTAACTACAAGGTCCAATGAAACCCAATGAAAATTCTGTAATTTACTAATTTACCATATTATAATATAATATAATAGATTATATTATATTGGTGCTGTCAAACGATTAATCGCATCCAAATGCATGTATATATTTAAGAACACTATCCCAGGTGAAAAACAAGTACACTTCCATAATGTACTTAAAGTGCTCTATTTTCGCGCACTAATTTTGTACTTAATATACTAAAAATGATGGTTTAGTGCTCTTTAAGGTCAACTTAAGATCATCTAAGTGTACTCGACTGTGCTATTTCAGACACCATGAATATGAACTAAAATGCACTTTTAACATACTATCTTTGTATTTAAAAAATGTATTTAGCTACCACTTGTAGTACACTTGAGTGTACTAGTGTATGAAAGATGGGTTCAAGTGTACTACAAGTGGTACCTAAATAAATTTTTTAAATACAAAGATAGTATGCTAAAAGTGCATTTTAGTTCATATTCTTAAGTTGACCTTAAGAAGCACTAAACCATCATTTTTAGTATATTAAGTACAAAATTAGTGCGCGAAAATAGAGCACTTTAAGTACATTATGGAAGTGCACTTGTTTTTCACCTGGGATGTTATATTTATATATTAAATATATTTTTATATAATATAAATTATATGAATATAAATATAAACATGTAAATATATTCGAAATATATACTGTATGTGTGTGTCTTTATATATACAAAATAAATATACACAGTAGACACATATAGTGCAAACAAAAACTTATTTTGGATGCGATTAATCGTTTGACAGCACTATAATATATTATATTCAATATATGTGATAATATTAAAATTAAATTTTCTTATATTAATTAAATATTTTTAATTAAATTGTACAACATGAATTTTCCTACTAAAACAGTATGTTAAAATAGCTCAAAACTAAACAATTGCCAACTCTCTAATCTACTTTGTATCTCAGGATTACTTTCAAAATGCAAATTGCAATGCCAGGTCTAAGGTTTGACAATGAGTATCATTGTGATAATTTGAGTAAATATGTAGTAAAGGCATTTACATTTTAACTATGCCAACACCACAGATTCTAGCCATAGCATCATTATCTAAGAGATCCCTGTGCGTCATTTTAGACCTGTCAGCTGAAGCCTAATATTTATTTAAAGATTAAATCTTGACAGCAAGATAAACACTGGCATATCACCTTCCGATCCTAAAAGCCGAATCGGATACCGTTTCCAAAACTCAAATCAACACATTACATTTCATCTACCAAGTGTGCATCTAAAATAGCAAAGTGATTTTTCAATACAAGTTTTCTGTATTCCCAGTAAGGATGCAGAATTAGTGTCTTATGACAAATTAAATTAAACATGATAATTGATTTCCCAACATATCAATGTAAGTCTGAACAAACAATTTGCAAAAGCTTTCAACATTTCTGTCACACAAACCAACTTGCCTCAAATTATGCTTACAATGACAAAAAAAACTGAACAAATCAGTTAAAATCAGAAATTCCACAAAGAACAATTGCCTGTCAACACCACCAGTTTTTTTTTTAAACATTTTTTTAAACTATACTGCAGGTGGCTAAAATGCATCTAGCAATTCCAACAGAATAAAGACATGAACAATAGGATAAGCAAAGGAATAACAGAGAAAACTGCATCTTACCTATGAGCTGAGGCAGACACAGCCAGAAGAATGGAGGAAGAATAACGAATCTGTGGGCAGCGGGCATCATAAGTATATATTGTATTCCCCTATGACCAAGGAAATCTCATCTCTCTGTTTATGGTAGTAGATGCATTCAGAGAACCAATAGGCTCTCAAACACCTGAAACACAATATCAAATCCCTCATCTCCACCCGAACCCCCTGCATATAAATAACCTCTTTAGATTGTGTATATTTTTAATCAAAGTGAAGCCCACACATGACGCAGAGATAATGAATATCAAGACACCAGCAAGCTAATAAACAAAAGGCATTTCTTCGCATATACAGTAAAAATTTGTATTTAACCTTCCCTTTTAAAGCAAAAGGAACAGTGCCCCACCAACAGTTTTGATTGAGCTGTGGCTTATAAATAAGTAAATAAAGAAAAAGTAAGAAAAAGAAAATTATTACTTATATAATGTTCATGAACATTATTATTTTTTCCTTCTTCTTCCTGAAATGTACATTCAGAAATAAGGTTTTCATAAGTTAATGGGAATGTTAGCATAGCATTCTTTGGGTGAATATTATTTTTGCATTATGAATAATAATTAAATCATTTGGATAGGTTTCCCCATTGGACGAATGTCACATACAAAATTAATAATCACATTCCATAACTCAAATTTGAATATTCACATTCCATATTCAAATTCCAACTTGAAGGTACAATGGAAAGTGCAGACAAGTTGTGTCTTGATATGACTAGAGATGGAAATTATAAGAAATGTAGATTCTGGTTCATTTAACAATTCTTTTGATGCATTTGAAAAAAATAAATTCTTGGGAAAAAGCTATTCATTCTTATTGTTAACCACAGATTAACTGCTATTCTAAGATCCCATAAGAAAGTTCCAGAGGGAACACATGGAAAAATAGCCAGGTGACATACAAACTGATGCAATTCATTTATAAAAATAAGTTCAATTTATTGTTTAAAAACTCTAGTACCACTTCTAAGTCTATAATAAAAAAAAGTACAAAGTGCCCATATTGCAAATTTTACAAAACCTAAAGTATAGCAGCAACTTTACCTTCCATTTCCAGCTTAGCAAATTAACTGGAAGGAATATCAACTGCAATTTGATCTCTACAAAGCAAAGCCAGGCAGGTCTAAAGAGACTGGAAACATTATTGCTCATTCAGTAGATGAGCTTGTGAATACATATGGAGCAGCACATTTCCAACTGTTCTATTTTTGTTTCCAAACGGCTGGTCTGGTGCTGATGGCTACCTGGGACTCTCACACCCCAGGCATTCAAATATAGTGGTGTAATTGGTACAGCTGTCAAACAGAGAGCAGGATGAGTGTCTGAAAATGTGGCAAATAAGGACCATAATGGTTTTCAGTCAATTTTTAGAATTCCTATGTGGGAATATTGGGGGAAAAAATGTTTTTATCTTCCATTCAGAAACAGAATCTCTTAAATTAGTAATGTGTCAACTTCATTACTAATTCAATTCATTTAGTATAATTTAATAACTTAATCCTGATTTAACCCCTGTTAATACCTGCTATAAACCTCATTCTCAAATTAAGATTTTCATCATGCTTGTCTGCATGAATGATAGGAACATCACATTCTTGTATTCCACCTCAAGCATCTTCCCTGATACAGCTGCCTCCTTGGTAAACAAGTGCAATTACATCTTTTAAGAAAAAAAAAAAAGGATTAGTTCACTTCCAGAATAAACATTTCCTGATAATTTACTCAACCCTATGTCATCCAAGATGTTCATTTCTTTATTTCTTCAGTCAAAAAGAAATTAAGGTTTTTGAGGTAAACATTCCAGGATTTTTCTCCATATAGTGGACTTCAATGGGAGCCAATGAGTTGAAGGTCTAAATTGCAGTTTCAATGCAGCTTCAAAGGGCTCTACACGATCCCAGCCAAGCAATAAGGGTCTTATCTAGTGGAACAATCTGTCATTTTCTAAAAAAAAAAAATAATAATAATAATTCATACTTTTTAACCACAAATGCTCATCTTGCACTAGCTCAATTTCATGCATTACGCAGTCACGCTGGAAAGGTCACACGTGACGTAGGTGGAAGTACCAACCCAGTATTTAAAAAGCAGATGTGCAAAGAAAGTTGAATGCCTTTTCAGAAAAATGGTGAAACAATGATGTCGGACAATTTTGAAGTTGGAGGAGAAAATTAGTATTTTGACCTACCCTACCTTTTTGAACCATAGTACACAGACGAAGAAATGACTACACTCTAAAAAATGCTGGGTAAAATATGGACGAACTCACTGATTGGGTTGTTTAGACCCAACTGTGGTTTTGAAAACAACCCAGCATGTGTTCTGTCCAATATTTGCCCAGCACCGGGTTGTATTTAACCTAGCATTTTTTAGAGTGGACACATGACCTTTCCAACATGATTATGTGATGCGTGAAGTCGAGCATTTGTGGTTAAAAAGTATATAATTTTTCCCTTATTCCTTGGCTGGGATCGTGTAGAGCCCTTTGAATCGGCATTGAAACTGCCATTTGGACCTTCAATTCGTTGTATTGAACACCTTGGATGCCATGGCAGGGACAAAGGTAGATCATTCAAGACATTTGCAAAGTATCAAAAATAAATTTTAAAGGTATGTTTCCAAGACAGTTTTAACGTCATTATTATATAACAAACAGACAAACACTGAATACGTTGCATATTTTGATAATCTTTGGTAGAGTTAAAAAAAAAAAAGTCTACTAACCAACAGCAGTGCTCCCAACCACTAGGGGCAGATATTTGTGAAATTGGGCACTAGTATCCACATTATCAGCCAACAAAAGCATAGTGTTTAAGAGCAAAACTGTAGCCTCTTGCAAAAATTGCTAAAATATCTTTACCGAGATTCACATGGCACATTTCGTACTGGAACAAATCATACATGACAAGAAAGTCAGTGCATCAGATTCTCTTTAATATCAACATGTACAAATGCATTTTCTTCAAAAACGTGATACAGAAAATACATTGCCTCACATTATTCTGGTTTCTAACGCATTGAGAATGTTTTCTAGGCCAATAAAGTTAACCTGAGAGTTCATTTTGTTAGACCTATACAGGGCGAGATCAACCATCCAAAAATATAGATTTAAATAGGCTAATGAATAAGAATAAAGCAACAGTAAATGTTCCATTTGAATCTAAATACAGCTTTGCTAATGTCAGAAGCTAATTGCAGGCCCGTAGAAGAAGGTAATGATCACACTGATTGACGTCACCACCACACTGATTGAAGTACAGGCACTGTTCACTGTGAGCACTGCTATGAAACCTTTACAACAGCGTATTCAGATGAAACTGATCTCTGCCATACATCACAAAATTACACCAACATGGAGCATTTCCTGAACATGTCAAAGCATAAGGACGACATTTTGTCTATACCTGATGAGTGCATACAGTGTGCACGTGTGAATGTCACAATAATCACACTGGACAAGTTCAAACAAAAGGCACCAAAACTCAGGAGGGTCTTTCTTCACCAAACTGCGCACTAAATATCAAAATAGAAGAATCACTGCTGACGAGCATAAGCCATGTCAAATATATTTCCCCTTAAACACATGTACGTCACCAAGACACATTATTTTATATTTGTGTGCAGACATCAGAAAAACAGCAGATCACTATAAACTTGAAAACATTCCAATCTACACTAGAAGCAAGCAACGTGTTGCAAAGTGACAAAACTAGATTGATCACATTATAATCAACAACATATTCATTGATTATAATGACAGCTCTCTATCTTTGTTGCATTGGTTGCTTTCATTACAAGCTAGGAGCGTATTTGAAAGGGAATATGTTAAAAACATACTGCAAACTAGCTAATGCTCTTAAATGAAAATGCACGCATTCAACATGTCTCAGTGACGTACATTTGCTGTCAGGGTTGTTACATTTTTCTAAATGGCTAAATCAAAATACAATAGAAACCATGGAACAACAATCATTATAGATAAGCAGACACATTATTGTAATAAAAATATTTTAATCTATATTCACTGCGCAACATTAAATCAAACTAAGCCACGTTTCAGCAAAACTTGTGCATTTCCTTGTGGTTAGTGCAATATCAAGCCTTTGCAATTGAGCATTGCTCCACAACTTTAATTCATTTTCCAAATACCAACAATCCATAAAAGGTATAAAGTGGGCCAGTTTCAATGCTTTACACGATCACAAAATTCACATTGTTTCCAAGTACTGAATTATTTCATCAAACATGTTGAATATTACACATTTAATAAAAGACACTTAGCCTAGTAAATGAAATGTCTCCTCATAGAGGACTACTCTTACTGTGTATCTTTCGACCCTGGTTAAACACAGAGAAATATCAACCAACTGTCAAATGAATAAGGAGGCTAACAAAGGTTGTGCCATGTACTGCCAGATTCAATGATTAATCGTGTTTAATCTTCAATTTGTCCTCAGAGTGTTTGAGATGTTTAGTTGATATAGTACTCCAGTTTGACGTTTCAGCCTCAGTAGTGGTGTTTGCAGCCATATATGACATCGTTTTGTCTATTGAAAGCTCCCACTAACTTCTTCCTTAGCATAAACCTGCACAGCATGGCTATGTACCCATGTGAAGAAGAATAAACAGGAGATATATTCCCAGACAAATCTCATTATTTAGCAGCTGCACAAAGCGTGTTTGTTCTTGTTTCATTTAGCCAGAAGCAAAACGAATGACTCGAATTCTCAGTCTTTGTTTTGCTAAAATGGCCACTGAACAACTTAAAGTAAATTTTCACAGTTAGTACTCACACCATGACATCCAGCTCAGTTAAAACACAAAAAAAGCTGCCTTTCACTGTTAACAGAGGAAATAATGTTCAAAATAAATGCACAAACTACAAAAGGCTCCAAAAAAAGTGAGGTTCCCCAAGGTTCGCTATCAGGTCCAAGCCACTTTTCGGGAGATGGCCTGTTTAAAGCACTCTGGGTCCGTGTTGCCACCCGGTCTCAGAGCTCTTTCGAGACTTACCAGAACGTTCTGATGGGACTCGCGAATGTTGACCGGGTGTTTGGCTCTGAGCAGCTCATAGGCGGCAATAAGCCTCATATTTTGTTTGACCATGAGGTACTGAATAATGCAAGTGGGTGCGAGGGAAAAACCATCACGACAATGCACCAGCACTCGCTTCCTCTTCTCCGTGGAGGCGTCGATACACTCATTGATGTCCTCAAAGCAGCGATGCTTGAGTGCCAGCCCTTCTTGGACTGTGTCCGGAAGGTCGCTTATGTCCACTTTGAGCCGAGACCAACTATGCTTGACACCCCTTGAACAAGTGCAAGGAATGACTCTCAAACAAGTCTCCCCGGGCAGGCTGCTCATGTCGATGATACTGTCGATATTATTGCGGCACAACGTACGTCCGCTATAAGCCGCGTTCAGGTTTCCCACATAAATGTAGTCTGTAACCTTCGATATGACCGGTTCTGAGTACTGGAAGTGCTCAGGGACACTCTGCTTGGGTTCTGGAGTCTCTGGGCCCGTTTTGGCACCGCCGGGACCAGCTCTGCGACTGTAGTTGCGCATTTTCTTAGACCCGGAGCGGGAAGGTGGATTGGAGTCAGACTCAGAGCTGCTGTTCCAAGGTGGCGAGAAGAGTGAAAAGCGACTAGAGGACTTGCTCTTGGTGAGGTGCTCCACCGGACTGGAGAGGCCAGAGCTGGAGGTGGTGGTAGAGCCAGAAGCACAAAAGAGAGACGCTCTTTCCAGGGAACCCGTGCTGCTGGCTGCTCCAGCACTGTGGGCCTGCTCCATCTGACAGATAAATTCACACATTAAGACGGGTAACTCAAACTGAACCTCCAACAAGTTACGAGCAGCTGACTTGAAAGAACTTCCACTTACCTGAGCTTTGAGGTTGTTCTTCCATTCCTTGGTCTCCAGAGCTTTGAAGCGTCCATTGCTGTCAGAGGACACTGAGAGACAAAGGGGCCGATGGGTCCTGGGCGGTAGCTGGGGCGTCAGGGCCATGGCAAGAGGCCGGGAGTCAGGCTGCTCGTTCCTACTCATCAGATCTGGACAAGAGCCTTAGATACAAATCAGAGGGTTTGAGGTCAACGAACAGATCTTTTACCTCAAATTTTGTCAAACACACAGAAAAGTTCAAATACCAGAACAAAAGCAAGAGGATGTGCTTTCATACAAAGTTTACTTAGTTTAATAACCTTCATGTTTGATGTAAAGGGGTCCATATGGATGCATTAAAATATGCATCTAAAACTTGGTTCTGAGTGAACAAGATGATTGGATAGATGCAAAACCAATAAAAGTTCAGTACGCAAAAAAGGAGGATCTTCTAAAACCTCTCCTGCAATGCAATAGTCACTAATATAGACACTTCTCAAATCCCAGTAATGGGTAATTATTTTGAAATCAAATAATTTCAATCAGTGTTTATCAGTGCCCAATCATTTAAATTATTTGTTTCCTTTTACTTCTGCTCACTGAAAATTTACAAAGGCCACAAGGTTTAAGATGTTCTATTGACATGTTGATGATTGTGGGCATCACAATGATTGATGAAATCTCCCAATGCAAACCAAGAGTTCCACTTCAGCCGTGTTCTTAAGTGCTCAACAGGCAGATAAGAAACTGCCCTTAAGTTACTCCCTATAAGACACCTGTCTGTCAGCGAGTGTGTGTGTGATTCAAAGAGGATTCTCATTAATGGAGCTGAGAGTTTGTTTGATCCAGGAAAACACGACTCAGGCATTAATACACCCACATATCTCACTTCAGACAGCCATTCCATCGTTTTATTGTTCCGCCGATTGACTATGTGCATGTTTGTTAACACGACACAGCGCTAAACAGCAAATCTGACAAAATCTGCCTGAGGATTCATTCAGCTGCGACCAAATTTGAAGTATCTGCACATTAGTGAAAATAAACAACCATTGTCAACAATGCTAAACGACATTCAGACATTATTGTCAATTACATTAATTACAGTTCCATACACCGAGTTATTTTACAGAAACTTGCATTTACAAGCACGTACAAATTGTGCCACAGATTCTCATGAATATGATTTTTTATTTCATGTTTTTGTTATTTTTTAAACATTTAATAATTTGTACAGTATATGAATGTCATAACAAAAAATATATGATGATGTCCTGAATAATCCAAAAAATATATATAAACACATACTGCTTACCAGTGGCACATGCTGAACGAGAAATTGGCTGGAGCTGCAAACGATTGCGAATCTTGAGAGAGTTGAGCAGATTTTTTGCAATCATGCCTAAATAAAATAGACCAAAAGAAAAAAAGGTTGCCTGAAACAGAACCAAAACACCAGCAAAAAAAACAAAACAAAGATCTCGTGAAATCAAAATTGGAGTTTTGTGGTTTATATTCCATGTCTGCACTATAAACATTCAAATCAAGTATTCTAGAAAATACTAGGAAAAAAAAGAAAAGCTAATCACAAACAAAAAAAAGTTACTTCAAGAGGTGTAAAGTTTGATTTTTAGGAACATAATTCAGAAGCTTAAAATGTAAACAAAAAATGAAAATATGCTGGGTTTCCACACCTTCTGACCATTAATTTCATCCTAGTCATCACTTAATTCACAAAATCTAATAAACGGTAATCAATGATTACTACAAATGATAAAAAATTCAGTTTTGAGTATATTACAAAGTTAGCAATTATATATTATACAATAAAAAATAAAGATTTCATTTATTTCCATGATTTTCCAGGCTTCTTCCATTACCTGTTTTTCCAGGTTTTTTTATGGCCATGGAAATCCTTATCATAACATCGCAGATTTACAAAAGATGACGATGCAAAGTTAAAAAAAAAAAAATACCAAAACATGTTATTACTATAAAATGTAGCCTAGGGTTTTGGAAGTAGAAAAAATAATGAACAAGACAACATATGTAGCTGACATATACAGTAAAATATTAAAACATTTGAGTCACTCATAAAACTTCCCATAAGTCCCCACTTAATTATTTCATTTAAATACTTAAATTTGTTCTTATTTTGTAAACCGTTACCTACGTTATGGTGTTTTGCGTGACATTTTATGTAGTTAATGTTTGGCATTATTTTAGCATTATGCATGTTACTCTGATGGTGTTGTGTGCTCGTGGAAAGGTTTATGGTTAAAAATGGCACTTCTGATGAACTGTAATTCATCATCCGGCCTTCTATTTAACTTTCTGTTAATAATTATGGTGATTATCATATATTTTAAGATGAGCTGTCCGAGAATGTTGGTATTTTAATAAACCTTATTGCCAAAAACTGTCAATATTTAGATTTTTACAATGCCTTTGCTATTATACAGTTGCTTTTGTGCATTTTAACCAGATTTATTAACATTAAAGACATTTCAAAGACACAACCCTTATTTTCAAAAAGGCAGGTTTGAAGCAAATCTCACCATTTTGTTTGGACTGCTCTTTCGTATCCAGCTGATGAGGTGCCATGATGTCTCTGCTCCATTTTTCCAACGTTTCCATCTTCCACCCCCTGCAAACAAGTCAAATAACATTTCCAAAGCCATTTATTTCTCATCCTGAGTGTTGTTTGCAGTGTGAGGCATGCATATGCTGGTCAGATGTGTGACTGCAGTGAAGGGACAGACAGACACCCCCGCACTCAAACATTCCAGGACTTCAGTCTGCTACACAAATATATGGCGTGATTTCACGATCAAATGCTGGTTTTATGCCGCCGAGCGCAGGCACGGTTATATAAACGCTCGGGAAAAATCATCACTGCGTTAAATGAGCGTTTATGTCTCATCAGATGTGTTTGTGCAGCTTCATCCGGATGGACGTGCGGTATCACTGCATGCACGCGACTCAAAACACCAGAGAGCAACGAACAGAAGATACACATACAAGACACTTATAACATCTGTGAGCGGAAAACATATTAAACATAAGATTGTTTAAACAAACCCCAGCCATTCATCTTTGCAGCGCTCAGCTGAATGAAGCTCACGTGGGCGAATGACGTCACTGAAGCGACGCGCTGAGCTTCATGGGAAATGTAGTTCATCTGTTTTGACTGAAGTGGGTAGTTGACGAATAACATGATCTTGAAGAGAATTTAACTTAACAATATATTCATGTATAAAGGTTAGTGTATATTTAGTTGCTGATAATGCCCCACTATTAGTGAACGATGACCGAAAAACTCATCTGAGGTAAATTAACTTTCTGGACACAGTAACACAACGAATAAACACGTTTTCGCAGCCTTTAAATTAACAAATATAAACCTGCAAAAGAAACTGTGACTGTAATTTACTGTGACATGTGAATTATAAATAGTAAATATTAGCTCCTCAATTAATATGAGCTCACAAAAACTGCAAAAAATGTAATAATAGCCTATAATAAACGATATAAGACAGTATATTTATCTCTTTTAGCCTACCTTTGACTGTTTAAAACGTAAAGTGTGATAAGTGTAAATTCGTACAAGGACAAATAGTCAATTTTAGCCTCTCAATTAATGAGTTAAAAAAATGCAAAAAAAAAGTTTTTTTTTTTTTATTATTAAAATTTAAGCATATAATGAGATTTATTATGTATGTTCTGTTATTAATTATTATTATTTGTGTTTCTTAAATATTGATTTTTTTCACCCTTGATTGATTAAATAGTAATGCAGTATCACAGTGTAAATTCTGTACAAATATAAAGTACAAATATTCATTTTTAGCTAATATGTTAGCAGTTAACATGAGCTCATAAAATACCTGCAAAATATGAAAACATGCTAGATGAGCTTAAAAAAGTAAATAAAAAAAATAAATAAATATTGACAGTAGTTTGCTCTTCTATGATTTGGGTGTGTGTTTCTTAATTTTCTTACTGTTTAAACGTGGCCTATAGGAATAGACTGTTTAATAGCAGGCTTCACTGTGACAACATGCCCCACTATTAGGGAATTATGTCAGAAAAAACTCACCTTGAGTTAACTGTCTGTGCAGTAACAATGAACATTTTGAAAAGTTTTGGCAGCCTTGAAATGAACAAACTTAGAAATCTAAAGAAATATTTACTGTAGTAAAATGCATCTTTCCTTATAACACAGAACTGAATGATTACCATATTAACACACTATAATTTACAGTTTACTCCAGCATACTTCATAGTATAACCACAGTACCATGTAGCAACAAGATACTTTTTTTGTAACAATTCCATTTGCAAAGCACTGTATAAAAGAAAGAAAACCTCTTACCTTGTTTTGCTGCTGTTGCAGATGCTGGAGTCAGAAGGCTGAAACGGCTTGTGACGGCTTGTTATCTGTGCTCAGGATAATCACAGACAGCTTCAGGGTGCTGCAAGTCTCCAGGAAACCCCTCCGGATCCTGACATCACACGCTGCTCTCTAGTAACAAAACTACGCCGGTAACTCCATTCACTATTTCACAGCAAGGCTCCTCATTCAGAATTGGAAAGGCTCCTTTCCAGCTATATGAACTAGCAGCCTTATTGTAATTTGAGAGTTAAATGTCAACAAAGCCAATCAAAAAAGTGCACTGACTACGGACATGTCGCCTAAATGGATTTTCAATGGCTGTCGATGGTAACAGACCTTCATAAACGCTGGATAAAATTTGGCCCAACACCAGTGGGTGGTATAAGGCTTTATTTACATAACAAAGGGTTGGTCTGTGCTCCTCCGTCATTCAATTGCATACAAGATCTGAATTACTTATGACCTGGTTCTCTCATCTGCTCAAACACACACTCTATTATTCCCACCTGCTTCAGAGGTGTGGTCTCCTGACCACAAAGAACAAGATTTCAATTAGAGACGTGAGACATGCAAATGAGAAGATGTGTTTTATAAAGGTACTTAAGACTAAATCATTCATAACTGGATTACCTTGTATGGCTGTATGCAGCTGAAGTGTACTGTACATGCGATGTCCGTTGTTGCAGAATCCAATTCAAAACACACACATGAACAATTCTGGGCGATTAATTAATTGAATTTCAAGATATATTAGACTACACTGACACTGAAGACTGGTTTTTAACATATATTCAAATATAAAGCAGCTGTTTTAAATTGTGATAATATTTCACAATATTACTGTATTTTTGATCCAATAAACGCAGCATGGATGTATCCTGCACAGGAATATTCCTTTGATCGGAGATGAAAGCTGCACTCTGATCTCTAGTAGTAAAGGAGACTCTAAAGGTCATGTCAACAGTGTTTACTGTCTCCGCTGATCATAAACCTGCTGTGTGCTTGCTTTTGTGATGGATGATGGAAATTGCTTCCAAATCAGCTGTAAGTGCTCTATATTGTTCTTTTCTATCGAGCCATTTTTGTTTGGAGTGGCGCAGGCTGTGCGAGAAAATACATGCATAAAAGAATCTTTCATAAGCGATGGTAAGTCTCATCGAGTATGCATTTATTTGATTAAGAATGCAATACAAACAGTAATACTGTGAAATAATATTACAATTTAAAACAGCTGTTTTCTATTCGAATGTACTTTAAAATGTAATTTATTCCTGTGATGCAAAGCTGAATTTTCAGCATCCGTACTCCAGTCTTCAGCTTCACACACTGTCACTTAATGCATCCGTGCTGAAAAAAAGCGACGTAACTTCAGATATATAAAACATTTAAAAAGTCAAATTTAAATAAATAGATATTTAAGCTAAATAGCTATGTATGTATATATTTATAATAATACCCAGGGACTGTAACATTATAAAGACATTTTTTTGAACTGGGCCAACAATTCAGCAACCACACAACAACTCAGAACACCTTAGTTAACACATACCAATTCAACCATTCTTATATCATGGTAGCAAGTTTTAAATGAGCTCGCATTTACTTCAGAAAGTGCAAAAAAAACTTTTTTTATTTGTGTAATGGCAATTTTAAATGCTTTGGTTTCATTGATTTTATACAAACAGGACATATATCAATCAAAGTACATCTTAAAGAAGGTACAAGAAGTGCCTGACTATTTTCCCGTGTGCTTGTTGATTACAGAAAATAATGAATTCTGAATTATACATTTTAAAATGTACCTGAGTGTTTAAAACATGACTGTGCAAAAGCAACTAATGAGTTCTCCAGCCTTTAGCATTCTGTAAACCTGCTCAATGGAAGAAACCTCATTAAAATGCTGTAATTGGCCCACATGTGTGCTGACAGCCTGATATTCACACCCTTATCTAGTGCTTACTGTAGTCACAAGAGAAATCAACACGCGCCTGTGTGTGTGTGAACTCGCCAAACCTGATACAACTGTCTCGCGTCTGCATTTTTAAAAACCCAGCACTGAACGTATCATCTTTTTATCCCAAGCTTCAAAACATAAGAAGGTTTTTAAAAACATGTTCAGAAATTATATCGAAGGCGTAAGTGACATTTTTGGTGAAATGGAGATATATACGTCAAATGAAAGCTCTTAATGAGCTCTTTCTACTGGCAAAAGTACTGTCATCCACGAGTGTACAAATTTGTATTATAAACAGTTGAAATCAGCACACAAAATCAGATCAAACTATGGTAGAATTTTTATTTTCGCTCTCCTGTAAAGTTGGTGAAATGCCACTTACGCCCTTCTGGTTCTCACCCCTCGATATGAACAATAAAACTGTAAAATTAAGTAAAAAAGCTATTCTAAAGAAGATCATTCTTATAAACAGATTTACTTTCATATGAACGATTCACTAAAATGTATTGGACTTACTAACAGCTGCAAATGATGGAGAAGAAAACATAGGAGAGAGTATTGAAATGTTTCACTAAAACAATATGGATCGTTATAAAAAAAATGAAAAAGAATGGTCATGGTCCACTCTGTCTATTGCACTGTATAACTTATTGAAATTCTTGTGAATATTGTTACAAAGGAATGGGAATGCAGGTTTTTCAGAAGGCTTTGTTTGTGAATGGGATCTTTAGCGTGTGTTTCAAGGCCAGCGTTGTGTCCACCTGTTCAGAAGAGAGTAACGTGTGCCATTGAGCCACAGGCTTGCGTGGGTTGGACAGCATATCCGCCCAATGACGCAGCTGGTTTCCTGTAGCATCACAGCCAAGATAGATCTTGCCGATCGCATCATTTCTGCTCATTTTGTCATGATCCCACACAGAGATGACCAGCTGGACTTTCTGTATGAGGGGTAATAAGTGAAACAGTTATACACAAGTTACTTGATGTGGTTGAAATCACAATGTAAGAATGATATTATGATATTACAATGCAATTTTTTTTTCTCACAGACACAAATCAAACAATCTAACAGAGAAAAGCTCAGATACTTTTTAGGACAATCATCACAATGGTTCAAGAAGGGCCCAGTTTCTAGGCTTCACTCACTTGAATCTGTTCAAATGACACTTCAAAAGTGAAAGATTCATTGAAGTATGGATTCAGTGTCCGCTTCTTCACTGATGTTTTCTTCTTCTTCCACTTTTTCTTATCCAGAATCAATTGAACTTTCACGTAAGGGTCTACAGAACAAAAACACAACGATTAACCCATTTCTAAGCGAAACATACTCTCTGTAGATTTGTAATAACAATCTGTAGCAATTGGAATAACAGAAGTACATGGCCACTTTTCAACACAAGCTCACTGCCTGCAGCAACATTTCTGCAAAATGATATAACATTGCTTCTTTCAGGCTTTGTGACACTTCCAAAGTAAAATGTCCAGTAAGTGGCGCTAAAAGCACATTCAGTTTTATCTAAAACAGATGAACTTGAAATTGGCATGTTTTTCTGCTTTAGCTTGCTTTTACAAGTCTGTGAACTCTTTTATCGTGACTGATGTTTCACAGGACTCGTGCCTGAGCTTTTCATCGCAAGTGCGGTGCTGTACCAGATGAGCTACTGAGCAAGTTTACTATGTCAGAAAAACGATTCAAGGGGCCCTATTTTAACGATCTAAGCACATGATGGTCTGTTTTGGGCATAACCTGCAATAAACCAATCAGAGTCTCATCTCCTATTCCCTTTAAGAGCCATTTGCGACACGGTGGAATTTGCAAGCGCAAAGACTGATCGCGGCTCAGAGAGGATACTGAGCTGCTCTTGAACGAGCAAATAGGTAGCCTAATTCTGATACATGCATTGACTGTCCATTATGACATGTAGGCATTTTTATATTTATGTAGCCTACACAATAATAATCTTTTACATTGTAATCATTTAATTTTTAATATTTGGCATGTTTGTTTGTGACTGCGTGTCCCTGTGTATATTAAAAGCAGAGCTTACGTGCGTTGTGGACCCGCCTATAGGCTCTTTAAATAACAAAAAAGAAATAAAAAATTTTTAAAATACTGCGCCATTGAATTTAGATCAGGTTTTAGTTGGCCAATCAATGGTGCAGTCTATGAGCCCTATCATACACCCGGCGCAATGCGGCACAAGTATTTTTGCTAGTTTCAGCCCGACACAGTTCTCATTTGCCCATCCTGCGCCGCATTGTTTAAATAGCAAATGCATTTGCGCCCATTTGTGTGCCCATGGGCGTGCTGGTCTGAAAACGAGGTGTGTTGCTATTTTGAGGAACTGAAAATAGGGTCTGGCTGCAGACATGCACTTGCATTTTCAGACTTGCACTCTCACACCTGCACTTCTGCAAGTGACGTAACTTGCAGTCTTTTTTATTTTTTAATTTAATTTAATTTATAAATTTTTTTTTTTTTTTTTTACTGAATAACTCAACATTTTACACAAGTAGCTAGGTGGTGAAGATGAAAAAAAACCTAACTAAATTACAGTGTCACTTGCAATCGCCGCTTGCACTGACGTCACTTGCAATCCACACAAACAGTGCGTGTTGCCAATGGAGACAAGACGCTGTGGTGGTTAAACGATTAAATCTAATTTAATATCATAACATACAGGGTCCTGCAAGTCATCTGTAGGAGAAAAAGACAAGACCCGCAAATCCGCGGTCACAGAACAGCAGAATATGAACGCAGTGCTCTCATAAACCTCCCGTAGAAAATCATAACTACTTAACATGGCTTAGTGCTATTAAAAGATCAAATTCAATATACAGTTTATTAATAAAATGTATATGTATATAGTGTTTCCTCCCATACCGCAAAACGTGGCATAATGTGGCGTAACGGACTGAGATTATAAAGACCAAACTCAATATGCTCCTCTTCATTATTAAAACATAATTAATATGTACAGATAAGCAGGTGAGCCCAGAATAAATGCAACGCGCAAAGTTTTGCGTTTTCCCATTTAGAATAAAATGTCTACAGCCCTTTTGTACCATTGTCTTTGTCCATTAAGCTACATTACTGTTTTCTATGGGAGGATTTAACGCATTGCGTTCTGGGCTCATCTGCTTGCTTGTACAGGGTTGGTCCTTTAATATCACTTAATGCATTTCTTAATGCGTGTTCATAAGGTCTGTATAGTTTGCATTAACAATAAGAAATACTGAATTTGGTCTTTATCATCTTAGTCCTTTGTTATGCCACATTAAGCGTTTGCTGTATGGGAGGAAAAGTGAAAGTTTACTTGTTGTGTTCATGGACATATGCTTGCCTTGTAGTACATTAAATTAATAAACTATATATCGAATATGATCTTTTAATAGCACTATCAGCCATATTAAGTGTTTATGGTTTTCTTCTGGAGGTTTAAAAGTACTTAAGAGAGACTTTGCGCATTGCGTTCATATTCTGCTGTTCTGTGACCGCGGATTTGCGGGTCTTGTCTTTTTCTGCTACAGATGACTTGCAGGACCCTGTATGTTATGATATTAAATTAGATTTAATCGTTTAACCACCACAGCGTCTTGTCTCCACTGGCAACACGTACGGTTTGTGTGGATTGCAAGTGACATCGCAGGTAGCGAAAAGATTGCAAGTGACATTGTAATTTAGTTTATTTTTTCTTGTTTTCACCACCTGGCTACTTGTGTAAAATGTGGAGAGATTCAATTGAAAAATTATTAATAAATACAATAAAATAATAAATAAAAAAAGACTACAAGTGACGTCACTTGTGGAATGTCTGAGAGTGCAAATCTGAGAGTGCAAGTGCATTTCTGCAGCCAGACCCTATTGGCGCCATAGACCAACTCAAACCTGGTCTAAAGTCAATGGCGCAATATTTTTTTGTTATTTAAAGAGCGCGTTAGTAGAAAATGCGCCTCTGGGCGGGTCCACAACACGCGCAGCAGCACACAAGCATGCCAAACATTAAAAATTAAAGGATTACAGTGTAAAAGAATATTATTGTGTGATGTGTAGGCTACATAAATATAAAAATGTCATACATGTCATTGCATATATCAGAATTAGCCTACCTATTTGCTCGCGCATGAGCAGATCCGTTTGCTCTCTGGAGACGCGTGAAGTCTGTGCGCCTTAAAATTCCGCCGTTTAAATAGCGAATCTGCCATGGCGCGAGCGCAACTCGCTCTTAAAGGGAATGGGAGATGAGACTCTGATTGGTTTATTGCACATTATGCCTAAAAAACACCCATTACTCATTAAGATAATTGGGACAACCCGTTTAGACCATGCGCCCAGGCGCGCCGACCGTTTTCCCGTCTTTAAACTAGAAAAAGTGGATTCGGACACGCCCTGAGTGCATTTGCGCTGTGCTCTTTAGACCATGCACTTAGATTATTAAAATAGGGCCCTATTTCAGTTGCCTCAAAATAACAATGCGCCTGAACACACCTCGTTTTCAGACCAGCATGCCCATGAGCACACAAATGGGCACAAATTAATTTGCTATTTAAACAACGAGGCGCAGGACGTGAAAATGATAACTGCGTCGGGCTGAAACTAGCAAAAAACACTTGCATCGCACCTGGCGCCGTATTGCACCAGGTGTATAATAGGACCCAAGGAGTTTTACCGCCAGTTATGTTCATTTCAGCTGGAAATGGCAGTGAATTGTATGTATTGGTACATTGTGCAAAACTGTAGATAGAGGGACGTTTTTTCAAGAGTCCATTTTTAGTGTTTGAGAAGTTTTGTTTCTGTCAGTAGTGATTGCAAACTAGACTTTTGAGGATGTAGGATATTTTAGTATGTCACCTGAAGAGCCGCCCTGGTCCATCCTCTTCAGGTTCTTGGCTTCCAGTATGATCACAGTGAGTTTACTACTAGCTGGGACATAACGAAGAGAAAAGCAGATCTCTCCCAGATGTTCTTGCTGCAATATAGGCACAAGATGTAAGATACGATTACACTAGCATTTACATTATGCATAGGGAACGCTCTTATGCCTGTTGTGTCTTGTTGAGGCAATCTTGATTTTCAGTCGTGACTTGCAGGGGGTCATAATGTAAATTACGTCAAGAACTGAGTGCTTATGAGCAAAGATGGCAGATTTCAATTCGTAACCATTGTGCCATTGAGTATAGAGCACATAAGGTTACTCCAGAGGGACTCACTGTAATTTTACATGATGCTCTCTATGGTGAAGTGATGGAAACAAAATAATTTTGTTGGAGCATCATCCATACTGCAGCAACAGAAAGAGTAAGGGCAAAACTACTATTTGGAACCTTCAATTTCTGGTTTGTAGAGAATGACACTTTGCACTGCATATACATATAATTTATGTGAGTTAACCACATGAAAAAAAAATACATTGAACTTGAGAACGTATTTGACTGAACTGAACCTCATGTTTGGAAGCTTCGCTCAGATCTCTCCACTCCTCAATCACATGATTCCAGTCCACAGTGGACAGATTGAGTCTGATCTCACCAATGATGTCGTGTTTGGAGAATCTGTTGAAGTCATAGACTTGCATCACCAGTGTCGACTCAGTCAGCTCCTTCTGAGGGATCTACAAGCGATCAAAACAACACATCAGTGTTTAGTTACTGTAAATAGGCTGGAAATTTAACAACTCCACTTTAATCAGCTTGATCTTGAACTCATCAGGTCATTGTTTGAGCTGACGACAGACTATTTTCCCTAATCTATGCCCATATGTTAATGAATGATTTTATATGCTGCATGGTTTACCTGATATTTGAAATGTTCATTGAACACCGGGTTAAGGGTTTTCCTGAAGACTTTCGTCTCAAATGTTTTGGACTTGTTGGGAAGAATGTAGACTTTCACATAAGGGTCAGATGTTCCTCCTGAGTCCATCGCTTTCAAAGCGGCAGCTTCTTTTATCCCTACAGTCAGCTGATGATAAATATGGTAGAGTACATATAAGATTAAGATTATACAAACTGTTCCATGACAGTTTTAATCTAAAAGCTCATTCCACATGAATTTATATTTGACCCTATACTTTATTAGTTTAGTACACATTACTAGACCTGTGCTGAAAAATTCATCCATGCAAGTTAAACCACAAACAAAAAAGTGTTTTAGTCATTTTTTGTAAAAGTCTGTATGCTTCTCCCGCCTGAAATGGTGTTCCTGTAGCCCTGCTATTTATTTTTTCTTTATTCAATATTTCATGTGGACTTTAATTAAAAAGATGCACCTCATGAAGTTAATTGATAGAATGCCTTGAGCGAGCAGAACAACTGAATCTAGAAAAATAATCAATTGATGAAGATGAAATATAAGGGAATTCTGACTTTTTTATAATTCCATTTCATAGCTTCAGTGACTATGCCATTATTCTAAAAGTACAAACTTGCTTTGTAATATAATACTAAGGATATTTGCATTTTGGAATGAACAGATGTATGAAGCAGATGAATGAAAGTTAGAAATAAGTCATTTATACTTCCTGCCAGTAGGGGGCACTGCTTTAAAATCAGTAAAAATGATATAATTACCTCTGATGTGGATGAGCTGAACTCCAATGAGTACTGCAGTTTTCCTCTCTGCTGGTCAGCTGAGCCATACTCCAAATCCTCTGTCTCAGGCTGAACCTGTCAGTACATCCAGTGTCCTGTTAGTGAACGCCACCCAGAGCAAGATTTTATTGCTCATGAGTTTGCGTTCTTAAGAAACTTAAAGGAATAGTTCACCCAAAAATGAAAATTTGAAAAAGAAAATGTACTCACCCTCAAGTCATTCAAGATGTAGATGAGTTTGTTTCTTAATCAGAACAGATTTGGAGAAATGTATCATTGCATCACTTGCTCACCAATGGACGCTCTGCAGTGAATGGGTGCCGTCAGAATAAGAGTCCAAACAACTGACAAAAACATCACAATAATCCACAAGTAATCGACACTAGTTAATCAATTAACTTCTTGTTTCTTATAAACAACCAGGTTTTCACTTCACAAGATGTTAACTGATGGACTGGAGTGGTGTGGATTACTTGCAGATTATTGTGATGTTTTTATCAGCTGTTTAGACTCTAATTCTGACGGCACCCATTCACTGCAGAGGATCCATTGGTGAGCAAGTGAAGTAATGCTACGTTTCTCCAAATCTGTTGTAAAGAGACAAACTCATCACATCTTGGGTGAGTATATGTTCAGCAACTTTTCATTTTTGGGTGAACTATTCCTTTAAAGGACCGTGTCAACAATGGCAGCCAATGGGGTGAGTTTCGGGGACGGGACTTGGATGTTTTTTCAACCAATAGCATATGATGGAAGTGTATGAGGAAACAATTGCACTTTTTTTTTTTATCTTGCCACACTAGTGCAGACATTACACACCTTGCCTTTAAAATCTCTCAGAGGAAATAAACACAGGCACAAATGAGTTTATTATTGATATATTGCACGATTATAGAGCAATAAAAGTAATGTTAAAAGCATGGAAGTATTTGATGAGAAATGTTTAAGTTACTCTCTTGGACTTTCAAAGACTTTGGTTTCTTGGAAAACTAATCTTATTGCCAACTAGAAGAACAATTTAACCAGTATTTATAAGCATGGGCGACCCATCTCTCACCAGTGCTGCGGTTGTAGTTCCTGAGATCCCTTTCATACTGATCTTCTGGTCCAGCTTCTTCTTTCTGTTCTTTTTCCCTTTGCAGCAGCATTTTACACAGCAGCATATGACACAGATAAGAATAACCAGGATGATGGCGGCAAATATGGCATAGATGGCCCATCTTGGCACTGTTGTGGCAAAAACAACAATATTCCATCAGCAAAGCAGCGGTCCAGTATGGCACCATGACACATATCTGAAGGATGAGGCGAGACCATGGCCAGGAGACTTATGGCAAGTTAAACTTGTAACAAGTGAAAATTGAGTAGCAAGAAATGTGCGCAAGTGGCAGAATTAGATCAGGGCCCATGGAGCATGTGCTGAAACGAGGATTCATATGATATACTCACAAGGAATCCTGTCCAGTAAAGAGGGCAGGAAGCCTGGAGCAGCTGTTGTGGTGTTGGTGTGAAGTGTTTTAGTTGGTTTTAATGTCGGTCTTGGTGTCATGGTGAAATGGATGGGACAAGTGGGTCACTGGAAATATACATATGAAAGATAGTTAGTGGCTGGCAAGTTATGGTTGAGTTAGTAACCTTGTTTTGTGACGCCCCCTACTGGTTAGAATGAATGAAGAGTACAGTTTACTCAAAATTAAAGGAACAGTTCACCCAAAAAATAGAAATTCTGTCAGAATGTTATTTCAAACCCTTAGTAAATATAAAATTGCGCCTAATGTTTACAGTGTAGTCATATGTTCTGTAAACATTCTGCTAAACATCTATTATATTCCACTGGAAAACTGAGGATGAACAATTTTTGATTTTTTGAGTGAACTATTCCTATTGAAGGCCAATTCTGAATAAATAAAAAAAAAGTTAATTGCAATGTTTTATCTCAATCCAGTCAGTATTGTGAGATAAAAAAGTTGCGATTACCTTTTTTTTTAATTCTGTGGTGAAAACAAACAAACAAAAAAATTAAAATTAAACAAAATGTAATAATTATGAGCTATAAACTCACAATTGCGAGAAGAAAAGTCAGAATTCTGATTTTATATAAAAAGTCTGTGGTTCCATAATTTATCCCTATAATAAAGTAAAGTAAAATTTAGAGACAATTGCAACTAAAACAAGAAAATTATTAGAAGTTACAAGTCATCTGTAAGGTTTTAACTGTATAGTAACGCATTAAACTTTCGGTTGCATGACAGAAGGAGCATGTCGTCACCACCGAAGTTAAACATGCTAGTGTTGACAGCCACCTGCAGTCCATTAAACTGGGTGTGCTTAAAGTGTACAGATAACATTCTTTTTCAGTGAAACATTGTAATAAAAATGGAACAGTACTGCCTTGAGAATACAATCAAAACGTGCTGTCATATTTCAACATTTTCACAAACAAGACTATTGCAATTCAACAGTAAAGTACTAAAATAGTCCAAAAAGTTCTGAGAGAAAAAAAAAACTGTGTAAATGGTGCAGAACAATAACAAAATATACTATCATGTCTGAAAATTATATAAACAAAAGTAACGGAATGGAACTATTATTAAAAGCACAAAATAGCTACAAACGGGACATAAAAACACATTTACGACATGAAGTGAACTTATAGTGACACTTACTGTTGTAGAATTAGTTCAGTTTGGATATTGGCTTCTCGGTTGTAGTTTAAAACATAAAGAATAATATTCTGAATAGTTATAAACACATTCCTAAACCGTTCACTGTTTGCAGGGCTACAGAGAGGGGAAGGAAGTCACTGCCCACTGCAGAAACTGCATCAGCTCAGGAAAGAGCCATTAGAATGTGCCATTTACTGATCAAACGTAACAACTACTGAGGCTTTAATTATTCCGTCAAACAAGAGTTTGTTGTTTGCTGTATCTCAGTTCAGTCTTCATACAATTCAGTATTTTCAACATTCAGCTTGAATTGGGTTTTTTGTTTACTCTTTTATGACATTTGAAACGTTTTGTGACAGTGATGAAAATATGAACAAGAGAGAGAGACACTTTAGAAAAGAAAGAGAGGGAGTGGAGAAAGACGAAGAGAGAAAAATAGAGGTAGAGATAATAGAGAAATAAATAAAAAAGACAACGGGAATGAAGTGCATATTGTGTTATATTGTATCATATCATCCATACATCCATTTCTCAAACCGCTTATCCTATGTAGGTTGTAGGGATAAATATTGCAGAGCAAAAACAAAATTCACCATTATGTCTAAAAATTATATAAACAAATCATTTTCAGGTACAATGGAACTATAATTGAAAGTGACACAGAAACTGAACATAAAGACAAAGTGAAATTTAATATAAAAAGAGAGCATTATAGTGATACTCACTTATGTAGAATTAGTTGACTTTTGATATTGACTTCTCAGTTGTGGTTTAAGACAAGATTACATTTCCAAAAAGGGTTACGGGATGCTGGAGCCTATCCCTGCATTACAGGCCATAGACAGGGAAACACACTTGACGGATGGCCAGCATATCACAGAACTCTCTCTCTCTCTTTCTCACACACACACACAACTAAATAATGTCCCTACAAGGTCAAAATGTACTTAACATTTGGTCCCCATAATGTAGGGAATACCAGGACCCAAACACACACACACACATCATTCATTGTCTCTAATTCACCGCATTACTCAGAGGAAATACACAGCAAGACAGGGAGAACATGCAAACTCCATGCAGAAAGGACTTCTGACTTTGTTAGAAAGTTTCTCACACAGCCGTCAAACCCACAATATTATTTCCCCTTTTCTGGCAGCCTATTATCATGTTCCCATTAAAATTATATTTTTTGCTAAATGTCATCCAGTATAACATACCAATAAAAAAAAAAAAAAAAGAATGTATAGCCTGAATGCACTATAAGTCACTTTGGATAAAAGTGTCTGCTAAATGCATAAATGTAAATGTAAATAACAAATACTCCCAACTTGTATTTTTTGTTTACAGTTAGGCCTGAACACAGCCCTATACTCACCACTTAACTAGAACTTGTTGGATCCAGCTGAATCCTGTCTAGAAAAGGCATTGAAATACACAATAACTGAACTTGCCTTTTTCACCCTCCACTCCCTGTTCCAGTTGTTGTCCAGTCCAGTTCAGCGGTGTTAAACAGTTAAGTCATTGTTTTGTGCTGGAATCCAAAAATAGTTGGAAACAAAGACCAGTCCACTTAGAAAGCTCTCCTCGTAGTGTTCCTTCAGTATAGAAAGAAATGTTGGGCACCTGCCACACCTCAATAATACACAAAACTGCCTGTGCATATGCTCTTACAGGACTAGGTTAACACCTCATGTGAAGTTCAACTGGTGTGGAGGAAGAAACACAATCAGTCAGATATAAGAGATTCAAATGTGTTCTTAAGGAAGAGCTAAAGATCATAAGTGATTAAGTGTTGATAGAACTCAATGCATGAACAGCTTCCTTCTTGCTCCTGAAATATGTTCTGCTGCGATGAGCAGCGAAAACATACAAACATGACTGGAAATTACAACAGAAACCAGTCTTGCCACACTACTGTTTAAATATTAACGGTAACCAGATACTGTGGAAAGTCATCTTGAAGAAAATGTATTTGTTTATCGTTCTAACGTCATTTATTTGTTTAAATCCATGTTCAGTAATGTAAAACATTTTATATATTCCAACTATATCTACAGGTTGTGAATAATTAAATAAAGTTTGTTAATTCACTGTTTATCTTCATATTAAATAAATAGTTCACCCAAAAGTGATAATAGGTTGCCTTCATTTATGCTGGGGGCATAAATCATTTGCTGTATTCCAAACAGGATAAATCTGCCTCCAAAGGGCACTTTGGAGTGAGAACAATATGGCCATCTTTAAAGCATGAAATAAACATGAATGAACATCAGAACATATTTCATTTCTAGCGTGGAAAGATATCATGTCAATACACACACATTTTCAAGTCAAGTCCACTGAAGTTAATCTACTCTCCTGTCTGATTTGTTTGTTGAACAAAATGCTAGATTCGGTGTTATGATTGGTCAGATCGCCTGTCAATCAAGCTCTTTGCAAAGGGTCAATTGTGCAATGAAGTTTCCTCGTTAATTGGCTCAGCAAGATGACACAAAAGTGCATTCCAGGGAACAAATTCATCCCTTCGAAGCCTTCACTCTGGAGGGTTAAACCATTCAAAGAATTTAGGGCATAGTGAGGAACACAACAGTTTACTCATAAGAGAAATTCCCATATCTGGTTTGTGAATGAGTTTACAAAGTCAGTTCAGTTTACAAACGCTTGAATGATTTGTTCACGAATCTGAATGATCCAGTTCTTGAGGTTAAACTCTGACCAGTTCAACGATCCTCCTCTTTTACAAGCCTGGAATGGAAAAATAAATTATCTGTGAAAAACTACTTTTAAAAATACATGTACCACCACTGGAAGTGCGTGATGGTGAGTAAATGATGAGAGAATTTTTGGGTAGGTATGTAGAAAACTCTTTTATGAAGTGAACTCACTTAAAGAGTTATTTAGTGTAATTTTGCCAGAAATTATTATGTGGTTTTTATTGTATTTGTTATACTTGTATTTTTATTAAAATTGATTTTGCCATGAAAACAGCCTAAAATGCTGACATGGCATTAAATAAAAATATACTAGCCTACTACTAGGCTACTCATTTTTGGGTGGAGTATCCCTTTAATGTCGGTCTGTTCCTCACACTATGACCAGAAGACTCTATAGTTGAATATCCTGACTTCTTAATGTACAAAATAAATATTAATCTACAAATTAAACAATATTTTACCAGAGAAGCAAGAAACCTTTATACTGATAAATAATACACGAGTAGTCTGATATAAATGACTCTCACGAGCCGGTTCGTTTTAGTGACTCAAAACCATGCACAATAATAAAGAAACGTTACCGAACTGAAACGGTTTTTGATGAACTGTTCAAAGGGCTTACGAAATCACGACAGTTTTATTTTTCAGTGAATAATAATTCATCAGAGTGATTACTGAATCAACTTGCTGAACTGCAGTACATTTTAGTGACGTCGAAATGAGTTACGAATCATAAACCTGAAATCATTTACATTTAGTCATTTAGCAGACGCTTTTATCCAAATGAGGACAACAGAAGCAATCAAAACCAACAAAAGAGCAACAACATGCAAGTGTTATGACAAGTCTTGGTTAGCCTAACGCAGTACACGTAGCAAGGTTTTTTTGCAATCAGCATAATTACTTACTGGGTGTTTAAATGACAGAGTGTAGTTAGTTTGTTTAAAGTAATGATTATTTTAATAAAAACTAGTGCTGTCAAACAATTAAACGTGATTAATCGCATCCAAAATAAAAGGTTTTGTTTACATAATATATGTGTGTGTACTGTGTATATTTATTATGTATATATAAATACACACACATGCATGTATGTATATATTTAAGAAAAATGTTACGTTTATATATTAAATTTATGATATAATTTATATGAATATAAATATAGACGTAAATATTTTCAAAATATATGCTGTATGTGTTTGTCTTTATATATACATAATAAATATACACAGTACACACCCATATATTATGTAAACGCGAACTTTTATTTTGAATGTGATTAATCGCGATTAATCATTTGACACAGCACTAATAAAAACACAAACTACTCCAGCAATAGTTGGGCATTTCTTCAACTAGGGGCACTTTTAGCCTTGTGAAGTTTTATAAAAAAAACTTGTTCAAAAGTCACGCAACACAGTCTCATAAATTTAAATAATTTGTCTAGTTTTAAGGTCTGTAAGAGGACAAACTTAGATTACAAGAGAAATTGTTAACATTTTATATTTTTCCGACCTGCAGGGAACAAATGTCATTTCCACCACATCCAAATATACAGCTGTTATTTAAAAATAGAATAACTTATGCCACTCAAGAATTGTCTAAGATCATTTTTGTAACTAGTTTTTCCACAATGTAAAATAATTATACATTTGTCAATGAGATAAATTAACTGCCCTAAGGACCAAATGCTGAACTGTACACCTGTCACACCTGGTTTGGGTAAGAGCTTATTAGAAAATAAATAACTTGAATATTTATATTAAGTAGAGCATGATCTCATAAATTGTGGATACATTTTTAATGTGTGATGATAACTTTTTAAATATTTTTTTTTAAATGTGTGGTGGTGGAAATGACAGGGTGTTGTGGAAATGACAATGAATTAACGTGAATGCAGAGATATATATTAGAAAAAGTCTTAAACTCAATTCACAAAGTCATTAAACATATCAATTGTACTTTGTAACCATAAATGTCATTTCCACCACAGAGGGCAGTGTGGTGGCAATGACTGGGTGGAAATGACATTTCTGTAGTTTTTTTCTGAAAAAAATGGAAGATAGCTCCACTGATTAGCTTTGAATTAATACTTAGCATTTCACGTATGCAAAATACTCTTATTTAACTTAATTTTTTTAGCTTTTTAAAAACACCCTTGAAGGTACAGCATGTTTGGAAATGACGTAGAATAAATATATTAACTGATCAAGCAATATTTACCTTGATTTTTCTTAATTTGTTGTTGATGAAAATTTTAATTCCTTCCATGTCCAACATGTGCTCTGATGTCACTGAACATTTCCATAGAAACCACCTAAACAATCTTTCACACAAACTTTTTAAGCGACATTACAGTGTTGTGGTGGAAATGACACCGATACTGTGCGACAGCTATATTTTGTATAAAAAGTAATATTGATAGTGGTCTCACATTAAATAGCTACTATAATGTATTTTAATTATTTTACTAGTGCTTAATTCAGGTACATTAATAGTTACCAGATAAGTCATGTTTTTTAAACTGTATTTTCATTGTTGAAGTTTAAAGGTCTGGGTGTGGGACAAGGAGAAAACAGTGATTTTGACTGATTTTGCCCACAATCCGACTCGTATGTTGTTGTGCCGCTCCAGAGCGCAGGGTGGCGGCGGATTACAGTGAAAGTGAATGTTGACAGCAGCACTGTTTTGCACTGTGTACAATGCAGGCGGGAAGTATATAGGTTCTCACATTTCAGTTTTTATTACATCATATGTCTTTTAGGAGTGTCCATATCATGCAAAAATCCGCGCAGGTTTGCTGTGTGTTCGTTGAAGTAACCGCTCGCCACTTTTTCATAACTTCCGCGTCTTTTTATGCAGGTAAAAGAGGGCTATTTTGAAGAGAATGGAAGATAAAAAGGTAAAGTCAAAAGTTACTACACTGTCTTCTAGTGAACAACTCCAGTAACTAACGAAACTTAATAAAGTGCTCGATTTACGGCCATTCATGAATGTGTCTCATCCGTCTATGCAGAATTACTCCGGTCCTCTTATGATTGCGCTGCAATATAATGACCTGTTTGACTTGGACTCGACCTCAACGTCCACAAACACAGATGTACTACCCAAAGGCCGAGCATTCACTTTTATTAAGGTAGGACAGGTCAAGTTATTAGGATGCATGGCCAGTTTCAAAGGACGTTTATGGTGGATTATTATGATCTTGAAATGCTTGCTGTGAATGTAGGCTGTGCAAGCAGTGAATGAGAGACTTGTGGAACAGAACAAGACCGAAAGTTTGCTTTTTGAAGTGATCCTGATTGCAAAGGAGTGTTCGGAAGAAATCAAAATGAAGATAGTTGAGAGTGTAAAGCATTATGGTAAGTTCACTTTGGTAAGGCCATTTTAATACAGCACTTGCATAGATATAGAATAGGAACTAAAATGCTCCTAATTTTACTTTTAAATGTTTAGTATTATTATTATTAAATGTTATGTGAAATTAGACATTAGCTATAATATAATACGAAAGGTTTTTAGACTTGAATCACCATTTTATGGCAGGTGATACATTTAATGTGCTTAAAAATCATATGTTGTTACTTTTTTTGACAATAATTTATAAAAAAATAATAAGTTATCTCAATATTAAACAAACATGGGATATATTTTCTTAAATGCTTAAAAATGTTATTATTATTATTTTTGTATACTCTATTTTTATGCAATTCTTAAGCATGATGATTTTTTTTTTTTACTACATCATTTGCTTATTTTGCATTATTTTATTCCATCACCAGGTCTAGAAATTGGTAAATTTTTCTTTTACAAAAAGGAAGAACTCATAAATACTCTTCAGTCGAACAAAGTTAAGCTGTTCCTCTCTACTGAAAGGGATGATGTCTATGAAGCTCTGCATACAGGTAGATCACTTCATGAACATTTAATGAGTCATTTTAAAATATTTATTTTTAATGCATTAATACACATTATTTAATGTTTGCACATTTTGTTGAGTTTAGGAATTCCAGCTGCTTTGCTGTATGATCAGGCTGATGATCACGTCCTCAATCGGCTGAAGGTCATTTTCTCAGGCGATGTTATCGGTTTCTCTGAGGATTCACTTGATAGTCTTTCAGATTTTGGATTCAGTGAAACCCAAATACAGACCTTCAAAGCAGCAAAGGTAAATTATGAAATATTTATGCAACAATCTTTTTTTTTTGCTCTAGTACTGTTTTTTTTTTTTTAAGCTTCATTAGTCATATTAATCTAGTCTTATGTTGCCAGATCTGCATGAAGGAGTTTGCCGTTCTGATCGGTCAGATGAGAGGGAGGTTTGGGAAAGAGAACAGCCCTCTCTGTACCTGTGTCTTAACCTCGTGGGGCTCTAGAAATGTCTGTGCATCTGCCCTGAAAACTCTTCGGGAATGGGGTGTGGATGTGGACGAGGCGTTTTGTCTGGCTGGAGCTCCTTGCAGCCCCATACTGGCTGTAGTTAAACCCCACATACTGTGGGACGGCGGCCTTCACAACATGAGGGACTTGTCCACCCAGTGTCAGTAGCACTAAGCTGGACGTACAAGTGTGGCTTACCTTTATTTTAATCCAGTGCCAATTCTGTTCTCTTGCTGTTACACTTGACTTTGCATATTTTATTCAAAAGGGTTATGTTGTAAAATAAGAAGCATCCATATGGGGTGATTAGGGTTTAATAGTAATTCACAGTACTATATATATATATATATATATATATATATATCTTTTAGGGGTCTGTATGAAGTTTTTCTATGTTTACAAAAATTATAGTACATGCTTGACTGTAGGAAAAAATTAAAAACAAGATTAAATACCCCCAATGTACTGAAATTAAATGCAGCCATATTTAGAAGACACCATATGAGCAAAATCTGAGCATTAAATGTCATAATATATTTTATATAATCTAATTCACAGAGTCGGCATGCTTGCACCATCGTTAAAGTTGATCCTAACATGGCTTGGGTTGAATTTCAGAAAGGCACTACTTTCAGCTAAACAGCTGCGATATCATATATTGAAACAAGTTATATATAACAAATATATAATATTAAACACATAGTTCACCCAAAATGAAAATTCCTTTAAAACTTTTTTTTTTTTTTAAATATCTCCCAAGTCATAATGTTTAGAATGTGAGCGTGAAAATTTTCATTTTGGGTGTACTATTCCTTTAAGAGTAAAAGTACATTTTCAAGCAGTATCAGTTACACTTTATGTATATTTCAACAATAATGACATTGGCAAAATTAAAGCAAGGAGTACAATACTTTGCAGTCATGCAGTAACATATTGCAACTAAAATAAGTGATTGTCTTTGGCTCAACAGTAAAACACTTATACAAACTGCTAAATCAACCATAGTATGAAATGTAAAAAAAAAAAAAACCTAAATATCACAGGTCAGATTGAGCTCCACTAACAGTAAACACAAATGTGAAAGTTGCACATTCATACAAATGTTTCCAGAGGCTAAAATAAGAATACAAAAATATATTTATGCTTCCAAAGTAATTCATCCTTCATCTACTAGTTTTTTTTTGTGTGACAAGGTTACAGGTATCACTTTCTAATATTAGAGACTACAATGATACTATACATATGAAAATCAGCATACTTATTGTTTGTATTTGAAATGGTATGCAGCTCTTTGTGATTGAGATCAAGTCTACCAAGTGGTCCTTAAACATAGATGCCCTCAGGATTTAAACCTGAGGTGATCGGACTATGGAGTCCATGGATGCTGCCAACCACTGGATGAGATAAACCCGGACGTTTCAGTGAGCCAGTTAATGCAGCAAAGTCTGGGAAATGAAAGAAAACAATTTAATTAAAGAACGTCTAATATCTCATTGTACTTACAGGAATTGTAAAGCTCATTTTAAATATATATGCTAGCATTTAAGAATACAAACAAAATTAGAATAGTCTTGACCAAATATTTCCATAGATCTTTGCTTAATTCCAATAATAGTTGCTTGTTTGGAATATCATACCATTATACCGCTATTCCTGTGGTATATATAGTATGGATACAGTGCACCAATTTTCTGAATGCATACAGAGCACAATGCTGTATCCGCAATGCAGTTTACTTCTTTCTATAGTGTGATGAATGAGCTGGAAATAATATCAGCTGTGATATTGAGTCATTATTTGATCAGATTCAGTATGCAGTAAGCTAATATTCAAACTAGCCTTTTAATTAACCAATTAGCCAAGCCTTTGGATATTGTAAACTCTTCGGCCAATAACAGGTACAATACCAACTCTAACCACAAGGTGGCACTTTGAATTAGAAATATAAACAATAATAGAAAAAGCACTTTGAATCAGTGACATCTACAAACAGAAGGCTTGCAACTGCAATGTTATTTTTCATCCAGGCTTGACGTCAATAAATCAGAAAGAAATAACAGATTTTTGTACTCGACAGAGTAAATGACAGAGGCAAGACCACTGAGTCAATCGTTGCAACTATAATCTGTCACGGCACTGATGAAGCAGGAGCACGCAAAAACTCTGCAGCCTTACATGTTTTACAGGAAAAGACTTTTAACTCTCTCCTACATGGGTCTGCGGTTTTTTGCTAGATGTGTGAGTGAAAAGTTACTTGGCACTGCACTAAATTAAAAACAGATGTGGTCTGGCCATTAATGACACTTGTAAAATGAACTTATTACTCATTATGGTTGAGGTCTTATTTTCATTCATGCTGAGTCCTAACAGAATCCACACTGTATGGAGCATATCCCTGGGGCTTTAGATATATTGTCAGTAAAAACAATACCTTTATCATCTGTTGTGTTGCTGGAGTCCTCATCGCCAGGCTCTACGGGCAGAACCGTGACTTTGGTGCCTGTTTGTTGTATGAACTGCTGTAGGTTTACCTGCCTCAACTCTTTGGTAAGCTGCTCCAGTTCATACTGACTCTCCTGGTGGAAAGAGGGCGGAGAAGGTGCTAATGAAATGTTTGTGTAGTATTGCAACTGGCATTCAGCCTGCAGCAATGCAATAACAACTGGCTATAAACCGTAACAATGTTCCAATGTACTGCCACAAAATCAGCTCACGATTCTAAACAGATGTGTAATTTCTGCATTTACAACAATCACAAGAAGTGAGAAATGTTTTAGACAGAACTCTTGTGAAAAGAGTAGCTAAGACCAGCATGAATTTCTTTGTTAGTGAGTGCTGGTTTGGAACTTGTCTAGTTAAGTATACTTCAACCAGCTATGTTGTTCACCATCTGCCATTTGTTGAGGCTAGTCAACCTCCATCGATATTTTGCTGGTTTAACAACTTAAGAAGCCTTGTGGAGGAAACCACAGAGTCAAGGTTTGGCTGTTTAGCCTGGTCGAGTTAGTCCCTGCTGGTAGATTCAGATATTTTTGGATGGCTATTAAAAGCGTAAAATGGAAATGCTCCCTGCTGCCTTTGAAATCACAGCTAAGGCTAGTCGCTAATGAAGGACTAACGTTTGCACATTCTCGTGGTGCCATCAGCTAATCACCATTGTCAACATGTCATGACGTCAAACTACACGACTTTTTAAAATCTGAACAGATTTGAAACACTAGGCATCATTCACTTGCCAACTTTGTAAATGATTAAAGAAGAAAAATGGACATCATACACTAAAAAAAAAATCACAAAGATCACATTGTATCAAATGACGACAAGTGATAATAAGCGTTTAAAAAAATCAGCTTAAAAAATTAAAAGTGTTTGATATCCTTCAACTTGATGGAATCATGGTCTGAAGCTATTGATCACTGCAATTTTTATGAGAAATCGGTCAACTCCAACTGGCCTAGAGAATGAAGAATGGCTCTGACATTTGTCAACTTTTGGCAACTACAGTGTGTGCAGAATTATTAGGCAAGTTGATATTCTGGTCATATTTTTTTTCCAAGAACATTTTACCAATTCCAAACCACATCAATCTTAATAACTACTATTGATTTTGTATTTAATCATTTATAAGTGATATATAATTGTCCATGAAGGCTGATAGTCAGAAACTTCTTATTTCAGGTGTGCAGAATTATTAGGCAGGTTTTCCTTTACAGATAAAATGAGCCAAAAAGAGATTGAACTCAAGAATAAAAGTTAAAAAAATTATTAAATGCCCATGAGAAGGATGCAATACTAATGCAATAATAGAATTAGCAAAGTTAAGGCATGACCATTGGGCAGCGAAATGCTCATTGGGTCAGCACGGTCAGAAAAAACAGGTGGAGAGGAAAAGACACATGTTAACTGCAAAAGAATTAAGGTGAAGAATTAGGTGAGAAACCATCAGGAACCATTTAGTCTCCAGCACCATCATTTTCCAGAACTGCAACCTTCCTGGAGTCTCCAGAATTACAAGGTGTCAGGTTCTCAGAGACTTTGCTTGAGTAAAAAATTCTTTAAAATGGCCCTCACTTAATAAGAATAACATGCTGAAGTGTTGTGAAATACATGAAGACTGATTTTGTATAGGATTTATGGACAGATAAGTTGTGAGTGACTCTTGAAGGACCAGCATCACATCCTCTTGTACCACTGTTTGAAGAATTTATCTTCCAGAATCTGGCAGTAAGTTTTGGGAGTCTGTCTTGCAGGATTGATTAAAAATGAGCTCCTAAAACTTACTGCCAGATTCTGGAAGATAAATTCTTCAAAAAGTGGTACAAGAGGATGTGATGCTGGTCCTTCAAGAGTCACTCTCAACTTATCTGTCCATAAAGCCTATAAAAAAAATCAGTCTTCGTGTATTTCACAACACTTCAGCATGTTATTCTTATTAAGTGAGAGTAATTTAAAATATTTTTTTACCCAAGCAAAGTCTCTGAGAACCTGACACATTCCACTTCTGGAGACTCCAGGAAGGTTGCAGTTCTGTAAAATGATGGTGCTGGAGACTAAATGGTTCCTGATGGTTTCTCACCTAATTCTTGACATTAATTCCTAATTCTTTTGCAGTTAACGTGTCTTTTCTTCTCCACCTGTTTTTTCTGACCGTGCTGACCCAATGAGCATTTAGCTGCCCAATGGTCATGCCTTAACTTTGCTAATTCTATTATTGCATTAGTATTGCATCCTTCTCATGGGCATTTAATAATTGTTTTACTTTTATTCTTGAGTTCAATCTCTTTTGGCTCATTTTATCTGTAAAGAAAACCTGCCTAATAATTCTGCACACCTGAAATAAGGAGTTTTTAACTTTCAGCCTTCATGGGCAATTATATATCACTTATAAATGATTAAATACAAAATTTGTAGTAATTACTAAGATTGATGTGGTTTGGAATTGGTAAAATGTTCTTGGAAAAAAAAATATGACCAGAATATCAACTTGCCTAATAATTCTGCCACACACTGTAGTGTCAACTCATCCAGACTGCAAATTAGAGCAAATTTTTTTGTGGTGTATTTTAGCCTTTTCTTCTAGGTACTTTTGGGGGAACCTGCACCACCCAAACAACTGGTATTGAGATAAACAGAAATAGTTAATTGTTTTATCCAGGTATTGTAGACCTCTTTGCTGCCAACACAACATATACTGGTGAAAAGCAATGCTTATCTCTTTAGTAATAATCTCTGGCCACTGATTACCACTGCAGCCTTCAATTTCACAATTTCATATGGATTACTCAAGTTTTTGTTAGTGAAACTTGACGTACCTGCAGTCTCTTGCATGACTCAGTCAGTGAGCGTTCCACTGCTCTCGAGCTGTTTTCAAGCTGGGCCGTGTGTTGAGCTTGAACCTTGAGTTCTGCTTTCACTCTCTGAAGTCTAGCCTTCACTTCCCCCTCACTGGCCTGCTGGCTCTCTCTGATCTCCTTATGTTGCTTTTGAGCTTCTATGCCTGCCTCTACACCCTGCAGAGACATCAGCCGCTGTTCCAGATCCGCCTCACAGCCGCGCAACCGACTGCTCAACTCCTGGAGGTGCTCCTGCAGCTGCCTCTCGCTCTCCCGCTCAATCTCGAGCTCGGTTGCCCAGAATTCCTCTTCCTCAATCTCCACCTTGTTTCTTCGCACCTGCTTTTCCAACCTTGAAACTTCCTCTGTCATCTTCACATACAGTTCGTTGTCCTCTAGTCCAACTCTTTTCTCAGTCAGCATTCGAAGCTCTGCCTCGTACGACTCTATCCTGCTGTCTAGAACCGAAAGAGTCTCCCTCTGCAGTCTCACCAGTTGGGTAAGATCCTCCACACGGTGGCCTGATAACCGAGGGGACATTGAGGGTGAATTGTGAGCACTTCTTACTAAAACCTCTCGTTGTTTGGCACTACTGTCACTGAGCCTGCCTCCACTGAGAATGTCCCTCAGACTGCGGGGCACACCGGTGAAGGTCAGAGATTTGCGCCGTGGCTCGCGCCGACGGAGGGAACGGTCACCCGGAGCTCGGAGCTTGGCCATCAACGGAAGGCTCTGTCGATGCAAGCCACGCTCTGGGCCCCGAGGATTCAGACGTTCAGTTGAGGGGTACTCATTGAGAGACGGACCTGTGCGGTGTAGGATAAACTGCACGTCACCGGCATACTGCCCCCAAGTGTTCAGAGAGGCCACCGGACTCTCGTGAGGAACGAGATGTCGCTCGGTGTCCCTCCATTTTTCGATCAGCGTATACCGTCCTGTGCGACCTATAAAAAAGAACAAGGTTTACAGTGCTTAACAACACTACCAATAAGCCATGCATATTAAAGGGATAGTTCACCAAGAATGCTCACAAAGAAAACAAAAATGACTTTATTCAACAAATTCTTCTAGGGATGCTCCAAATTTTCGGCCGCTGAAAATTATCGCCCGAAAAAGCCATTTTTGGCTTTCGACCGAAAGAGAAAAACGGCTGAAAATACAAGCTGAAAATATACATATAATAATATATATGGCACGTCCCGGCCCGCCCGGCAGTGTTCAGCAAGCAGGTTTCACTTTCCTCATCAATGCACGGTTTTACGCTCCGCACAATATTCCGCTCTATCAATGTGCTTGTGTACCGCTCATGCTTACCGGAAAAGCAAAGTCCGCTCAAATAACACACTGACAGGAAATTTCAATGCAGTATACTTGTTCCTGTTTGCAGTAGCGCTACTGTGCTGTAACATGGTGTAGTACAGCTGTACTGGGCAACGCTGGTAAAATGATGCTTTCAGTGACTCTATGCTCTGCTCACATCAGAATCAGATTCAGCTTTATTCGCCAAGTGTGCGCAAACACATGATGAATTTGTTGTGGTTTTTAAGAAGCTCTTGGTACATACATGCATGCATACATACATACATATCTGTCATGAGAACAGACACATTTAAATAAGACTTAACAATAAATAATGTGTGAAGATTTATGTACAGATTTGTGCATTATTTACTCTATATATACAGCTGTATAGAAAATATGCATATGTATTTACATAGTACTTGTTCTGCTCACATGCTTATTATAATAGCTTAGGACTATACAATATTTGGATAATTAGTCCAAAAAAAAAAAAAAAAAAACTGATTCTGTTACATAGAAGTCAATAAAAATACTATATTGATATTTAATATTAAGGTAACACTTTACAATAAGGTTCCATTAGGTAATGTGAGTTAATGTATTAACTAACATTAACGAACAATGAACAATACATTTATTACAGTATTTATTAATCTTTCTTAATGTTAGTTTTAATGATAATACAGTTGTTCACTGTTAGTTCATGTTAATTCAGAGTGCATTAACTGTTAACAAGCACAACTGTTGATTTTAATAATGCATTAGTAAATGTTGATAATAACTAAGATTAAGATTAACTAATAACTAAGATTAATAAATGCTGGAGAACTATTGTTCATTCTTAGTTCATGTTAGCTAAAGTAGTTAACTAATGAACCTTATTGTAAAGTGTTAGCAATATTAATATAAATTCTGTCCAGATTTATTGTTACTTTCAGTAAAAGTGTGGTTATTTTATTTGCTTGTGTTTTTAAAATTAGTATCATTAAAATTATTGAGTTAAATTAAAAACTCTTACAAAATTACTTTATTATTTAATAAAATAATAAATAATCATTACAAAGCAGTTTCGGTTTTTGGGCCAAGTGCATCCAGAATTTTCAGTTTCCGTTTTGGCCCAGAATTTTCAATTTGGTGCATCCCTAATTTCTTCTCTTCCGTGTCGGTCTTTGATGTGCTGTTAATGCAAGAGTTGGCGTTCTGACGTAGAACCTGGATGTGTTGTGCCTTGTTTACAAGCAGAAGATGCACACTGTACATAAAACATGTCTGAACTAGACATGTCTGAAGATTTCAAGAGGATGACTTGCAATATTTTGCCCAGCCTTATTTATTTGAACCAGAATATACAGACAATGAACGAAGAGAGATGGATGTTCTACATCAGAACGCCAGCTCTTGCGTCAGCAGCACCACACGCATCCATTGTGATACTCTCGTGAATGCACATCGAAGACTTACACGGAAGAGAAGAAAATGTTGAATAAAGTCATTATTTTTGTTTTCTTTGTGCACAAAAAGTTTTCTTGTAACTTTGTAAAATAACGGTTAAACCACTGATGTCACATGGACTATTTTAACATTGTCCTTACTACCTTTCTGGGCCTTGAATGTGGTAGTTACATTTCTGTCTATGCAGGGTAAGAAAGCTCTTGGATTTCATTAAAAACATTGTGTTCCAAAGATGAACAAAGGTCTTACGGGTTGAAACGACACGAGGATGCATAATTAATGACAGAATTTTAAATTTTTGGGTGAATTAACCATTTAAATGTGCTCTCAACAATTTTTTGTTGACTAATATGTTGCAAAATTGACCTTATGCTTAGAATCACGCTAAAGCAACAATTTGTAAATGAAAACGGTATGATTTACAATCTCATGTTAGTCTAAATCATTATAAACATACTTTCCCAAAGTAGTATTACTTTATTTCTGTTAAACCTTTTTAATGGGAAAAAAACCACAGTGTAATTCCTATGTAAATATGTCATGTTATGACTTATATCATTGTTATGTGAATACACAAATATATTAGGGATGTTTTTCCCAATCCTATTCCACCCTCTTCCGCCCATCATTTCCTGTTCTTCTCCACTACCATATAATTTGCTTAAGGGCAAAATGACAGAATATGTCTTCATAAAATCAGTCCACTTCATCTAAAGATACATATTTGAAACAGTGAGCAGTGATTTGTTAAATACATTCTTCCCCCAGTAAAAACATACAAATTACTTTCAAAACTGTCAAAGTGGATTGAGGTGTTCTTAAGAGTTTTTTCTTTCAGTAGAATGAGTCAGATTTTCCATGTCAGCGGGCACTTTGGTTGCGCCAGCGCATTTCTCACTAATACAAGAGGGGGCCCTTAGATTGTACCAGTCTTGAGTGCAGCTGAAAATAGAATCAAACGGTGACGTCAACCAAGACAGGTTTGAATCAAAAACAAATTGCTTTGGGTCCCACTGGTGATGTAATTAACTGAAATCAGCTTTGTAGACTATTTGCGCCCTCTACTTGAAACTCCTTAAAATATGCCTGATGTCTTTAGACAAGTTGTTAAACTAGTCTCAAGCTGTTGGAAAGCCAAAACAAACTCTCTGATACTTAATCTTCTTTTTAATTATGAAATGGATGATGATTACTCAATCAACCTCGATGCCAGATGGTTTCAGCATTACTCAAAATTCATGGCATCTGTGTTAGCAACTATACAGCTTCCATGATTTAAGTCTTCCATACCACGGCTGGGGAGTAACCAACCAAATATAGAAGCACAGCTTTTTGTTAGTACAAGTTCTTTTCCTGTAAAGAGCAATTTTTCAACAGATAGCAGTAGCATGACAGAATTGTTTATCAGTGTTTTTGTGTCATATTGTGTTACTCCTTGTGTGTTGGGATGTCTAAATAATTTTGGTGAATAAGTTTGTTCAGATGATTCATTTAATTGAATTACCTACTCATTTCATTTGTTTTAGTTTTTTATTTTGTACTGTTTCTCTGAGCTCCACTAATAATGTTATCAAGATTTTTACATCAGAACTCATAATTCAGAAGTAATAGGCTATTTTCTGTTCTGTTTTTAATCCCCCCTCATCAGAACGCTCTCGGATTGTAGACTCGGAAGTAAATGCCCACTGATATGATTGTGTATGCAGTGATTTAGATTAAAAATGCATAAATAAATACTCACATTTGTCTCATTACTGTCGGATCCAATATAGTCTTGACTTATTTTTAATCTTTCTGAAAATCCCGCATCGAATTGTGCCTAGTTTGTAAACGAATCCATGGTAAAATGAAGTCAACAAAGGACCAAGTTCTTACTGTTGTGGTCTGGATCTTCATTAAAAATAAAGTTAATCCACTTTTTCCCAATGTTCAGATCAGAAGGAAGGCAATGCAAAGACTTTGCACAACTTGGCACTGCAAAGAAACCAAATGATAAAGATGGCTCTAAAGACAAATTTTGTTGTAGATCTGTGTTGGCCCCTCACTTTATTTACACTATATGCACAAATCAGTGGGCAGGGCTAAAGAGGCAGCGATGTACAGGCAGGCGTTGATCTTCTTCTGCGGAGGCGGTGTTTAGCCACGCTGTTTTACATCATAGAGTAGTACATTCCACAAGCTGTTGTAGTGGCTTCAATATAAGCTATTTTTAGACTAACGAGATAGTTTTCAGTTCTGAAACTTACAGGATGTTTCTAATAGTACAATTATTTAGTTTTTAATAGAACAGCACCTCTTATATGTCAAAAGATCAAGGGAATTTTGGTTTCTCAGTTCACAACTCCTAAAGGCCTTCTGAAGTGAATTGATGTGTTTGTGTAAGAAAAATATAATCAAATGCATCGATTCACTATCAGAAGGCCTTTATTAACCCCCCATTCATTTTTGGGTGAACTATTCCTTAAAGTCATACAAGTTTTGAACAACATGAGGGTGAGTAACTAATGAGTTTTCATTCTTAGTTGAACTATTCCTTGTGAATATTTTTGTAGCTTGACTAACTAGTTTCAAAGTAGCTTCTCCAAAACTTTTCCATGCATTTTTTTATTAAAAATCAACTTAAAATTGACACTACCTACCAATTGCTTGAGCCAGAGCGATGACCACTTCCTGGCAGGTGGTGGCCTCTGTGACCCCACAGACCACACGCTGAACTCCATCGACCCACACCTTCAGCTCCATCCTGGGTCAATCTCTGGAGGATCTGGGGCTGCTGGTCTGTGACGTCATACTGTCCTGCTCCAGGGGTCCAGTGCTACAGCCGTCACCCCCTCACAGCAACTCTGCAACAACCACAACACAGGTTAGGAAACACCTGGGAATGATATATACTTCTCTCTGCCTTCTGCACATATTCTCATACTACTAAGTGTGGGCGTCTGAAATGAATTCGATCTTGTGTTTTTGAATGTCTTTTTTTTAAATTTGTATTTTTAAGTCAAAGACACCTTATTGACTGGAGTTTTGAGGTTCCCACAAGATTCGTTCTGTCTCTTTGTTCTCAGCTGAATGTTTACTTTTAATGAGGTTACAAAGTGGCATTTGTGGTTAGAAAGCCATTAAAAATAACTTCTATATACACATTTCTAACCTTTTTTTAGCTTAAACAAATAACCATTAACTTTACAACAATCTGAAATGCATCTGTCAAGGAACAAAGACAAGTGTTATAATGAGAGCCTTTCCTAATCAGGAAAGCTTTGTTAAAGGAAATGACTGTGCTATTAGCAGGAGACCTCTGGGCTTCCAGATGGACACATTTCCTTCCTCAGATCTCTGACTAGTTGAACAATCAGCTCTTCTTCTGTATTTAACAAAGAAACAAGATACTGCTGTCTAAAAAATGATTCAGTCTCTTTGAAACAACAGCTCACACATGGTCCCAAAATAGCATATTTTCCAAGAAACGAACTGGCCATGAATCTGTGCTTTTTGTGGAGGTGTGCCGAGGGTGTGAAGAGGAGGAGGATGACATGAAAAACAGTTGGCTGCAGTGTGGACGTCCTGCTGGATACAGTGAGACCAGCTGGACCTGACATTATGTTCCTCCCACTTCTGCGAACAGGTACAATTTTAGGACGAAGGGCTGGCAACCACGCACGCCTGAGCAAATCTTCAGCTTTGTAGAGAAAATTCACAAGATCTCGGTTTATTCTATCAGTAAAGAAAATACACAAACTGTGACGTAAAAGAGTCTAATGGTGTGTGCACACCAAAAGCGAATTTAAGTATTTGAACAAGTAGATTGCACACAAAGTCAATGCAAAGATGCGAATTCGATATTTGCGATATTCACAATATTTGCCTCAATCGTGTCTTCTGTGGAAGAGGAAAAATTTCAACTGCTAGCGTAAAATATGCACGAAAATATGCGTTGTCATGCAAACCAATCAGCAAAGAGCTTATTGTCACGTCCGGTTGTATCAGGAAATGTTTTTTATTGTTTTTATTCACGCAAGTGAAGCGAAAAACATCCTGCGAGTAATCTAGAGCAAGTAACGCGATGCAAATAATCGCTTCGCTTTTCGTGTGAACACACCAGAAGACTGGTGTAAGATCCACTTCCAGATTTACTGAAGAAAGTGCAATAATAAACCAAAGCAAACAGTGGGAGGGATATCCAAAGTCATTTAACATAAATCAAGCTTCACCAATCAGAAAATGCCAATTTTTTTTTGCCTCTAAATGAATAGTAAACTGAGATCCACAATCATAGAATCACAAAATAGGTTTGAGTCCATTTACAAGGCCAGGGACTATGGAAGCCTGTCTTAAAGTGAAAAAAATAAAAAATAAAATAAAAAAATTGGTACTAAAATTGGACTTTTTCTTGTAATTCCTGGTTTTATTTTTAGCTCACAATTTGACTGTATAGTAGCGACTTCATAAATCATATAAATCAATGTGACTTTATTTCTCATTATCAATAATATTGGCCTTATTTCAATCACACATATATACTGTATATATTGATTGACTGGCTTGCATGAAAATGCATCATGCATATTTTCCGCTATACAATACAAATTTCTAAAAAAATACAAGTTCTATTGGGTGTCACGGTGCAGAAATTACACTTTTCTTTGCCATCCATTTTCTTTTTGTTTGACTACACAGCTGCTGTTTTATGTTATTTAACCTACCCTTATATATATATATATAGATATATATATTAAATTCTCTAGATTACTCGCTGGATGTTTTTGGCGTCACTTGCATGAATAAAAACAATAAAAAAAACATTTTTTCTGATATAACTAGACATGTGAAGCTCTTCGCTGATTGGCTTGCATGACAATGTATCATGCATATTTTCCGCTGTACAATACAAATTTCTAATAAAATTCATAGCCACGTTCTATTGGGTGTCACATTTTCTTGTTTTTTTTTTTTTTGTTTTTTTACTACACAGCTAGTTTTTTTGACTGTCAGCTTTTTTATATAGAAAAATACAGCTGTGACACATTTTTATCCACAATTGTTTTGTTAATGTTCTGTTAACATTTAAAATAAGATTATGCATGGTGTCCTTTATTGTTTATTACATTCCAGACAATTATATTTCGTCCACTCAATCTATTTCTTTGTAGAAGTTCTAATATCAAAACAAATGTGTTCTATTCATCTCTTCATTATGTTTATGGAGCTTTGAGTTTGGCTCCAGCATAGGGACAGGGACGATTTACTGACTGTATGGGGCACTGCGCTGGAAAAGTAAAGCACTGCAGCAGCCAAAGACCACAGCATCAAGACAGAGCTCCTCCCTGAATTAAATACTACAGCCGTCCTAGGCTAATAAAATCTGCAAGCACACAAAATTATGCATTACTCATAAAAAACAATGTGCAGTCCTCAAAGGACAACTCTTTTTGGGACTGAAAACCAGGTTGTTAAAACATAAAGCTTACCAAGTTTTTTCAGCAGAAGTCTTTAGTCCAAGATCCTTCATAATTGAAAAATAAAAACTGATGATATAGTAAAACATTTTTCTTCTTAAACAGGCATTTCTGGATATCTTTCACAGTATAATTCAGCTTAAAAAAGAACTCGTTTTTGAGCTTAAAATTGAAACTGCATTCATCTAAAGCATGATATAATAATACTTTGCATTAAACAATCATGCCATTATTTCCAAGAACTACCCAACAAAAAGGTGTATTTTCAATTGCTTTTTTTCAACCCTGTAAGAGGGAGTACACTGAATATCTCTGGTTTAGTGTGGAGACATATGGTGGGGTGGAACCCCTATAAGAGCTCTTCTGTCTGAGCCAAAATGAAAAAAAGAGAGCTTATTACAAAAAAACCAAATAGCTACTACAGTCAGTGTGGAGTTCTTGCCAAATTTCTAATTTTTGATTTATACATGGTTTGGAATCATTCAGAAACCAGGCTGCCAATGCAAGGACATTAAAATCACATTTTAAATTGGCCCATAAATTTATTTAAAAAATTCCCATGCAACATTCACTCTTTCTTCATCTCTATTTAGGTGTGCAATCCTCAGCAAATGTCAAAAATGTGACGTTTGTTGCACGCTGCATATCATTTTCTCCTTCTGTAAGCAGATAAGTGTTTTGTCCTTCATTTTTACTAGCCTTTAGCGTCTATGACAACAGATGGAGTCCTGTAGCCAATAGTCAGATGCATAGTGGGGCCATTTTATGTGTCCTTTTCTGACTAACGCAAAAGTGGCCTGCAGCCGACTCTATTCTGACATTTTTCCAGGAGCGATCACTGAAGCAAGGAAGCCCAGTTAACGGATGACTTCACCTCTGCTGCATATATATTTGACTGAATTAACCAAAAACTCAAGGGAACCAAGGTTGTCCGATCGGACATAGTACAAGATGTAATATCAAAACGTGTTTGATTTAAAGTTTGACCTTCTAAGAATCAGATCACAAGTCCATAGTATTTGTTGTCTTTTACACAATGCAAGAGCAGAATAAAAATAAAAAGACAAGAACCTGAAACACAGTGCTTGTTAAGACTAAAAGAGCCACAGAGTGACACAAAGTGACATAATAGCCCCTTTCGCTCCAGAACTAAAAGTACAGTACTAAAGTACTGGGACTATTTTGCGCAAACTATTTCCCAGTACCATTTAAAGGGTTGCATTCGCACCGACAGTGGGTACTAAGAAGTGACGTAAGCCGGTCGACAGCGACGTTATTTGTGCACGGCGTTCAACAACGAAAACAAAGAAGAACAACGTTAACAACAGGAGGATGGAGGACGCTGTGATCGGAGCTGTGTTGTTGTTGTGTCTCGCGGGGTTCACAATAATGGACATGGAATGTTTACGTAACTTGTGCGTCAAGCGACTGAAAAATCAGAAAGGAGTTCAAAATGTTCAAAAGTGCCTGCACTTCAGCGTCCGTCCATCTATCGCTGTTCTCCATTCTTGCGAAATATAAGTTGATGCGATGTTTACACAGTATGTGTTTACACGGTGTTTTAAATCATGGAGGGTGAGGGCGTTTTCGTACGCGTTTAGCCAATCAGCGTACACTTACGTCACGACAGTTCCTATGGGACTGTTTTAGACCCTACTCTGAAGTAGGAGCTAATTAGTTCCTCCAAACGGAGTTCCGGGAACTAAAACAGTTCCTAGTTCCCGCGGTGCGAACACGCCAAAAAGTGGGTAGTTCCACAATTAGTTCGGGTACTATGAAAAGGTTCCTGCGGTGCGAAAGGGCCTATTATGATTATTTGTAACTACAGTCTTCATGAAAGTGCAAACAAACGTCACAAGGCACATCCAAGGAGGCACAACCAGCCTTTTATCAGGAAGAGACTGTGTTGAATTTGATTGCCGCCCCACCATGAGCACTCCATTCAATCATCTGCGCATCGTGCTGAGCACAAGTGATCACTTAGTCTAAAACGAGCACTGCAGAACTGAATCAAGCACCATTTGTGGAAGTCACAATGAAGCATTTGGGAACTGACTGTCCATTTGCTAGATCCATCTCTGACTTCATGATGACATGCTAACTATGGGCCAGATTTACTAACAGTTTGCACTAACACAAACCCTGTTTTGGCATTAAAAACAACTGTTTGGATTTACTAAAGACAAGCAGTGAAACATTAGCGATGAAAGGCGTGGACAGAGTTATTTTTGCAGCTGATCTTATTACATATGCATCTGGCATAGGCGATTTACTAAAGTTTGTGGTAGTCGATTTACTGGGTATTTACGCCATCATTTAACGTCCCCAAAAAGCATGTCTTAATCCATTTTGTGCTTGTGTTGTTAGTAGATAACACACACTTGGTTATTATTGGCTCTGTTTGTTTGCGACCCTACATTAATTTGCGCTGCTCTTGGTAAGATTGAATTGTTCATTATGGAAATGCACAGGCTGTGTCTAAAATCTTTCAAAAACACAGCGAATGTCTCTTCTCAGGACCCGATGTCTATAAACCACTTATTTCTATATCTTTTATCTATACTCTACTAGCATTCAGACCATCAGTATGGCATGTGAAGGCAACTCTTGCACTGTGAAATGTGACTTTGGCTGTTGTTTGCAGACAGAAAGCAGGAAGGAGGTATAAATTCCACCAGCATTGGTTTTGTGAAGTCTCTCTTTATAAGGCTAACCATCTCAATGAACTCAACTGAGTAATATCCTCTTACCATTGCTCATAATTCTGATTCAGGCATCTGAATTTTCCCTCGGGAATCAATGAAGTAAGGTACCCAATGTTTTCCCGCCAATTTCACTGTACTCCTTTATGCGTAAATATAAACAACATATTTCATTTCAACCTGCTTATTAAAAACATTTGGCAAACACGTCTTCCTTATGCTTTGTGCATGACCAAAAGAATAATTTGTGGTAATTGCTAAGACAAACAAAACGTATTATTGCTCAAACTTAATGTTGAACAAACCGCTAACCCGAAGTTAAACTTTGGATGGCATTTCCAGATGCGGGTTTTTGTATGGGCACTCACATGTTCTTCAGGAAAAACTCAAGATTTGGCCGATTCAAAAACTGCATAAAAGCAAATATAGAAAGACTAAAAAATATCCCCCAAATATTCCTCCAAATGGGAAGTTAACATAGCATATGTCTAACAAACCTTACATTTGGTTATTAAGAATCAAGTGAGCGTTTGGCAGAGGCTAAACCCTAAAGTCTGTAAGGAAAGGGTCAAATTAAAAACAAATGATACAAGATTCGAGGTCTATCCAAAACCAAAGAGAATGAGCTAATTTCTGGTGGAAAGATGGTGTGCCGTTACTATTGCTGAGCTATTTTGGATTAACCTTTTATTCTGCTTGTGCTTGCGCTAGCTGCCATGCTACATGTAATTACTAGCAATTTATGCACTCTCCCATAATTAGTTGCAGGCCTCGGATGAAACCATTCCAAGAGTAAAAACACTCCAAGAAACACAGATAGATAGATAGCTAGATAGATAGTTTTGAACAATGTTTAATTTGTTTTTGTCAGTTTATGAAAGTAAATGTGATCCAAAACTTTCGAGGTCCACAAAGGGTATAAAAGTAGTGTAAAATTACTCCAGACTTGACAGTCTTTTATTGAAAAATTATTATTTAAAGACTTGACAGTCTTTTATTGAATGTGATTACGCAATTATTTTTTATGATGAAAAGATCGAAATGCATTGCCAAACCTCACGTCACGTGACCAAATGGGAGGCTAAGGTATGAGGTTGATCAATGTATTGATTCGAGAGGCTAAATTTCGATCAGTTCTTCACAGAATGTGACTGTGTTGCTTCAAAAACGTATTGGAGCTTGGAAGATTTGGGTCCTATTGATTTTCATAACATGGACAAAAACAGCTGAAACGTTCTTCAAATGATCTTCTTTTATGTTCCACAGACAAATGAAAGTCATACAGGTTTGGAACGGTGTCAGGGTGAGTAAAAGATGACATAAGTTTTTGGGTCCACTGTATACTGAAAAGATTAGCTAGTGACTAAGGCATTGTTGAGGCTTGAAGGCATGCAGGTGGTTATCCAAAGACTTGGGCCTTGATTTTACACCATGGAAACTGATAACATTGAGGTTACACATTCCACGCAGCCGGGCACTGAACGCTGAAGGAGATAAGACGTTTCTAGCCCCCCTCGCGCTTTCTCTAATCAAAGACTTTCATTTGTAGCCATCGTCCATGAGTTATGTGGCTAAGAAATTTTATTTATACCTTGGCAGGTTTTGACCCTAAAGTTCAAATAGTTTTTTTTTTTTCGAAGAACTGTTTTTTCCTGGTATTCTCTTATATGAGCTACGGCAGAACTGGAATATATATTTTAAACCTCGTGTTTTGAATCTTGTTCTTTCCCTAGGGAAAATGAAGGTGCAAATCAAACACTAAGTAAACAAACAACACCACTACACAATCAAACTGAACCACGAAAGACCTCCCATCTGCCAAACACAGAGGAGAACTGTGTCCTCACCAAATCTCCCATCTGGGACGACAGAGGAAAGAAAACAAACCTTCTTTCCCCACCCCAGTAAAACAATAACCTGAGGTTTTGGAAGAAAGCGAGTGAATTCACAGTGAAATCTCCAAATCTTGCTCCTAAATCCCCTGGGTGTCCTAAAATGTACTTTGCTATGCTTGATTCTTTCACATAGTTTGGCACATTTAGCCTGTAAGAGTAAAAAACAATGAGGAGCTTTCATGGAAGGTAACAGGAAAACAAAGCTTTCCTCAAAACTATGAAGGGAATAAAACCATGCCAGGTTTTAAACAAAGTCCTTCTCTAAGGACGTTAGACGGCAAGAACAGTCTACCTACTGTGGTATTTAACTACAGACCAGCAAGAGCCGTCTTCGCTCTTGTAAATCTCAGTTTGTTGAGTCTCAAGTCTCAGCTGAGGTGCTTTAATAAACTTGAAAATAAACGTCGGCCCCCCAAAACCCACCTCCACACCCACGGCTAGGACGTAGACTGGCAGAATCGCTAACATCTGGATGGCACGTTTAGCTGGATATAATACTGCCTTTGTTCTTTTGCCATGGTTGTGATCAGCAGGCTAGCTTTGAAGGACCAGCCAAAAACTGAGTTACGAGGGTACTGGATGAAGTGTCAACGTGACTAAGTGGTTTATTAATAATCTCTCATCTTACCACTTTCAATAAAGTAGTTACGCATTCCCACTGTGAGGCATTTGCATACTTTTGTGGCAATACAAAAATGCACTTTGTTGGATTAAATGGGTATTTTGCAGTTAATAGCCTATGATATGATAAAAGAATAACCAAATGACAATCAATCTTTATTAGAACCACCAAGGCCAACTTTCTATTGCATTGCATGACAACATGGATTCTACATGACATACTAATTAATGATACAAATTAAAAGTGCATTAAATGTTTTAATAGCTAGATAATAACTGGGTTTGGTAGTAACCGCATATTGCATCAAATGGACGTTTAAATTGTCAAACACTGATGTTGTTAAGCAGACTGATCCTTCAAATATCAATAATTGAGTAAAAATAAAAAGGCAAAAATCTTTGAGAGAACTTACAAATTAAATAACACTAATCTACCATCTTTATGTAGGTATGCTGGTTAACAATTCATTGCATCCACATATAGAGGAGAACAAAAAAGTAGCAGTGAAAAGCGACTTTTGAACTGTTAGCTGTTATTGCATGCGTTTTCCCACAGTGTTAAAAGCGAATCTCATAATTTGCTTTGAATCTGATTAATAAACTAACGTTTTGTGTTGAATTGATGTGATGGTCTGCATACAGAATACTAAAAACATGCTATTTTAATACAGTTTTTTTTTCAAGTTAAATGACAACAATTTTACAAGACACGACATAATCATATTGATTTTGATAAAACGTCAGATGTAAAATTAAGACCTAAAGTTAATTCGTGCAACTCAGATTGTGATGCTAAATGCGTATAAACACATAGCGACTGTTTTTAAGTTGCATTTATGAAGTATCACATTTTTCCGCATGCAAAATCTGTACATTCTTACCTTTATTACTAAATGTAGGAAAATATTTATCCACTTTGTGTCCGAGCCGATGTTACAATGACCAAAGTTTGAGCAATAAATTAAAAGGACACTATAACATTCAGGGTTTTTTTCTTGGTTAAGACTTACTATACAGCTCCGTTTGCTAAATATAAACGAACTGCGCTTATATTATGTGTTTTTTACAGCGCAAAAGTCTGAGAAAATTTGCGGATTTCATCACCGCCCCACAGGAAAAAGTTTTCACGCTGTGCTGCAGTCAGTCCATCCGAGCTAAAAATGTGGAAAATACGACCATCTGATCTTACTCGCTGCATTCTGTCAAGTCCCGCCCTCAGTCACCTCATTGTGTGCTATTATTGGTAAAGCTTGTGAAGTGCCTCTAAACTGCCCAATCAGAGACCGCTTGTTAGAGGCTCCTATTGGCCCATCTCGTCGCAGAAGGCGGGACTTGTGTCAATTCTGTTTTCTTCCTCAAGAGGGCTCTGGACGTTTTTTTTTAAATATATTTGCACAATAAGAGGTGTCATTTAAATAATTTTGATGATTAACTAATAATTTAAAAAGGATTTCAAACTGAAATTGAAATAGTCCCAACAATCTCTATTTTATTTATTTATTTATTTAACAAAAGGTTTTGATTTGGTCATCCTGCCAGAGCTGAGAAAAGTAATACACACCACGTGACAATCAACCATATCAAAGCGGGTTTCATAAGCGGTTTGAACAATATTCACAACAGAGTATGATGCTTAAAAATTTTAATAACCATAAATTTAAAAAAAAAAAAATCAAAAGACAATACATTTGAATAGAGCAAAACGGTTTGGCGTTATTATTTAAATAAAGACAGACTTGCAAAACCATGGAAATACTGACCCCTTGTGTCTTTTGCGTTTTTTTGATTTTATTGCATCTTGTAAAATAAAAATCTAAATTATTATCAATCCAAAATTCAAATTATTTAACATATGTTTGTGTAACATATGTTTAAGATCAAATAATAGACTGTACTAAAGTCGTAAATCTTCCACTTTGTTTTTTCAACCCTCTTTGTGTTGCAAAATATTTTGTAATTACTTCCATTATAATAATATATATATAATAATTAAAAGTTAACTCAAAATTAAAACTTACCGCAATATTTGTGTAGAGTGAATTTCGAGCATAATTTACGCAATAATTTAGGCTTTTTCGTATTAAAATATTTCTGGAACTAAAGTAATCCGCCCATGATGATAATGTCTTCATTGTTAATGTTTTAGTGAATTTTCTTTACCTGTTCCTTTACAATCAATTTAATTATGATAAAAACTAAAGCATCTCTTCACAAAACTGTAAATACACAAATGCAAATATACCAATATTTTCGCTCTTGACATTTTTTATGAAAGAAAAAGCGCTAAATAACTTTATTATTATTATTATTTTTACCTTGTATGCTCTGTTTCACTATTATATGTCTCTGTTAACTATATTTACATTAAATGGCAAAGAAAAAAACGTATAAAGTAAAGTATCAAGCCAAACAATAAACATCTAGGTTGAGTAATTTGTATTATTCTGTCGATAACCGTAGACGATTGGCTCCTTGCACACCGTATGCAAAACCCTTAACTTTGACTGGCAGGTGAAACAGCCAATAGGATTCCACATACGCGATTACGTGCGCACGTACACGTTCCGGTTATATTTAGGGCCTATTTAAGCAGCAAGCCAGTCTATACCAATACTGCCCTTAGCGGTTGTCAAAAGCCGGTCTTTGCCCAGTATCGAATATGTCGAAGCACATTCTCGTGTGCTACTACACTGTAAACTAAAGTGCATTTATTATCCGTCGTATAACCATATTTAGCCTGGAATAACCAGTGTTGATTACCGATCAGTTATTGATCAAGCACATCTCATTGAAAGGACACCGATCGGGATTGTTTGCACCTACAGATGTTTCGTCTATTATAATGCAAGATGCATGCTGATGCTCGGAAGGGGCTGCTCGACTGCGTATTACTCGTCCTTTTAACCTCCTCCACCTACTGAAAATAATCGTAAACAGCTGAAAATCGTTGATATTTTGGGGTAAGTGATCATTTAGCAGGACGTTACAGTGCGTCCGCCCATATTTATGAAAAGCACAGCCTCCGAGCGCAGGCCATGTAGCCTAGAAAGACAAAATTCATCTCTATTCCGTATGAAATTGTCGGTTTTCGGTTAGAAGAGCCCTTTAAACGCTCTAACGGGATTGTCAACGGATATATGCGACTATATACACGCTGTTTAAAAGGATAATAACATTATGGCAAGGTCATGATAAACGCTTGAGTCATTAGAGGCTTTTCAGACGCGGAACTTACAACAAACCCAGAGGTAAAAATAATAGAAAAGCTGTTTTAACGTGTGTATTTACAGTCACTAACAGTCAAATAAAGATAAAGCTAAGAATTGGTTATATGTGAGCTTTTGTGCGTGTGTATTTAGTTCCAGTGTGTTATTATCATCGCACGCCCAAGTGAGTTCGGGCCCTGCGATGCAATGGCGCTTAACTGACTTATTAACGATTAACTTGTTTTAACTCGAGTTAAAATCTAAATCAAACTTTATTATTATATCATATGTAAATCATTTAACATCAAAAAGGTACATGTAATATTTGGTGGTCAGTAAAAACATAGCTGCAATTTCAAATGATGTCGAATAAGTCTTTTACTTAATCGATTTTAATTTATTATAAAGAAAAGGCAAAGTAAAAAGGTCTTGCAGAGGACTAGCCTATAGATATGTAACTTAAAATTGTTAAATTGTTTTATTCTGCTAGTGTATCACTTATTGAATTGATAGTTTACTGTCGATTAATCTGTTTTGTTGAGTTACGTTAACGAAAAGTGATATAGTGATTATACACAAGGTAATGTTATATAGTAGCATCATGTAAGATGATACATGAATTCATAACATGTCAAATCATGGTAGTCTATCATCTGTTATGCATGGAATCAGTTTATTTAACAGGGCTTTTTAGTTGCAGTAAAGAAAATTTGAAGAAATGGCATAACCACAAGGTAACATTAAAGATTAATACAGATATAGGCTTATAATTTAAGATGTAAACAAAATGAGATATATATATCTTTCTTATTACTGCGTAGTTTCAAGCAGTAGTATTTCATTTGTAGCATTCTTTTGTGGATCATCTGATTCAGCTCCATAATGATTATTTCTGTGAATATTTTTAAAACAGATTCTTTATTGTTATAAATAGTTTTAATTGTAAGATATGGTAAAGTTGAGAAGAATGTTTAATGTTTTATATGCGGTTATTTTAGGTCAGTCCAGTAAACCTGGCATTTTACATAAATGTCAATGTGACACAAACCTTCGCAGTCTTGCCTAATTGTAGGGTGCTGTGGTGTAATGGTTAAACATCTGGGCTGGTAGCTGAAAAGTTGTAAGTTCAAACCGTAAAAGGCTTTATTATTGACATATCACAGTTTCACCCTTGAGCAGCATAGTTAGTCTAACCCTAGGTTACTCCAGCAGACTGTACCTGTAATTAGTGAACTGTAAGTCGCTTTGGATAATAGTGTAAGTCGCTGGACAATTATTTGAAGTCCAGTAAGTACATTAAAGCTGGAGCAGAAAAAATATTTACCGCTCAGTGATTTTTACTGTTTTTTTTTTTTTTTTATTGCAGGTGAAGAATGACAGAATATAAGCTTGTGGTCGTGGGGGCTGGAGGCGTGGGCAAGAGTGCTCTCACCATCCAACTCATCCAGAACCACTTTGTGGATGAATACGACCCAACCATAGAGGTGAGGCATGTGTACCTCTGTCTCTAGCGCTTTCAGGACACTCTCTCTCTACTACTGCCACACCAAGCTGTGAAACTCGCCCATATGTAAATATGCAGAAAATCTACTGTTAAAGACTCAACCGTGCGATCCGGTTATTCTAGTTTAAAAGGTGGATTCCACTTTAAAGGCCATTGTGTTTCTTGACTTTCACTTTTCTGGCTTGGCACTCTTCTAAGTTTAGATTGCAAATTTGCATAATGCCAAATAAGATTTTGTTTGTTTGTTTGCTTTTTCTTTGGTGCTTAACCTGTGTGTGTGTGTTTTGGGGGGCTGAAAACTGGCTCAAAAGTGTAGTTGTTTGGTCTGTAGTTTTTATTGTTTGTTTTTAGATGATTTTGTAGCTTTTAGATGTTTTGTTTTCGTTTGTTTTTACATGTTTTTTGTAGTTTAGTGTTTGTTTTGTTGTTTTTATAGTTTTTTTAATGTTTGTAGAGGTTTTGAAGGTATTAACTTTTTATTTATTTTTTATTTTAGATGTTTTGTAGTTTTAATTACAGAGACAAATTGTCTTTGGAATAATGTGTGCCGTTGAATTAAGACCAAGAGCATGCATAAAAATGCTGAAAATAATCCTTCTAATTTTAATGTAATGTTGACTTGCACACCATTTTGCTAGACTTAATCTACACCTAAATGAGCATTTTAAAACTCGGATACGATTTTTGCCTAAAAGTACAATTTGTCATTTTACAAATGTCAGGTTTTTAATATCATTTTTGGGATATTTTAGGCTTAAGTATTGTGATAAATGGAAATTACAGAACCAGTACAGTTTGGGATTCATATACTGATCAATACGCTCAAAATATCTTTTCACTTGTGCAGGACTCCTACAGGAAGCAGGTGGTGATTGACGGGGAGACGTGTCTCCTGGACATCTTGGACACTGCAGGTCAGGAGGAGTACAGCGCCATGAGGGATCAGTACATGAGGACAGGAGAGGGCTTCCTCTGTGTCTTTGCCATCAATAACACCAAGTCCTTTGAGGACATTCACCACTACAGGTATACACTGCATGGTGTGCACTCACATTACCTGCAGAATCAGGTCTGTAAAGGGTTAAAACACCTCACAAAGTCAAATTAATTATAGACGTGCAATGTTCTGTGTGCTTTGACAGAGAGCAGATAAAGCGAGTAAAGGACTCCGAGGACGTCCCCATGGTCCTGGTGGGGAATAAGTGTGATCTTCCTTCCCGCAGTGTGGACACAAAGCAGGCTCAGGATTTAGCACGAAGCTACGGCATCCCGTTTATAGAGACCTCAGCAAAGACGAGACAGGTATGGAAAACATGGGCGGTAGTGTACTGAATACAAGCGTGTTTGACACATCAATCAAAATAAAAGTGAAAGTCTCTTATTTTGACTGATTTAAAGACAGCATGACATCAAAATCAACTTTAAAAAATATATATATCCTTGGTCTTATTGTGCACTGCGCATCATTATTTAAAAAATGCATTTGTTTTCCATAAACGTTTATCCACTTCTGAAACTACGTTAACACTGACACAACTAAGGCCACAATTAAAATGAGTCTATAACATTACTGTATAAATTAGGATTCAATCCAATTTTGACTCATAAAATTACCCCAATTTTTTTTCTGCCTCATAATATTATTTTGCTCAGAAATGCATCATGGAAGTTAAATGAGTTGTGAATACAATTTCATGTTGTCTTTAGTGTCATATTAATGCATTATGGGGTTAAATATGGTTTTAAAATCTGTAATAAAAGTTGACGATAACCAGATTTTATATATACAGCCATTAAGGGTCAGTTGTATGTCTGGGTCACATTTCACCCCAAAATCAAAATAAAGAAAGTAGAAATTATTTATTATTATAGAAATTTATTAATTTAGTTTATTGTAATGTTTGTTTTTTATTTTAAAACCTTTTCACTATTAGGGGTGTAACAAATTATCACTAAACGTCGCAATGCAAAAATGCAACAATATTTATCATGGATGATGACATGTATATTAAGTGTATAGTTCACTCAAAATGAAAGTTTAGACAAATTTAATTAAATATGGTAAACCCTGAAGCTCATACATTTGACCTTCCATGTTGTTTAATAAATTAAAAATAAAAATGACATTTAATAAAATACAATATTTCAAACTATTTAAATGTATGTAATCGGGGGCAGAGCACTAGAATATGTGTCTAACATAATTTTGTGTTTCCAGTTGAGCAGAATCATAAATATTTCTATTCTGGTGTCACCATCGTCTCAAGTCCACCCCTGATGTAATGCCAAAATGTAGCATTTTAATGAACAGTGCTTTTTGTTAACGGTTTATAATATGTCTTTTAGAAGTAATAATAAAAAGTAAAATTTTAACTCTATTTAGGCTTTATTTAAAGGATCGTATCATGAGATCAATATCGTCTATTGAACAGTGTAGTGTTACACCCCTTAATTGCTATTTTTATTTATCACACACAAAAAAAAAATGCGTAAATGTATGCATTTTATTAGATTTTTTTCTAGGAGGTAATTGTGACTTAGACATAGTTTTGGTGACATCCACACACCAGCTGAAGGCGGTTGAAATGTGAAGGAAAGCTGGTCATTGCGTCCTTCTGCTTTCCACTGGGTTTATGCATGAGTTCATTCTCACGGGCTTTATGAATAATCAATCAGGTCATATCACACAACACAACTGATCTGCCTCTGGGTTTGTGCCTGGTCTCTCTTGTGCGTTCATTATAATTTGTCTGTTTGATTTCATTTAATTAATCTCTTAATGGCAAAGAATGCTATTTGGATGGATTGATCAGGGGTTTAATCACTATAAATCAGTCGGGGATATTGAACTGCTCTATCTGTCACGTTGAATATCAGGGTAAACACTCTACCTCCCTCTGCAGTGCTCAAATCACAACTCCTTGTGGTGCTGGGGTGTAATAAAAGCTCCTGAATTAATTTCTTCTCTCTCTGTTTCGAGCCTCACATGCTACTCGCCGACACCATAGGGCCGTCTTCAATACCCACAATTCTGTCTGGCTGCAAGCTGAAATGGTTTTGTGTGTATTGCTCTAATAGCAGATTCACTTTTTAATTCTTATCTTTATTTTATATACATTTATGTATTTGTATGTATATCTATGTTCAGGGACGTTACTAATTGAGAAACTCTTAATGTTTTCCAAGTGTGAAGATGCTGCAAAAAAAATGACATCCCATGGAATAACCTTGCTTTTTTTTGTGGAAAGCTGATGTAAAAATTTGATTATGCCAAATTCCTTCCAAATTCTCAGAAGTAATCAAAAGAAAATGCTAATATTAATTGTGCCAGTACTATGTGGAAAGCTTGCCACTTGGTTCCCGAAATCCAATTGGGACTGTTTCCCCTTCTCAGTGATGACCGCTGTGCGTTCCTTAACACTGAAGGGAGTTGTGTTTTGCACTGCAGAGAGTGGAAGATGCCTTTTATACTCTGGTACGGGAGATCAGGCAATACCGGCTGAGAAAACTCAGTAAAGAAGAAAAGACGACTCAATGCATCAAGCTTAAAAAATGTGTTTTGATGTGAGAGGGGTAAGTTTGAAGCGCTGCCCGTCTGCAGCCCAGCTGTGGGGTACGACATCTGTACAGCACTTTACGCCTGTTCTTGGGTGGATCTCGTAATCTGTCAAAGAAATATCCAGGTCATATTTCAGACCAAAATTACATTTCGTAAAGAAGCCTATTTTTAGGACTGAGAAGAGATTTAGCATTGTGACATTTATTTTCATAATCGCACCTGCCACAGTTGTTGGTAGAATAAGAATAAAACCTTATTTTAGAATACAAACAAATTAAGTATACTACCAGTAAAAAGTTTTTGAATAGTAAGGTGGTGTTTTTTGTTTTTTTTTAAGAATTCTCTTCTGCTCACCAAGCCTGCATTTATTTGATCCAAAGTACAGCAAAAACAGTAACATTTTGAAATATTTTTTATATTTAAAATAACTGTTTTCTATTTGAATATATTTTAAAATTTCATTTATTCCTGTGATTTCAAAGCTGAATTTTTGGCATCTACTCCTGTCAACGTGATCCTTCAGAAATCATTCTAATATTCTAATTATTCAAAAATAATTTATTACTATGTTGAAAACAGCCAAGTAGATTTTTTATTTATTTTTTTTTTCAGGTTCCTTTGAATAGAAAGTTCAGAAGAATAGCATTTATCTGAAATGGAAATCTTTTGTAACATTATAAATGTCTTTATCGTCACTCTTGATCAATTTAAAGCATCCTTGCTAAATAAAAGCATTCATTTCTATAATCCCCCTTCCAAAAGAAAAAATAAATAAAAAACTGACTCCTAGGTTTTGAATGGTATGTTGTATAATGTTACAAAAGCTTTTTATTTCAGATAAATGCTGATCTTTCTATTCAGCTTTCTATCTATGAAAAGATGTACTCAACGGTTTTAAATATTAATAATGTTTCGTGAACAGCAAATCAGCATATTAGAATGATTTCTGAAGGATCATCTGACTCTGAAGTAATGATGTTAGAAATTCAGCTTTGATCACAGGAATAAATTGCATTTTAAAATATTCAAATAGAAAGCAGTTATTTTAAAGCAGTATTTTGGATCAAATAAATGAAGGCTTGGTGAGCAGAAGAGAATTCTTTAAAAATATTTTCAAAATCTTTTTACTGGTGGTATACATTTATAATTGTACATTGTATATTTATAGGTTGTATTTGTTTTACTTTATGTAAATTATGCTAATTGTAATAAAATATTTTTCCAGAACATTTTTATTTGTTGTTTTTAGTATTAGTTTTACTAAATAAAAAAAAAAAATAAATAATAATAAAAAATTAAATCACTTTTCAGACAGAAATTCTTTTATTTATTTGAGTGCTTTTTTTTTTTTTTTTTTTTTTTTTAACTGCAATTTAATTTTTGTGGGATTTTGGGACTGAATATGACCATTTCTTGTTCATTTCTTTTACTTTTTTCAGTTTATTTAAATGTTTATTATTTGGGTTTGGTGAACATGGCCTTTTTAACACTTATCTGTGGATAATTTTAATGTTAAGTGGCTAATGTTTGGAATATGGCAGTATGGCAGTGGGAATATAAAAGTTGGGCATAGATCTGTGAAAAGTCATTGTTATTTTTTGTTATAGTGTTTGATTGTTTAGATAATCACCTCTAGTTCTTGTTTTCCCTTAATTTTGAAGGGCGTGGACGACGCGTTTTATACTCTAGTCCGAGAAATCCGGAAACACAAGGAGAAGATGAGCAAGGAAGGCAAGAAGAAAAAGAAGAAATCCAAAACAAAATGTATATTAATGTGAACAAGCCTTTCCTGTCATTATAGACTCAAAAAAAAAAAAAAAAAGTTCCACAACTGCATTTTGTACATTACACTAAATTATTAGCCTCCTCAGAATACAGAATGGATCCTTATTCTACTTGCTTTCTTAAAAGAAATAAGCTTTACTTCTCATTCGGTGCCAGTTGCCCCAAAGTGTTGGTCCCCTTTATGGCTTATTTTATCGGGTGGGCTGTCAGAACTGGTGTTATTTTGCAGTTGGTTTAGAGTAGTTCAGCAGATTTATAAAGAAAGATGTGGACATGAAAAAAAAAGTTTTGGTGTGCTGTATGAGAGAGAACTAGCCATGTAGCTGTTTAGCCGTGAAATTTGCATGTGAGTCACTTGATTTTACAGGAACTGAAACATTGAGGAATTACTTTTTTAGGACCAACACTTTCAGGGGGTGTTTTGATACATTATCACTGTGTATGACCCTGCCTTTGGATGTCCCAGACTTCCAAAAACAACCTGCATGTGAACTTCCATTGTAGTCGGATTAACGTGCCCTTTCTCGAAAGCCATGGTAATGTATATATGGTGAATTCTTAACCACGTTAACCTTATTTCCCTGTTTGCATGCTGTGTTCTGTTCTTTAAACTTCCAGGGAACGGTAATGCGTTGAATACTGTATAATAGCCACTGTTGTGTAGAAAGGATTTTCTCAGTTGGTCCAAACTGGCGCTATTGTTTCAACAAGGCCATTATTGTGATTTCAGTTAAATTCATGAAGGTTTATATAGAAGTCAAAATCTGCTGAGAGGTAACATTGAAAATGATCGTCGTAATGTTTTATTAACCTTTTTAAACAACTGAGAAGATGGTGATCTGCATTTTATAAAAGGCACTTGTCAATTTCAGGGAGTGAAGTACAAATTTATACTCGCATGCGTTATATATTAGGTATGTTACGTTTCTGAAAGACAGCTTGTCGAAGCCGCTTGGCCCGCATTTTCTTTTAGGTAAGCGATAAGTAAAAACGTTTGTGTGTACATTTTGTTTTTGGGAAATGCGTGCTCTCCCTGAACCTCTGCTGGCTTCTCGTAAATGCTACCGAATATTGTGCACGTTATTTTTTTGACAGGCAAAATGTTTACATTCAGCTGTCGCGAATTCGTTGACTTTTGAAAACCAAGTAAATTTTCTTGTTTCTTTTTTTTCTGGAAAGGAGTGGTTTTGATGCACAAAGTTGTCTCTTATAACGCAAATCTTTTCTTTAAACGCATGAAAATGCAGATCCTGTTGTAAGTAATAGTGAAAAATCACTTTTTAAAACTGGCGTTTCATTATTGCGCCTTAGCAGATTTTGACTCGCAAATATAAAGCTGTTGACCAATCAGAATCAAGTATTCCAGGGAGTGTGTAATCATTTCGAATCTCTTTTCTGTAAGGATCTACACTAGCGAACACCTCACTTCTGCACTCAAAGGAGGATTTTTATGACGTATGAATATTTACCCTCTTGTGCCCAGCCAAACAGCGCCTTAGAAGTCGGAGTAATTACGTTGAATTGTTTTTGCTAAATTTTGATTGGTGAATATAACCTACTGTACCACTAGTTGAGATGCAAATATATGTTAAAAAGAAGGAAGAAAACAAATGCCTTGGTTGTTTATGCTGCCATTGACCATCAAGACGTTCTGGTTCTAGAAGCCCAATTCTAGTCGAATCGAAGCCGAACGCATAAATTCCCAAGAGTCAGTCATGAATAGTATACAATGGTAAAAATGTGGCTAGCTTAGTCCTGGAGGGCAAATTTTCAGCCATCACTCAAACCAAAGAGAGTGATATATAAAGATTTATTTTGTGTGGCAATATTTGTGATGTCATGATGATGTAATTTATAGGAGATTTCCAATATATACGAACAGAATGTTGCTTTAAAACCTTCGGTGAGCTGTTTTACCATGCGTCCTTAACCATTACTAGTTTGTTTTTCTAATAATTGTTTCTATATCACAGTTTGACTAATACAGAGAAATCTAAACAGGAAATAAATCAGGATGTCCGCTCTTATGCAAATTTAAAGTGTTTTGGGTGATTTCTGTTCCCTTTAAAATCATTTACTAGCCGTCTGTAACGCGAGTAGCAAAGTCATTAGATATTTTTGGAAATGTTCTGTCTGTTTGTGTGCCAATTGCAAATGTTGATAAAATGGTTCACGTATACATGGACCTTGTTTTAACAGCCTTTGTACGGTTGTGATAAGAAAGATGACTATTTTGTAAATTGTGCTTTTTTTTTTTTTTTTGGTTTAATGAATCGAATGACACTTAATTGTAATTAAGGGTCACGTGTTAACGTCTATGAGAAAATGCCGATCTGAGGTCGTCTTTCGCATCTGTCATGTTTTGGTGAATGTGATTTTTATTAGGATGAGGAAAGCTGTTCTCAGATCTGCACTGTTTTATAAATACAACCCAATCCTGTTTTCCCCCATTAATCTCATCAGTCTTATTTAATGTGTAATTAAAAGAAATGCATAAAACCCACAGGAGAGACTCTGTGTCTGTTTGTTGGTTAAGAATGAATGCTTTGTAAAATTACAACCAAAATTGGTATAATGTAGAAATGAATTTGACTTTAATTGCTAAACTTAATTATTTTCAGAAGTGAATCTCATGAAACCTCCGAGAACATTTTATCCTCAAAATCAAATTTTGTATGACTACTAATTATAAGCAGTTTTTTTTTTTTTAAAAGCCTCTGTTTACCAAAGCTGATTTTATTTGATCAAAATACAGTAAAAATGTGAGATATTCTTACAATATAAAATAAGTGTTTTGTACTTGAATGTTTTTAAATGTAATTTATTTCTGTGATGCAAAGCTGAGTTTTCAGCATCATTACTCCAGTCTTCAGTGTCACATGATCCTTCAGAAATCATTCTGATTTGCTGCTTTCTGATTATTATCAGTGTTGAAACCAGTTGTGCTGATTAATTATAATATTTATATATTTTTTTTTTTGTGGGAACCGCAATGCATTTGTTTTTCAGGACTCTTTAATCCAAAGTTTAGAAATGAATAGACTGTTTATTTGTCTTAAAGTGTTTTGTAGCATTATAAAAGTATTCACTGTTAGTTTTAATGAATTTAATCTAAATTTCGAATGGTATGTGTTTACATATATTGAATTTAAACTGTAATTTTCATCAGATTCACCATTATATCTCTGCATGCATGTCCCTTATACGCCACAAAGTGGCAGTATTCTCTCATGCCGTGATATAATAGTTTCTCGGATGGTCTTCTGTAATGTCATCCTAACAGAATTAAAATTACAGACACTCTCAATAACTCCCTGATTTAATCCGGGGCACGGTATCATTTCTTCACGTAATTACATTCACCACGTGAAATTAAATATCGAGCTTGCTGTGGATTTGAAACCTACCTTTGTCTCTGGTGCCAAGATGAATAGGTTGTTCCATATTAGTTTAGCTGCAGGCGAAAAGGACACGTTTCATAGGATAAGCCATTTGCCATTAATAATGCAGTTTTTAAATGCGATTGCGGTTCTCGGGTGTCCTCTGGTATCTTGAATACAATTTTACAAGTAATACAAAATATACATGCATGGTTTAATTATGCTAGAAAACCTACAGAAACCTTAATAAAACTGCTGGGCCCAATGCTGTTCTTGTTTTAAAATGTATTTTCGCCGTATTAATCCTCTCAAAGCCCTGAAAGTCAAGGTAAATATTCTGACCAATTTTCGTAATTTTTTTTTTCCATGACCTTTTCTTCATTCATTCGTGATTCATGATTACTAGATAAGGATTTTTAATCCTTCTAGGCAGATCTCATTTGTATGTCAGGTACTAATCTTTTGAATTAATATATTTAATCAGTTTTACTTAGTATGTAATCCCATTTCTGCCACATGAGGGGGAAAAAATCATGCTTTGATCAATTCTAATAATAAAAAGTAGTAATTATGACAGGCAAAATTGAGATAGTAAGTCATAATTCTCAGATAAACAGTCACAAGAGATAAAGACATAATTATGAGAAAAATATTAAATGACAGACATTGAGATAAAGTCATTGTGACAATGAATTATGAGGCATGTTGAAATTATGACAATTAAAAAAGTGTTGACATTGTGATTTAATTTTTTTTTTTTTTAGATGTACTAATTTTGACAGTGAAAATTATGAATCAATTCTAAGATAAAAAGTGAAGATTATAAAACTGTTGACTTATGAAAATTGACTTTTTTTCTTTTCTTTTTTTTCTTTACATATGTGGCAGAAATAAGATACCATATTTTGTGCAACCACACACAGCTGAGGAAACCTTTTATATTTTAATATTAAAATATTAAAAATTATATCACTTTCATTCAAGAGCAAAACTTTTAGAGAACAATTCTAGAAATCGTGGCTTACAGTATATTGTAGTTACTGAAACTAAAGATGGAATGGGATGGTGTATTATTTCTTGTCTCAACGTATTCAAAATGCTTTGGTGCCAAAATGGCAGGGCCCAAGTATATGTTTCAGTCCACAGCTAAATTTCGATTGTCCCTTCAGCTCTGAACTAATTGTGTCCTAACTCTTGAAAAATGTGTCTGTGACCACAGTTGTTCATTTTATATCCTTGTCTCGTAGTGGACAAGCAGGTGACCTTAATACTCAATCACTGTCTTCTGGTTCTCAGATGGTCTAGATTAGGGTCTCACAAACGATTTTGAACCAAGGACCACTTCGTTTTCATTCATTTTTTCCAAAGCCCTGTCCAAAACCCAATTTACGTTAAGAAAAAAAACACACACGAATATGTTTTGCACTTGAAACGCCGCATAAACAATGTGATAGACTCTCAGATCCTCTTGTTAACCTTTAAAATGGAAGTAATGGTGGCTCTACCACTCCAAGAACAAAAATAGTGAGAGAAAATGGGAGACTCCATTAAATTATGCAGACTATTTCTTGACTGTATTATAAACCTGAGCCCTGACAGGAGAGAATGGAGAGGAAAATACAATCTGGAGCAGTCACTGTAAATCCTCCTCTTGATTCTCCCGGGTGCACCTTAGGCCAGACCCTGTCAGTCAAACCTCCTCCACAGCTGTAATCTCTGGACAACAATGAGGGGCCTGCATGTCTGATAAAACTGCTGAAACTGAGCAATCCTCATCCGCAGAACCTCCGGTGGGCCGAGAGGACAGTGAAATGGTGGGTGTTCAGAAGTTGACAGTCTCTCAAACATGTCTGTGAAATCCCTCGCAAACTGGGACAAAGATATTTGTCAATGTTGCAAAATGTTCCTGGATACAAAGTGAATTTTGAACGGTCTCTTCAAAAGTCATACCTTCTTGCATTGTTGAGAAGACAGTAATGAGGCCAGTAAGGAATGACTGCGAAAGAAAGCACACACACACAAAACTACAGTAATATTTTGAATTTATTTATTTTTTTAAATTTACAGTTTTCATATGTTAAAATTAAATTTGTTCTTGTGATGACAAAGTTGAATTTTCATCATGTTTTACTTCTGTTGTCAGTGTCACATAATGCACACACAGGTGCTGGTCATATAATTAGAATATCATCAAAAAGTTGATTTATTTCACTAATTCCATTCAAAAAGTGAAACTTGTATATTATATTCATTCATTACACACAGACTGATATATTTCAAATGTTTATTTCTTTTAATTTTGATGATTATAACTGACAACTAAGGAAAATCCCAAATTCAGTATCTCAGAAAATTAGAATATTGTGAAAACGTTCAATATTGAAGACACCTGGTGCCACACTCTAATCAGCTAATTAACTCAAAACACCTGCAAAGGCCTTTAAATGGTCTCTCAGTTTAGTTCTGTAGGCTACACAATCATGGGGAAGACTGCTGACTTGACAGTTGTCCAAAAGACGACCATTGACACGTTGCACAAGGAGGACAAGACACAAAAGGTCATTGCAAAAGAGGCTGGCTGTTCACAGAGCTCTGTGTCCAAGCACATTAATAGAGAGGCGAAGGGAAGGAAAATATGTGGTAGAAAAAAGTGTACAAGCAATAGGGATAACCGCACCCTGGAGAGGATTGTGAAACAAAAGCCATTCAAAAATGTGGGGGAGATTCACAAAGAGTGGACTGCAGCTGGAGTCAGTGCTTCAAGAACCACTACGCACAGACGTATGCAAGACATGGGTTTCAGCTGTCGCATTCCAGTTGGTCCACTGTGTTTTCTGAGGTTCAAGGTCAACGCAACCGTATACCAGGAAGTTTTAGAGCACTTCATGCTTCCTGCTGCTGACCAACTTTATGGAGATGCAGATTTCATTTTCCAACAGGACTTGGCACCTGCACACAGTGCCAAAGCAACCAGTATCTGGTTTAAGGACCATGGTATCCCTGTTCTTAATTGGCCAGCAAACTTGCCTGACCTTAACCCCATAGACAATCTATGGAGTATTGTGAAGAGGAATATGCAGACCCAACAATGCAGAAGAGCTGAAGGCCACTATCAGAGCAACCTGGGCTCTCATGACACCTGAGCAGTGCCACAAACTGATCGACTCCATGCCACGCCGCATTGCTGCAGTAATTCAGGCAAAAGGAACCCCAACTAAGTATTGAGTGCTGTACATGCTCATACTTTTCATGTTCATACTTTTCAGTTGGCCACGATTTCTAAAAATCCTTTCTTTGTATTGGTCTTAAGTAATATTTTCTTAAGAATTTGGGATTTTCCTTAGTTGTCAGTTATAATCATCAAAATTAAAAGAAATGAACATTTGAAATATATCAGTCTGTGTGTAATGAATGAATATAATATACAAGTTTAACTTTTTGAATGGAATTAGAGAAATAAATCAACTTTTTGATGATATTCTAATTATATGACCAGCACCTGTATGCTGGTTTGGTGCTCAAGAAATATTTCTATTTATTTCTATATATCTATATATTTTCTATATATTTCTATTTTTTTTCTTCATCATTTTATGCTCAAAGGAAATGCATGTACATGTTTTTACTGTCAGTTTTAATCAATTTAATAAATACTTGCTGGATAAAAAGATTAATTTCTTTAAAAAATCGTACTGACCCCAAAGTTTAGTTAGTATATATGTAAGACAAAAAAATATGCAGCCTGTATAGAGACCTAATGTGGTATTTATTGTGACAATTTTTCCAAAGGCTAAATAAAAAAAACAGGGTGTTTTAGATATTCTCAGGGGAAATGGTAGGACAAAAATATACTTTGTTCAGCTATTAAGCTCAGAAAAGGAGTTGATTGTGGACAAGGGAGGAACTTATTTTCCTTTTATTGTACTGCATAAAGCAGCAGGACAGGGCAGTCATCATAATAGGATCCCAACAAAAACACCATGAATTTTTAAACACCTAGAGGCAACAACTGTGTGACAGCGATAAAGAGAGATTTGCTGAGGGTCACAGCTGAGAGAAAGAATATCTCAGTCTTGTCAAGATTAAGACTGAGTATGTTTGATATGTCAGTCAGGGATACAGAGATTGCAGACATCGAGACAGAAGGGGACATGTACAGCTGAGTGTCATAGACATACCAGCGATAAGAGAAGCCATGCAATTAAATGACAATTCAGAGCTATCTATAAATGTCTGAGTGTAGACAGGAAAGAGTAATGGTCCCAGCAGTGAGCCCTGTGGAACTCCCACAGCGGGGCTTTTCCAGCTAACTTGGTGTGGTTCTCTTGGGAAGTGCCTTCTTGTTTGGAAAACACACACCTTACTGAAATTTACATGAATGAAAACAAGGCTGTGAGGTATAGACTTACAATCTTTACAAAGGAATGAGCTGAACAAATGTCCTAGATTACATGCATTTTTCAAAGCTCACAACTTTCAAAAGTGTTTCATGAAGTTTTTGTCTGATGAAAGTTTTTTTATTTTTATTTATTTATTTTTTAAGATATTACATCAGCTGAACAGTCGGTATGTTGTTAAACTACATTACAATCCATAGAACACACTGTACTTATATCCCTCATAGCCTTGTTTTCATTCCTATCAAATAATTAATATGAACCTGCATTAAAGGGATTTTGCTCAGAACATTTTTTTTCTTCTTATTGCTGTACTAAGTTTTTATATTGCTATTGCAGCAAAATAAAGAGTATAGGATGCACATTAGGTGCGCATATTATGTTTTATAATATTTTATCAATGAGATTCCAAAAGCATGTTCTGGCAAGATCATTTAATCAACAGGTCAACAACGCAAAATATATACAAAATAATTATGATCAATATTGTTTTATGTTGTTTAAGTAAAAATAAATAAAATGTGTATTTTTATTTTTCATTTCACGAGTTGTTAAGGGCTAAAATGTTGTGCAAAGTATGCATAATTCATGCAGTTTCTGTGTTTGTGAATGAAGGGAAATGAAGTTTTGTGGTCTGTCTCCTTAAAAAAAAAAAAAAAAAAAGAGTAGTGCTTTGTGGAAAGTTTTATTCTTCATTAACAGTATCCTACATAAACGCATTAAAAAAAAAAAAAACTGTACAATTCTACATTTAATAAAAATAAATAAATAAAAAAAAATAAATAAAAATAAATAAAACGAATTTCCGACATGATTCTGCAATCGACTCTCCCCTCTTCCCGCCAATCATCATAATTCACAGAAAGCACGAGGCAGCCGCGAGAGAAGAAGACGACACAAACAGCGATCACAACAGTTTTAATTTGCTTTAAATAATAAATATTATGGCCAATGAGTTCGTGAAGAGTAGTTTACAGAGGAAAATGTATCGTTTTGGTAAGTTGATAAGCACAAAATATGCTAACTGACCACCATTACAGGTGTTAAAATAACAAGCTAGTTTCATACAATACTGATTTTGACAATTGTACTGTAGATGAAACAGTCTATTATCTTTCTTTTTTTTTTTTTTTTGCATTTCATCCTAAAAAGGATGAATACTTGTGCATGTAGTAGCAATAAAATGAGTATTGATGTTAATATTGCCTGGTAAGATCTTGAAGTGAGCAGGCCATGTCTTATAAATGCAGGTCAGGTTTTATGGCAACCCCATCCATTTTGAGAGGAAGAGTTATTCAGTTCACGGATGTTTTATTGATGTCGAGCCACCCAACTAAGCCTGAAGATACTTCACATAGGCAAAAGAAGATTCATTGCTCCGGAATAAAAGACTGAATCTCAAGACCTGTGCTGAGGTAAGGCTGTATCATCCTCGCACAACGCAACATTTACAGCTGCTGAAGTGGATCTGAACCCTCTTGTTTGTCTCGACAGATATAAAGCTCTCGAGAAAAAGATTGCAAAGCCTTGAGTTTTTTATTTCTTATTTCTGCAAGGCTTTATAGCCTTGAGAGAGGGAGAGAGAGATAGAGAGAGAGAGATGACCAGTAGTTTTTGAAGTTGATGTATTTGTTGAGTGTTGTTTTGAGTGATGCAGCTTTTGCTGACTGTATTAATACTTTTTGGCATTTTAAATTGATTTTGATTAACTGCTGAGTCTGCTGGTGCTGAAGTCTTGATTGCGACTGGTTCGTGCACATAGATGTTGATTAATATTTTGTAATGCATGTTATCACAATATCACTTTGTCATGTTCTTTTCTAATTGTTACAAAAGTAAAATTAACTTCAAACAGCCATACAGTGACCTATAGAAAAGCAACCAGACAGTGGTCAAGCAAATCTGATAAAATTGACAAATTGACCAAAAGCTGAAAAGGGCTACTGCCAAAAATGGTATGTAAATATATAATATGTGCATATTTAATAACCTTCCTGAGTGCAGATGTGGATTGACTGAAAGAACAGTAGTGGAGACTGGTGTTGGTTTGGCACAGGGTTATTTTCTGGTTTTTAATTGGGTGCTGTCACAAAAATGTGACTTTTTGCTCTCTTGATCCACACTCTGTGATTCTATCAATACATTAGAAAATTAAAACCTGTCAAGCTGAAGACAGTTTGTCAAATTTGCTATGTCAAAACAAAAATGAACCCCATTCGGCAAAAAATATTAGATAATGTGAGATTTAAAATATGGCAATGTTTGTTAGAGATAGAAAACAGTGATATGTGTTTTTGACATTCACATTAGCACAGTATTTACTTGCGCAATTAATTAAATTAAAAAGATTGTTACAATTGTATTTCATAAATGTAGGGTAAACGTACCTATTAAGCTCACCAAAATCTACATTGAGACATTTTTAGTGCATAAGATATTGGTTTCAGTACAAAAAGTTATGTTAAAATAAAATCTCTCACACAAAAGATATACAGTACATCATTAAATTCAAAAAGTCTGGCTGTGCTTAATGGGTACATTTTTTTTACTCTTTAAGCACACCCCTGTTCCCATTAAGCTCACATCATGTTTTATTAAAAATTCTTGTTTATTTTCTTGTTACAGTGAGGAAAATAAGTATTTGAACACCCTGCTATTTTGCAAGTTCTCCCACTTAGAAATCATGGAGGGGTCTGAAATTGTCATCGTAGGTGCATGTCCACTGTGAGAGACATAATCTAAAAAAAAAAATCCAGAAATCACAATGTATGATTTTTTAACTATTTATTTGTATGATACAGCTGCAAATAAGTATTTGAACACCTGAGAAAATCAATGTTAATATTTGGTACAGTAGCCTTTGTTTGCAATTACAGAGGTCAAACGTTTCCTGTAGTTTTTCACCAGGTTTGCACACACTGCAGGAGGGATTTTGGCCCACTCCTCCACACAGATCTTCTCTAGATCAGTCAGGTTTCTGGCCTGTCGCTGAGAAACACGGAGTTTGAGCTCCTCCAAAGATTCTCTATTGGGTTTAGGTCTGGAGACTGGCTAGGCCACGCCAGAACCTTGATATGCTTCTTACAGAGCCACTCCTTGGTTATCCTGGCTGTGTGCTTGGTCATTGTCATGTTGGAAGACCCAGCCTCGACCCATCTTCAATGCTCTAACTGAGGGAAGGAGGTTGTTCCCCAAAATCTCGCAATACATGGCCCCGGTCATCCTCTCCTTAATACAGTGCAGTCGCCCTGTCCCATGTGCAGAAAAACACCCCAAAGCATGATGCTACCACCCCATGCTTCACAGTAGGGATGGTGTTCTTGGGATGGTACTCATCATTCTTCTTCCTCCAAACACGTTTAGTGGAATTATGACCAAAAGTTCTATTTTGGTCTCATCTGACCACATGACTTTCTCCCATGACTCCTCTGGATCATCCAAATGGTCATTGGCAAACTTAAGTCAGGCCTGGTTTAAGCAGGGGAACCTTCCGTGCCATGCATGATTTCAAACCATGACGTCTTAGTGTATTACCAACAGTAACCTTGGAAACGGTGGTCCCAGCTCTTTTCAGGTCATTGACCAGCTCCTCCCGTGTAGTTCTGGGCTGATTTCTCACCTTTCTTAGGATCATTGAGACCCCACGAGGTGAGATCTTGCATGGAGCCCCAGTCCGAGGGAGATTGACAGTCATGTTTAGCTTCTTCCATTTTCTAATGATTGCTCCAACAGTGGACCTTTTTCACCAAGCTGCTTGGCAATTTCCCGTAGCCCTTTCCAGCCTTGTGGAGGTGTACAATTTTGTCTCTAGTGTCTTTGGACAGCTCTTTGGTTTTGGCCATGTTAGTAGTTGGATTCTTACTGATTGTATGGGGTGGACAGGTGTCTTTATGCAGCTAACGACCTCAAACAGGTGCATCTAATTTAGGATAATAAATGGAGTGGAGGTGGACATTTTAAAGGCAGACTAACAGGTCTTTGAGGGTCAGAATTCTAGCTGATAGACAGGTGTTCAAATACTTATTTGCAGCTGTATCACACAAATAAATAGTTAAAAAATCATACATTGTGATTTCTGGATTTTTTTTTTTTAGATTATGTCTCTCACAGTGGACAATTTCAGACCCCTCCATGATTTCTAAGTGGGAGAACTTGCAAAATAGCAGGGTGTTCAAATACTTATTTTCCTCACTGTAATTCTTAAAATTTTTAAAGAATAATTGTAAAAAGGTACAAAGTCAATTATTATCCTCATTATGAAACCTCTTGTTAAATGGATGTCAACTTATCTATATTCTCTTAAGGCTGGAATACACTTCACAGATTTACAGTCTGGAGAAGTGGATGTTAGTTCCCAAAGATCAGAGCCAGTCTGCAGATTTGAGTTGACAGAATCCATATAAAATCAATTAACTTAAAGTGACAACCATCAGTTAATATTTAAAATTTATGAAGTATTTATATAGACGTTCGATGTGGAAGAGCTTAAAGAGAGAACACTGCGCATAATTGGAGCAGCAACAAGTTTTTATAAATTGCATGTAATATTTATTAAAATGACAGGATTTTGCTAAGTAAGTAGTCTTGGTCATGTATTAGGTTCATACATATTTTAATATGAACAACTATTATTAACAGTATCTATGAAATTATACTTTTTCTTACTGATGTCACACTGAAGCTGTGAGATTTTCATAGTAGTACACCCTTTAAGCTCACCTTAAAATAATATGAAATCTTTCAAAATTACAGCACTGTAAAATGACAGACCAGCAATAAACTGTCAATTTATAGCATTATGTATGTAAAACACAAGCCAGCAATGCCTGTGAAGTAATATGTTAGCGTAGCACACAATCTTATACAGCTAGTCAGCTAACTGTTGCTAAAACTATCTTTTGGATCTAATGTAATTATTTCCCACATCCAAGTTCCAGGTTATAATATGCAGAAGTCTGAACATTAATCTCTTAATTTTACAATAAGTAGTGAAACTTACCAAAAATAAAGGCTTAAACATCTAAAAAAAAAAAAAAAAAAACCCCCGCACATTTAAGGGGCTCCTCTTTTGGTGACAGCTTTCAAAATGGCCTCCAGACAGTGTGAACATATGGAGACCCATATCTCAGTGTGCAATAATCCGTTTGACTTCAAATTATAGGAGGTACAGTGGTGTGAAAAAGTGTTGGCCCCCTTCCTGATTTTTAATTTTTTTTCATATTTGTCACACTTAAAAAATTCAGAACATCAAACAAATTTTAATATTACACAAAGATAATGCAAGTAAATACAAAATGCAGTTTTTAAATGATGATTTCATTTATTAAGGGAAAAAAGCTGTCTAAACCTACCTGGCCCTACGTGAAAAATAAATTGCCCCCTCCTATTAAATCATGAAAGGACTGTGATTAACCACATTATTTTAGAAAGCTGAGTTAAATTTACTGCCAGACCTGTTGAATCAAGAAATCACTTAAATAGAACCTGTCTGACAAAGTGAAGCATGTTTAAAGAGCAACACATCATTCCGCGAACTTAAGAAATTCATAAACAGATGAGAAACAAAATAGTTTACATGTATCAGTCTGGAAAGGGTTATAAAGCCATTTCTAAGGCTTTGGGACTCCAGCGAACCACGGTCAGAGCCATTATCCACAAATGGAGAAAACTTGGAACAGTGGTGAACCTTCCCAGGAGTGGCCGGCCTACCAAAATTACTCCAAGAGCACAAAGACGACTCATCCAGGAGGTCATAAAAGAACCCAGAACAACATCTAAAGTACTGCAGGCCTCACTTGCCTCAATTAAGGTCAGTGTTCATGATTCAACAATAAGAAAGAGACTGGGCAAAAACAGCATCCATGGGAGAGTTCCAAAGCAAAAGCCATTGCTGACCAAAAAGAACACAAAGGCTCGTCTCACATTTGCCAACAAATATCTTGATTATCCCCATGACTTTTGGGCAAATATTCTGTGGACTGATTAGACAAAAGTTGAACTTTTTAGGAAGGTGTGTGTCCCGTTACATCTGGCATAAAACCAACACAGCATTTCATAAAAAGAACATCATACCAGCAGTCAAACATGGTGGTGGTATTGTGATGGTCTGAGGCTGCTTTGCAGCTTCAGAACCTGGATGACTTGCCATAATTGATGGAACCATGAATTCTGCACTCTATCAGAAAATCCTGAAGGAGAATGTCCGGCCATCTGTTCATGACCTCAAGCTGAAGCGAACTTGGGTTCAGCAGCAGGACAATGATTCCAAATACACCAACAAGTCCACCTCTGAATGGCTGAAGAAAAACAAAATGATGGTTTTGGAGTGGCCAAGTCAAAGTCCTGACCTGAATCTAATTGAAATGCTGTGGCATGACCTTAAAAAGGCGGTTCATGCTCGAAAACCCTCCAATGTGGCTGAATTACAACAATTCTGCAAAGAAGAGTGGGCCAAAATTCCTCCACAGCGCTGTAACATACTCTGCAAGTTATCTCAAACGCTTGATTGCAGTTGTTGCTGCTAAAGGTGGCACAACCAGTTATTAGATTTAGGGGGCAAGCACTTTTTCACACAGGGCCATGTGGATTTTGTTTTCCCTTCATAATAAAAAACTTAATTTAAAAACTGCATGTGTTTACTTGTGTTATCTTTGATTAATATTTAAATTTGTTTGATGATCTGAAACATTAAAGTGTGACAAACATACAAAAAAATAAAAAATCAGGAAGGGGGCCAACTCTTTTTCACACCACTGTATATAGTAACAAACATATCAATTGGTTAAGACATCAAGTAGGATAATAAATTATTTTTTCTTTTTATAATCTGATCTCAAAAATGGAAGTGTGCTTAATGGGTACGTGAGCTTAATAGGTACGTTTACCCTATATTTATTTCTAGAAATGTGTTAATTTGGTTTTAAAAAATCTTTTCTGTTTGCTTTTCTCTAAGAAATAAAGACTTAACATTGCAACTGCCAGCAATCCCTGTTTTGGTGTTGGTTAGCTCGACAGCTATAACATATTTTGCTTTATAAAATAAAATATGGCAAAAGATGTTCTACATTTCAGTGTGTCTGTTTTAAAGCAATTGTTAGGGTTAGCTTAAAAATACAAATAAATACATAATAAAATTGGTATCAAAATGTTTAAATAATAAAATTATTCTAGTTCCATACACATTACAGGTTTCTAGTTCCAAACCTGTGCTGTGAATGAAATGAGTATTTTGTGTGTGTGTGTGTGTGTGTGTGTGTGAGAGAGAGAGAGAGAGAAAGAAAAGAAAAGAAAAGACACAAAAGAAGTTTTGCTGAACTCTTGCTGAAGACATTACTCTTTTCAATACAATGAAACTGAATGGTGGAAAGGGCTGTCATGCTTCAGAAATGACAAAACATAAAAAAGCTCCTTAAAAGTAGTCAATATGACTTGTGTGGTACATTCCAAGTCTTTTGAAATCAGATGCAGTGTTATTTTAGTATTATTTACTAAACTATAGTATTTATTCATATTTAGAAGTAGCTGTTGTTTTTAGTACTTTTTTTCATTTTGTTTTTTATTTTTACTAGATTTTTAAAATATACTTTTTATTTTAATAATTTTAATATTTACATTTTATTTTTATTTATTTATTTTAAACACAGTTATAACACTTATTTACCAAGGCAACATTTCTCATTTGCATTACATTTTATTTATTTATTTATTTATTCTTTTAAATAATGTATCTTTTTAACAATTTTAGTTAACAAAAACAACACTGGTCAGATAATATCTTTTACTGTATGTGTGAGAAACAGATTGAAATTCAGTTATTCCTTGATAATTACAGTATATCTGCCACAGTACTCATATCTCATTCACGTATAATCAAATCTAACACTTCAAGATGTGTCAAACCAGGCTTGACACCAATGACTCCAAACATAATTGAACCAAATGAGACTCAGTTGAACCAGTTGAAATTTAAATATAAGCATATTTTAATCAGATTTGAGAGTTCCAGAGAAAGGAAATATAGTTGTTATTCACATAAAGCTATTGTGTGGGTGTTGTGTTTGAATGAAAGTCCTATGGACAAACATTTATCCCGCTTATTTGAAGATAACCCTAGTTGCCATTCACTTTCATTGTATGGAAAAGTGCACTGTTAACATACTAGCTAACATTTCCTTTTGTGTTGCAGAGAAGAAAGAGAATCACACACATGAGGGTGAATAATTGATGACAGAATTTTCATTTTGTCTGAACTATTTCTTTACGTGTTTATTTGTACTTTTGTAGGGTTATCGTAATATTTGTTCATCCAGAGAAGAAAGAAAATTGTGCCAACCAATTCTGCTCTCCCCTACAGATATTGCCTTAAAAATGTTTGCCATCTGTTTACAGTAGTCGATCATAACAAAACATTCAAAAGAGCGCAAACACAGCTCTGTAAGTCCCATCACCATCATTTCACTCAGACCAGAATGATGATGGTTTCTTTGTTGGTGTCTTCTCTTTTGAACCGTGTTGTTTTGTTGGACAGTTCTGCTCTGCTGCTTTGTGGAAGTCTTGACTGCTGGGGCCAGGTTTGTGTGTGCGTTTCGTCGTATATATGTGTGCCCGAGGGGGGCAGGGCTGGCCTCTGCATCTTTCTCTTGCTCTGTACGGGCCTCAGATGGGTGATTCATACTGGTTCCTCGCTGGTAACAGGAGGGACATCCAGCTCTTTATTACCCTCATCCGTCACCATCAGTTCATCAATCCAAAGACCGGCGGCTCTGACCAGTGGCTGCTCTTCCCGAGTCCCTCGTCGCCTCTTTCTGCGATGAATGGGAAATTTACGCTGTCTCAGATGCACGCGAACATGGAGGCAGCGGCCCGTCAGCCTCGAGACGGTGTCAGGGATGAAGTCCCTTGAGATTTGAGTGTGAAGATGCTGCTTGTTTCTTGCCGTCGCTTTTTTTTTTATTGCGCCTGCTTCCTCTAACATCAGTTCTTTACTGTTGGGTTTAGTTGTAGAAGTATCACTGTTGCCAAATATTGCAAAACTCAGTTATGTTGGGAATGTGACTACCATTCACTACTGTTCAAAAGCTTGGGATCGGTAAGAAAACATGTATAATGTTACGAAAGATTTCCTATGTCAGTTAAATGCTGTTCTTTTGAACTTTCTATTTATCAAAATATCCTAAAAAAGTATGGTTTCCACAAAAATATGAAGCAGCACAACTGTTTTCAACACCGATGATAATAATAATAAAAATGTTTTTTTGAGCATCAAATCAGCATGTTAGAATGATTTCTGAAGGATCATGTGACACTAAAGACTGGAGAAATGATGCTGAAAATTCAGCGCTGCATCACAGGAATAAATTATTTTAAAATATATTCAAATAGAAAACTGTCATTTTATATTTTATTTTTTTATTTATTATTTCTTTTATTTTTATACAGGGACAATGCACAACAAAACTGTTGTGCCAGAGTTAGCTATAAAGCTAATTTGCATCTGCAGTCCCTGGGCAGGATGTTGTTACAAAATTACCAAGTTCAATCAAAACAATACAATACAATACAATACATACAACACATACAATATCACATCATACTCCATTAAATAAAAAATCAACTCAATGATCACATATTTGATTTTCCTTAAGCCATACTTTAAGCGTAATTTTAAACATACTAAATGTTGCACACGCTCTAATATAAACAGGTATTAAATTCCATCTTTCTGCTGCTCTAACTGAAAAAACTGATTGTCCAAAAACAGTTTTCTTAAATTTAGTTGAACAATCACCTCTAACTGATGACCTAGTCTGCCTGATATTGTCCTTACAGAAAGTCACACATTGTTTAAGAGGCGGTGGTGCAAAATCATGAAATAATTTATACATCAAACACACATCAGCAAAAAATAAAAAATTATCAAACGTCAATAATTTATAATTTTTAATAATATTGCAGTGATGATAACTCCTTGGCTTTTTAGCTAAAATTTTCACAGCTCGTTTATAGATAGTATATAATGGTTTTAACGTAGTTATACTTGTATGGGACCAACTTGTAGCACAATAAGATAAATGAGGGAGGATCATTGTATGCATAAAGAGTTTAGCAGCAGCCACAGGTAATTGGTGCCTAATGTTTCTGAAGATCATCAAACTTGCTCTATTACTTTTAGACACCTTTTTAATATGTTTTTTAAAATTTAAATTGGAATCCATAATCATACCCAAATATTTAAAATGCTCAACAATATTTATTACCTCTCCTTTAACTAAAATATCTGGACAACACTCATCAACTTTCCTGATCGAAAAATACATTCCCACAGTTTTACTCGTATTAAGAGTGAGGCAAGAATGACATAGCCAATCTGAGACTTTGTTCAATGCAGCAGTAAGTTTGATAGCAGCTTGTTCTTTTGTTTTAGCATAAGTATAAACAACTGTATCATCTGCATACATCTGAACCTGGACCTCTGGACAAACTGTAGGCAGATCATTAATGTATAAGCTGAACAAAATTGGTCCAAGAACCGACCCTTGTGGGGACTCCAATATTACAATCAAGAAATGGTGAGCATACATCATTAATTCTTGTACATTGTTTTCTTAAACTTAAGTATGACTCCATCCATGTTAATGTATTAGTAGAAAAATTTAATCTTGATAATTTAGACAAAATAACACTATGATTAACGGTATCAAAAGCCTTTTTAAAATCAAGGAAGATAGCACCAACAACACCTCCCCTATCAAGACTGGATTTAATTTGTTCAACAAAATAACAGTTTGCTGTCTCCATAGAGTGATGTGCCCTAAATCCAAACTGCATAGGATGTAATGGAAAATGACGAAGATTTAAATGCTCTACTAACTGATTACAAACAACCTTCTCAATTACTTTAGAAACAACTGGTAAAATACTAATAGGTCTATAGTTAGTTACATTAGCAGGATCACCAGTCTTAAATATAGGTGCTATTACTGCTGACTTCCAGGCACTTGGAAAATAACACTGCTCTATTGACAAATTAACCAAATGAGTAATAGGTGTACTAAGAACATTTGCATACTTTTTAACTAATACAGAATCACAATCAAAAACATCCTTGGCCCTAGAACTCTTAAGTTGGCTTAAAATTTTTATTAAATAGGACTCAGATACTTCAGAAATATTAAAAACAGGAAAATCATGATTTGGTAATATAATATCCTTGCTTCTCACACTAAATCCTTGTGTTAAATCTTGGACTGAATCTATAAAAAAAAAATTATTAAATACACTGGCAATTTGATGTTTATCTTGAATTAAACTTCCATGAACTTGTAATTCAATGCCTTTATAATCTTTATTATTTTTCTTTCGTACTCTATTAATATTCTCCCATACTTCTCTACTATTCCCCTTAGCATCATTTATAAGGTCAATAAAAAATTTTGCTTTTGCTTTTCTCAATTCCTTTACAACTTTATTACGTAAGTGTTGAAATGTCCTTCTATCGTGAGCTAACCCTGATTTAAGCGCTATTTTTAAAGCATGGTCCCTCTGCATCATTAACTTCCATAATTGTTCATTTAGCCAAGGCAAATTCTGCTTCTTTCTGGAAAAAGTGACATTTTTACTAAATTCACCCTTAATCTTGTTAATTGTTACCATTAAACACTCAGAGGCAACTTCTAAATTATCAGTAGACAGAATCTCATTCCAATCTAGTTTTTTAAATTCCTCTTCAAATTCATGTTTAAGTCTTTTCTGTATAATATTTAGCACATTTTCTTTGTCTTGTTGATATAAAAACCTACGTTTTGTTAATTTTCTTACCACTAATATAAGATTATGATGGCCCTGTTAATAAATTTATTGACTTAGGTTTTCTTTCTGGTTTGTTGCTAAATATTAAATCAATTTGAGTTTCAGATGATGAGGTGATTCTAGTAGGGCCCTGAATTAACTGTACTAGGTCAAAATGACTTACTATCTCCTGAAGCTTTTTCCTATTTGACTTCTCATTCCAATTTATATTAAAATCTCCAACCAAAATTAACTCTCTATTTCGATCAAAACCCTTCATAAGATTTCTCAGATGATCATAGAACATACTATTTGATGAAGGAGGTCTATATATGCCCACAACAGTAAATGTCATACATGGAGATAAAACAATTGTTACAGCAATATATTCTATATCCACTAATGTATTAAATTAAATTTCCTTACATTTAATGCAGTCCTTCACGTACATAAGCAGCCACCACCTTTCCCAAATTGTTGATCCTTTCTGAAGACTTTATATCTCGGGACCAGATATGCAGTGTTTGGTGATGACTCTGTCAGCCATGTTTCTGACAAGCATAGCAAATCAAAGTTCGAATTTATAAGTAGCTGTTCCAGTTGTTCAGTTTTTGAGGCAACGCTTCTGATGTTTAAATGCCCCATAAGTAATCCTTTGGGCTTTGAACGCGAATCCCATAAAAGTTTCTCATGATTTACTGTTTTAAACAGATGAAAATCCTTTGTCTCATTATGTGCTCGCAGTTTGAAAGTACCTTGTAGTCTGTTAACTCCAAAAGGCCGTGCATCGTCTTTATTAAAATTAGTTCCTGGATTTTGATGAACGTCACTCGCCAGAAGAAGGATGATGGCTAAATAGCTGATTGTTCTCCGAAACAATTGAGATGGTTTTCTTCTCTCGATAGATCGCAAATGCTTTGTTGGAAAAGCCACTTTTCCATCATTTAATATAATGGAGAAAGAAGTGAATTGGCTGCATAAATCAAAGGTAGTAACAACAACTTGCGTGTCTGTCCACCGCTGATGTATATTTGTTTCCCAACAGCAGCGTAATGATAGAAACAAAAGGATAGCAATATAGCCAATAACAATGATTTTCTTTGTCCTCTCAGCAGTATTTTGGCTTTGATTGACTCTAGTTTTATAATCAAAATAATCAATTTTTAGTTTAGAATTGGCAGCGTTTACACCTGCAGCTCCTGCCCTGCCGTCAGCGTGCGCCGCCATTTTCCATTCCATATTGTGTATATCTGATACCTGCAATATATTATATTGTAATATTATTTCACAATAGTTCCTTTTTGTTTGATTTTATTACTTTTTTAAATTAAATTAATGCAGCCTTGGTGAGCATAAAAGACGTCCTTCAAAAACAAATCCAAGCTTTTGAACAGTAGGGGTTTTTGAAAAGAAAACACCCATTTACTTCCACATTTTGATGCATTTCTGGGTGAAACAATATTTAAAAAGTAGGTTGGAGCTTAATTTTATCCATTAGTTTTGACTGGTTTGTGAAAATGTGCTTGTTACATACCAGAATGGAGGCTGAATGCATGTTTGCTAATGCTGTGTTGTGCTGGATGGTTGCCAGAACGTTGTTTTTCAGTTGCTAATATGTTCTAGGTAGTTTTGAGCATGTTGCTAGGAGATTGCAGGGTATTCTCGGTAGGTGCTAGATGGTTGATTACATTCCCAAGTTAAAAAAGTCCACCAAAAGTCTCTATTAAGGTCTGTATGACTCTCATCCCTCCTTTAATGTATAAGTCTATGGGCTGTTTTCATATGTATTATTATCTGGTTGGTGAAAAAAGTCATATATAGGGTACAACGGGGCTAAAGGCCCACCTTAAGAAAAAATGTGCTATTAACTGCGCCTAAAATGTATAATTGCAGAAAAAATATATACGTTGTATTGAACATTAATGGAGCAACAGATTTTGTGTGAAAATAAATCATTCAAGTTGTTTATTTTGTTTAAAAATCTTATAAATGTATGAGGGGCAAGGGGGGCCTTTTACCCCACACACGGGGTAAAAGGCTCACCAGCATGGGGTAAAAAGCACACGGTGTTGATACAAACACTTCAGCTAAAATAATGTTAATACTTGTTCAAAACAATCACTTTAGCAAAGTTTGTACTATTTTCTGCTTATTTTGAAAAACAAAATAATTAATTTTTGTTCAATAAATATAGTCATTAAAATGTTAATATGAAAAATATATTTTAAAATACAGAAACAAAATCATTTTAATAAGTAAAGATTCTGAATTCATTGAAGGAGATCCAATAATAATTGAATATATATTTACAGTAGTAACAACAAAATATATTTTATTATATGATATGATTAATATCATGTTTTTAAATATGATGGTTTCATTCTAAACATGGTGATTATCTCTAATATGGACACCCAACATAATATATGCAATTTACCATCTGAATCTAACCATGTCATGTCAACAAATGGAAAAGTCAGCCTTCTATTAATTATCATGTTAATTACTATGCGCCTTTAGCCCCAACAGCAGGGGTGCTTTTTACCCCAAATACCATTAATATTATCTTAAACAAAACTGAAAATCATAAGACCTTTGTCTCAAAATATATGCATTAATTTTAGTGATTCTCATTTGATACTTATATCTACAACATAAAATATTAGATCAAGTAAGCACAGAATCAACTTTGCGCTGCTGCGTGCGATCGTGTCAAGGATCAGACAGATATACACATGCATTTTGAAAAGCGGATGTTTTGGAAAGTGCTAAGCCATGTTTTTGTGCCATCTAATGGTTTAGATGAAAATAATATCAAAGGCGCCTTTAGCCCCGTTGAACTCTATATATCTCTCCTCAGCAAGCTGCATGATTTGAGGTGTTCATGTCTGTAGAGCTAACGATGCTCAACAGTAAAATTGTTTCTTTTACTTAGGGATGCATAGGATATTGGAACCATACGGACTGATATTACAGATTATTTATTGGTTAATATTAGACTTTTCATTTTTAAATGCCTATTTGCCCTGTTTTTATTTTACATTTATATTTCCTCTGCTGTCATCTAATACTCACTATTTTTTGGTGTTTTTAAAGTTGATCCTTAAAAATACAAATAATGTATAACACTGTTTCATTTTAAGCAAATTGAAACAATTATTTTATACTGTGCTTTATAATGTTAGGATGGCTTCATTCAGTACTAGTAATTAATATAATTGGTTTCACTTTTTATTTTTTATATTTAAGTATTTATTTTTTATTTTGATTCTGTGAGACTAAATAGTATAAGATTTTAAAGGGGTCATATGATGTTGCTAAAAAGAACATTATTTATTGTATTTGGTGTAATTCAATGTGTTTATGTGGTTTAAGGTTAAAAAAAACACATTATTTTTCACATTCTGTACATTATTGTTGCTCCTCTATGCCCTGCCTTTCTGAAACGCCTCGATTTTTACAAAGCTCATCATTCTGAGAAGCGAGGTGTGCTCTGATTGGCCAGCTATCCAGTGCGTTGTGATTGGCCGAATACCTCAAGCGTGAGATGGAAATGTTACGCCCTTTACAGTATTGTGATGCCGTGTCCCGGCGCGACGAGACAAAACCAATAAAACCCATTACAAACGAGGCATTTGTTGCATCCAGTGGGGACATAATTGATTATAATGACTTATACTGTTTTTTTACGCGTTGCATTGCGCAAACATTACCATGTCTGCATTTGTGATCGGAGAAACAAACAACAAGCACTACTCTACACAGCTCAAAACTCGCGTTTGAATCATCAGTGGCAAATTCTTTAAATATGAAAACATACTTACAGGCTGTGAGTCAGAAGCTCCAGACTGTCCTTGCAAAGTTGGAATTGCCCCACTTTATAGAAACAGCCTTTGAGCATAGCTGGCAGGCTACTCCCAGGTTCAGGAAATAGTCCTCCGTAAAATGCGCTGCACACACTCTAATATTTGTGTTGTACTGTTCTGGAATAGTGTTGTAAATACAACTTAACCACTGATTTCTAGTAGTTTCGCTTTCACAATGAAACACAGCATCTCCAGGACATGGTGTCGGCGGCAGCAACAACACTACAGCGAGAATAAAAATCACACCTCTCTTTCTTTGCGTAAATATTTGGGCGGTGTTTTGCAAATCTTCCCACACCGTGACGTAGACATATGGGGGCGTGTTTAAATGAGGCGTTATAAAGAATATCTCTTTGGTTTTGAGACTTTAGTCTTTGCAACTTTAGGGATCTTATCTATGCACAAACAGCTTGTGACACTCCAAAGAGAAAGGGAAATTTGAAATCGCATCATATGACCCCTTTAATATCAGCCATTTATTTATCTGTCATTGGCCCTAACATGAAAAATAATTATTGGCTTATTGTACCAGTCAAAATTTTTATATCAGTGCATCCCTGTTTCCTTCATTTCAGACAGTTCAAGTTATCAAGTTTTGATCTGTAAATACCCCCCATGCCTCTGTTTGCCAGTCAATATTGATCTAGTGTCAATATGCCATACAAATACTGTACTTCATGATATCAGAGATATTTTCATCAGCCAGTTTCTGAAATCACTGATGCAACTAATTATGCATTTGGTAAGACAAGAGCTAATAAGATGAATCAGCTGCAGTGACTGAGGTAAATACCTGAAGGACACCAAATCCTTGAGGATAAATTAGTTCTTTACAAACATTTCCATCATCTTGTGACATTCTTGTGACCTGAGCGAAGTGACTGGAATAATAATGCAAATATTGTTTTTGTAAAATCTGTTCTGCGTTAGAGAATCCTACATGCTGCTCTGGCTGTTTTATTTATTTTTTATTCATCCAGGTCAGTTTTTAGAGGGAGTTTGGAGCTACTGTTTTTCTCAACTGCGTGCACATCATTATAAATTGCATATCCACAATGCTACATTTTTGCAATGTAAAATTTTTCTCAATGCAGAATATGGTAATGGATTCCCACTACAGTTTCAGCCTCAAAAAGGTTATCGGAAATATAAACATTTATCTTAATGTGTAAATTGTGGATGCTGCTGCTGACTACTGCATAAATCCACATAAAATTGTCACCTACAATGTATCAAGGACTTTGCAAACAAGTCTGAATTTAAACGTTGAGCCAGATAAAGCTCATTGCAGACATTCATTTCAGAAAAGGACATCATGAAAACAATATGCAATTAAGCTGATTTCATTTCAAAACCTTCTCTCATTTACTGTCCATTAAATGCCAACAGGCTACTTTAAATTCACATAGATCATTAATTCGTTCCTATTGATCTCAAATGAAGTAAACACAAATTAAAGTGGCCCCAAATCACGGGACCTAAAGTTTCAATCAGTGGCTTCTGAATTTGTAATTCATAAGCTCTTATAAATGGATGGATCTCACTTTTCTGCCACGGTTTTGCCACTAATGGCTCATAAGGGGATCTATCCATGGAGACCACCGTGTAGCAGTGCACTAGACTGAATGTATAAATTAGTAGCTGCATCATGTTTACTCAACTGAAAGGCTAGTGGGGGCAGAGCCAGAGTGTGTATCCGCCAATGTTCCCTCATGAGGAAAAATTATGCTTTTAATGCAAGTGACAGCGAGTGGAGAGTGAATTTGTGGGTACGGGTGGTTACCTTAGCGACAACACAGACTGCAAACATGTATAGACTATTGCTCAACAGTGGTCTGAAAGGTTGTGTGGGGAAGAGCTATCGATTTAATGTTAATTCAGTGCTATTAATTTTCTATTAAAAAGCTGGATAAATTAACACATTTAACCATGACCTCACCAAAAAGCACACTTGCCAAAATCAGGCAGCACTTAATGAGTGAGTTTTTACATTCAAAAACAGCTGGATGGAACCTCACAAAATGGAGCAGAATGTAGATAGAGATTTGTTTACCATAAAAATAAAGGGCCCTAATCTTGTGAAATAGTTAATAAATTGTTAGTTTGTTGCAGTTTTAAAGTTTTAATTGATTTACTTGATTCAGTTTATTATAGAATCCAGAAAAAATAAAACAGAAGACATTATTGGGGAAAAATCAAATAGAATTTCAGAAAACATAATGCATTTCATAGGGAACTAACATTATTTGTTATACTTTTAATAAATTGTTGTAGAATTGTCTATTTTTCATCGCCTCAATTAATTAGACATGCTTTTTGATTACTAAAATGTAATTTAACCATTAAAAAACAAAAACAAAAAAACAAAAAATGGAATCTGGGGGAAAAAATAAAATGTTTTTTTGTAGAGCCATATATAGGGGACTTAGGATTTATTTGTATTTTAATAGTTTTACAAAAAGACCGCTTCTTTGGCAGTAAATTGTGTTTAAGATGTTTTTTTATTATTTATCTGAAGTAACTAATTATAGCTTTATTTGGTGTTCTTTTGTTTGTTTATTTTATTAAATTGTTTTTCTGTTGCACTATTAAACACCAAACTCTGTCATCTACCGCAATGTAATGTCGAATTTCTTTTTCATGTGGGGACTTTTCTTACCAAACATGTACCAAACATCTTACCAAACATGTTCATGTGTTTTATTTGTGACTAATTGATACATTAATCTCGATTTTAATCGATTCTCATTTTTGCAAAATGATATCAATTCTTAAATCCCAAGAATAGATTAGTCTAGCGATTAGTCTCATGCCAGATTTTCTCAAGGAAGAAAATTATCTAAACTAATGCAGTAAATTTTAAACGACTTTATTCAACAATTAGTTTCCTTGGTCTCTTCGCGTCAGCGTATCGCCATTTTGGAGAGTATCCGCTGGACGCAAACTGCGTACGCTGTTCTGTGTCAACCGCACCACAAGGATACGTTTTCAATGTATCCTTGTGGTGCAGTTGACACAGAACAGCGTATAAATAAACGACTTGAATAAAGTCGTTATTTTTATTTTCTTTGCGTACAAAGAGTATTCTCGGCACTTCATAAAATTCAGATTGAACCACTGATGGCAGATGGACTATTTTGAAGCTGTCTTTCATACTTTTCTGGGCCTTGGCAGTGTTATTTACTTGGCAGTCAATGGGACAGTTACAAACCTCCCAGTTTTCATCCAAAATATCTTAAATTGTGTTCTGAGGACGAACGAAACTTTTACGGTTTTGGAACGACATGAGGGTAAGTGATTAATGACAAAATTTTCATTTTGGGGTGGAGTAACACTTTAATTTTGAATGTTTTGTTTTGTTTGGTATTATATTATCATCTTGCTTGCCGTATAAATAAATGTATAATTTTTTTTTTTTTTTTAGCCATTCCCATCATATTTTGTGATCTAGCTCAGAAATTACAGCACATGTCTTTTGGTATGCAGTGCAGCCTCATTCTTAATGGTAATGGATTTCATTTCTCGAGTGTATTCCCACAGACTTTTCTCAAAAAGTGTGCAGAGGTACTACGGCCAATTTATTTTATTTCACGTGCACATGGTCTTTGTGTGTTCGTACCCGTGTTCGTGCACAGCAATCTCTTCCTCATTCAAGTCATGTCACAGACTAGACACTCCATTGTCAAAAGATGCTTTCATCTATTGGCTTCAAATATGGCTGTCATCCAGTCCAATTATACACAGAGAAATAGGTACCGTTACGCCTAAAGGATTGATTGAAGACAGAATAGAAGGGAAGAAAGGAATGCCGACTTTGATTCAAGGACACACACGGCGACGGAAAATCAAGTGCTCTACAAAAGTCCTAATTTGTTTGGGAATTTAGGGCATATCTACATTTCAGATGGTAGCTGATATGATGATCAATTGAAGGACTTTACTGTGGCACATATTTTCAGACCTTTAATGCTACAAATGCACAATACAGATGACATTATACACTTGTATAACTACTTCTTAGGGTTCATTATAGCATGCTGCCTACAGTGTTTGAAAGCAAATAATCTATGAATAGTACATTGGATCATCTAGCACTACATTTACTGTAGTATATTGTTGAGAGTGCTAGAGTTAGAGGATCAAAAGAAGATGGAAGAGATGTGTTTTTAGCCTTTTTTTGAAGATGGCTCAGCTGCTCAAATGCTCAACTTTAAAATGCTATTCAACACAAAATGTTATTCTGCACACAATAGTTTCTTCTGTTGAATGCAAAAGAAGATTTTTTGAAGACTGTTCAAAACAGTTGAAGGTAACCATTGACTTCCATAGTACATTCTAAGGAAGTCAATGACTACGGTGTACATTCTTACCAACATGGAAAAAATGGAACGGCTATTTGCTTAAAATAATTATGGTAACAATATGACACTTAATATTTTTGAGTAGTTTTTAAGGCTTGTTTTTAAAAAAAAAAAAAAAGGAATCTACCTGAATAAATCATGTAAAATCTCCTAAATTGATTCATCTGTGACACAATGAATTTAATATAATTTGTGAAATGTGCTCATTTACTTTAAGTTGATTCTCAAAAGTCTGTGATTTTGAGTGAGGCCTGTTTGTGTTTGACTTTGAGTTATTTTGTACATTTAAAAGACTGTATACACAGCCAAACAGCTCAAGTAGGAAAATACTTGAGAAATACTGGAAAGTACTGCACTAGCACTAGCAAAGCTACTGCTCATTGAACAAGGCTTAATACCTTATAGGAGTAGTATCCATAACCATAAGCGCTACTCTTCTGCACAATGGAAACTTCAATGTAACAGAAACTTTTTCAAATGTCAAACATAACTAAACATTAAATATTAATAATGTTTCCTTTACTCAAAAACACATAAAATAGCATTTAATTTCCAACTTTACTCTCCATATCCAGCCATATGCAAAGCCTGCTGGGAACTAAAAATCACCTCTAAAATATAAAACTGCAAAATTGAGCTAATTCTCTTAAAATAAATAGGTAGCCTTCTTTCCTTAATTTTCTTAGTTTAATCAGTTCCTCAATTCAAGCCTCAAAAGGCTTAAGTTTCCTTTAAAAAACTGAGGAAAACACATCTCTTGGTTTTATTAGTAAAAAGTCCTCAATATTTTTTATGCAACAATGAATCACAATTTCTTTAATGAAATATACTCACTATTTTTAATTATCACCTTATTTTTTTTAATGATAATTACAAGACCTATTAATTCTTTACAGTGTATATGTCAGCTTATTCTACTAGCCCTAAACCTACCCTAACAGTCTAACTGAGAGTTAGTAGACATGTAGTTGCAAATTAATAAGAATTAGTTGACATAGTTAGTAGAATGTCTAAATTGGACTATCGAAATAAAGTGTAACCTTTGATTCATATTGCTTTGTTTCAAATGCTATTCTTAAAAAGTTAAAAGTAATAGTCACAATGGATGTTCAAACTGTAAAATGTATTAAGGAGCTTGTGTGCAAATAAAACGAGTCCCTGCAGGTATTTAAAAATCTTAAATATCTTAAAATGTGCTATTACAAATATCTTAATTATCCTTATCCATTTAAGAGGTCTTAAATTTGGGGATGGAAAAGCAGGAATTGTGATTTTAACTTCAAAGAGCTATTAGTTATTTAAATAAATGTTTCAAAGACAAAAGCAGTTCACAATCATTAATATTGGTATTGTGGTTAGCCAGTAAACTGTGCATCTTGCATTTAATTAAACAAACTTGTAGCTTTTGTCTTCGCTGCCCGACACAGGAAGGAATGACTGCAACATAATTTCACACATTATTTAATATGTAGATTTTACTAGTATCAGCACAACAAACTGTTTACAACAGTTATTCTAATCAGTTGTTTTTGCTTGTGTCTCCTTGTATCGCTTTATTAAGAGTTTTTTTTCTCAAAATATGCTCCTAAATTTTTCTCTTTGCAACACATGTGCTCCTTGGGACATAGGGACAAAACATACTGCAATTTAACATTCAATAAGCCACAAGTAAATAGTGCTTTTTATTTAACTCTGCTCTAAAGATGTTGTTACATATCATCTAATGACACCAGCGGATGCACTATACTCATCATTTTTGGTCATTTATAATCATCGCAGGCATGCCACTCGCTGGATTTAGTGTGTAATTGGCATGAAACAAACCCATTTGAGTTGATTTACTGGCGTGGCACGAAAGAACAAATCCATTCATAAAGTCTCGATCAAAACCTCAACGTTTTTATCCCTGACATCATTAGAACATCTTGTTTGTCTTGCAGTGATTGAGTACTTCCATCTACCACCCACTAGTGTGGACAGCAGACACTTTTGAGTAGGTAATAAGTGTGCAGTTTCTGCTGAGATCTACATTGACTTGTAGATGTGTGGAAGGGGAATGCATGCTTCTTTTCTTCTTTTTTTTTTCAGGGGTGGCGTGATTTCTCAGTTTGGGATCAGTAAGACAGTAATTCAGAAGATTATTAATAAACCAATCTGATTTTGCAGAAACAACATTGTTAGCAACCTAGGCTATAATCTCTACTGCATGTTTTCCAATACATTCATCTAAAGTAATACAAAACAAGAGCTTCAGCCATCATCAGTCTTTTACATAGCTCTGTTTGCTTTCAGAGTTTATTGGACACAAATGACTTAAGCAACATTAATGCATTTTGGTTGCAAGTCTTTAATGAACATTAAAGGTAGTACTTTATTTAAGCCTGCTAACAAATTCAATAAAGTGGTTATATTATTATTATTATTATTATTCTGTTACTTTCCATTAAACTTTAGGTGACAAAATGACATGCAATTTTCTGTTTGTTAGTATTTTCGAGATATTTTCGTGCTAAGGGGACAGTCTTTGACATTTTGTTAAAAGGCCTTGTTTCAGCATCTTTGTGCCCGATGGCTCCTGTAATGATGCACTATATGTCCTATAATAAGCAATATATGTCCTGGTTTGGGAAACAGGCTTTGCTCCATTGTAACATAACATACAGCAGGTGTTTGGAAACCTACAGAAGTAATTATTTTACTTTTTGTCTTTTGCCAAAATCTACTGACAGTCCTGCAAATGGATTATGCACATTTTCGATCGTTTAAAATACTTTTAGTTCAGCAGTTTTGTGGGCATGTCATTTGTGATTGTAAGGTCTGTTTTGGGTTCTGTTTCATGTTCTTGCTTCCATGTCTTTTATTTTGTAATTGTTTCATGCTGTTAGTGTCATGCTTCCCTTGCCCTCATGTATTCATGCCATTGGTTTTCTTGTTCATTGTGTCATGTTCTGATTGGTAGTCTTAGTCATGTATCCTGTCTCTCTTTGGTTGATTCTTGTCATGTGACCTGTATTGTTTGCTATAAGTAGCCATCTTGTTGTCATTGTCTCTTGTCGTGTATTGATGTTGTAACCTGCATTTGGTGAGTCTAGTTTGTCCATGCCAAGACAAGTCTGTTCATGTCAAGTCTCGGATTATGTTTGTATTTTGGATCACATTGTAAATAAACTGCACTTGGGTTCTCATTCAACCAGCTGTTCAGTGGACTCCTTATTACGGAATACATGACCAGTAGCATGAACCCAGCAGTTTCCCTCCTTGGACTGCGTCAAGGCAGGAGTTTGTGGAGGACTTTTGTGGACTGTGCTATTTAGTAGACTTTAATGATGTGGCACTTGAAGACATTTTCTGTTTTTGCCACAAAGGAAATATCTCAGTTAATGCCACGTCACACTCCTCACCGGACTCTGCAGCAATATATTGATTTTGCACTTCGTTTAAGTGGTTCCTCGTTTACGGTGGGGATTGCCAATAAGGAGCCCCGCAATTGTGCTGTACCCTCTGCACCAGAGTATTTTCACGTCCCGACCGTCATGTCAGAAGTTGTTCACATCATGCCTGTTACTCCAGAGTCATGTCATGTCTGCCAAGCCACAGCCTGGTCACGTCATGTCTGCTAACGTCACGTCTGCCATGCCAAGGCCTGCTAACGTCACGTCTGCTACTCCAGGACCTGCTCGTATCATGCTGGCCACTCAAGAGATTCTTCACAACATGGCCACTATTCAAGAGTCTCGTCATGTCTCAGCTGATCGCCCAGAGTCTCGTCACGTCTCAGCTGTGATTCCAGAGCTTCGTTATGACATGGCCGCCATTACAGAGCCTCGTCACGACATGGCCGCCATTACAGAGTCTGATCACGACAAGCCTACCATGCAAGATTCCCCAGCCAAGATGGCTGCCACGTCAGAGCCTTGTCACGCCACGGATGTCACCAAAATTTCCCCAAAGGAAATTCTCCTGCGGATGCGGAGTTTGGGCCAAGACTTAAAAGACTGATTACTAGTGTGATGGACTCACCACTGATGTCAGTGCGAGCGGCTTATATCCCAGTGGTCTCTACGCTCTCAAGCCCTGCAGGCATCCCACTGTCTGCTGCACTGCCTGCAATGGCGGTCGCCATTTTGAGCGTGTGGGCTGCACACTGCACTACTGAGGCCTCTCCTGTCCACGAGTCTGCTCCTAGGGCCTGTCCTGTCCATGTATCCACTCCAGTGCCTCCAGAGGTGGTGGCTTCCGCTGCAGAACCTCCCACTTGTATTGTCTTTTATTTTGTAATTGTTTCGTGCTGTTAGTGTCATGCTTCCCTTGCCCTCGTGTATTCATGCCATTGGTTCTCTTGTTCATTGTCATGTTCTGATTGGTAGTCTTAGTCATGTGTCCCATCTCTCATTGGTTGTCATTGTCTCTTGTCGTGTATTGATGTTGTAAACTCCTGTCGGTGAGTCTAGTTTGTCCATGCCAAGACAAGTCTGTTCAAGTCAAGTCTCGTATTATGTTTGTATATTGGATCCCTTTTGTAAATAAACTGCACTTGGGTTCTCATTCAACTCGCCGTTCAGTGGACTCCTTATTACAGCAATCATTGAATTATATACAGTATATTTGCATTCAGAGTTGGGTAGTAATTTCTTACATGTAATCAGATTACAAAAATTAAGTACTTGTAATTAGTACATTTTCCTTTCTAAAATAGCCTACCACTTATACACTCAGAAAGTCTTCCGTTTTTTGGACATTCACACATAGACTAGTCATCAGTCAGGTGGCTACACTTCATTTGACCACTGGATTTACAAAAATCATTTCAAGTTGAAGAAATGTTTCAAGAACTACTGATGAACACAATTTTTATTTGAATTATCACTTAGTCGGTTATTTTACGATGTATTACTTTGGAAGGCGTTTGTCTTTCAAGCACATTAAAATGCGCAAATTCACAAATTTTTTTTGTAATCTGATCCTCTTTCACCTAATATATTTTTAAGTACCCCTGATATTTTCAAATAACTTAATAAAGAAGTGTCACATTTGCACTGTAAAACAAAAAAAACTTAATTTATGGTAAAAAAAAAAAAAAAAAAGCTGTGGTTGCCAGAATTTTACCGGACAAAATATGGTCGCAACATTTTAGGTTTTATGGTTTTAACTTAAATTTACAGCTAATTACCACAATTTAATTAACTGATATAATGTTAATATACTAACCTATTGAAGTACTGTAACAGTTCTTCAGTTACAGGGATGAAATTTTCATCCTGTCCTCTAGAGGGTAACAAAGAGTACTGAAATCTGTTTTGTACCTTTTGTAATACACTGATAATACACTGAGAGTCACATGATGAACCAAAGCCCATCACAAGCAGCTTTTAAATATTAACATAAATAGAAAGTGAACAGTGGCATTCACACAAACACTAAACACCATGGTAACACACATGAAAGTGAAATAATGCAATAAACATAATTATAATTATAATTATAATTGTTTATATGTTCTTTTTCAAAAATGGTATACTACCGTAAAATTGCATGTAACGTCCAATACAGTTTTTCACTGTATGTAGTAGGGGAACCGTTAACCATTCTACAGGTTTTTACAGTAGCATTTTTACAGTCTTTTACCGTTAAATTCATTGTCATTTTTTACAGTGTGCATGTTCACAGTTCTCTGACATTGGTCATGGTCACATCAGGTAAACAAATAAAATATTTCATTTTTTTCAGTGTTTTATTTTGATGTTTTAAATTTTTATTTTAAAATTATGATTTAATTAATTATTAGCTTTTCACTAAACTCCTAAACATCCTGCAGTTCCTTCACCAACCCAGTTTGGGAAACCTTGCCATAATGTTTAATGCACTTCATTATGTTAATAACAGCAAATGGAATATATTTTCTTATTTTTTGTATTTTTATATCAATATGGTACAAGATTATACTATTTAAATCAATGTAAAAAAAAAAAACAAGATAGGTCAAAAGTAATCTAAAAGCAGTCTGATTATATTGCCTAAAATGTGTAATGTAATGGATTACGTTACTAACTACAATTTTTGTCATGTAATTTGGAATCAGTAATTCCATGTATGGCCACTTTCTGAATATTGTCATTGGCATCAACCAGTTAAAGTGGAAAGTCGGCAACAAAGACTACCATTTATGAATTCATACCATGCAGCTATATTTCTCATAACTGTTTCATTTTAATTGGATTTACGATGTAAAATGAGCCCAGGTTTTTATTTATTTTTTAACTTTAAATTACTAAGCATTTTGCTCGGAAGAACAATTCACCTCAGCTCTTTATGGCATAGCACATTAATAATGAATTGAGTTTTACCCCCAGGCTTTACACTTTTCAGCTGATCTTTTTGTGAGAACAATTTAAGAGCTCATCATTAGACCTTCTTGTTTGACTGAGGTGATCGAGCACTTCTATCTACCACCCACTGGTCTGAGTAGCAGATAATAGGTTTGCAGTTTCCACTGAGAGAGGAAGTTGAAGCTGCGTCGTGTGTGTTACTTTATACTATACTATATTAATGCTCTACAGATCAAATTTAAATTGAGTGGTGGATGGCATTTAAAAAAATAAAGCTTGAATGTCCATCTTTTATCAGTCAGATCGTAATTATGCAGATTTTACAGGGTGATTTAATTACGCCCAAAGATTGAAAATAATAGTAACGGTCTGTTAATGAACACCGTTTACGGTAATTAACACCAGCAAACGCTCCTCACTGCGAAACGTCTATCCACGGAAACGCATAGTGCACATGCTTATACAAAGGAGGGAAAAGTGTCACTATGGAAACAAGAGAAGGAATTCTGAATGCAAGTCTCCTGAGAAACTGAAGTGGAGATAAAAAAAAAAAAAACAGGCCAAGCTTAGTTGTGTCTGCCACACTGGCAGGGTAATTTACAATGTCATCTTCATTTCTGCCTCTGTCTGTGACATAAACAACCAAGAAAACACACCTAACCGGTTGTCATCTTTCCCTCCATTTAATTCCTCTCAGGGAATACTGATGCATCCATATGTTTATAGGGCATATGTCCATATTTACAGTATACGAGTTCAGGCGGCCGTATATGCAGCTCTCAACGCAACCCGCATTACGGCGCTTTAGCAGAGGCAATCTATTTTAATAACAGCTGCCACAGTCTTACCTTACAATGATAAATGAAAAACTAAATGACTTGGGACAGGAAAATTCCAGCGGGAGGGAGAGGTGATAGAGATATGCGTGCGTGTGCTTGCGCATTGGCAAACGTGGCTCTTGAGCAAGATCCTGTCTCCTGGTTGCCGGTCTCTAATAACCTCTCGGACGGCGTGTGTAACCCCCTCGCACTTTGAGTTCCCAAACCTGTGGCTGCGGGGAACATGCTAATGCGACTTGATCCCGTGTTAGGAGACTTTGAATATAAAGCAGGTTTGAGACGCAAACAGCTGAGGCGGGCGAATATTTTCTGTAACCAATGTATTTCTTTTACGAGGAAGGGCTTGGTGATGACACAAGTGGGGGTGGGGGGGAAACGGAGAGAGAGAGAGACTGAGAGAGGGAGAGAGAGTACGGGAGGGGTAAACCTGCGCTCTTGTAAGGATGATGTCAGTTTCTGCAGCTGAGCCCCAATCTGTACCTCACTGAGCCGGAGACTCACCAACTCATTCCTCGTCTCCGATGGAGAGAGAGTGAGAGAGAGAGAGAGAGTGAAGGAGGAGAGAGAGAGAGAGAGAGGAGGGGATGAAAGACAGAGGGAAGACACAGAGGGAAGGCGAGTGGTGATGGTGGATGGCACAGGTGTGTATCAAAGGTCCCTTTTTTTACTTCTCAATGAGTTAATGCTGTTATATGTGTGTCAGTGACTAGTTTTAGTGTTGTCTGTTCTGAATCGTTTTATGTCAGCAGTTGGTTGAAGTCGTTGATATTTATGTCAAAATAGCAACAGATTATTTAATCAGGTATCACAGATGCTGCTAAATATACTCTAAATGTTTGTGTATGTTGTCCTGTTGAGTGAGTAGTGTATTTGTGTATGTGTGAAACTATCGGTGATTGTGTTACGGATTTGGTAAGTTGCTGGCTGTTTTCATTCTTGTTAATAGTAATATAGTGACCCTACATGGTTAAACAAAAGACCTTTTAAGGTTGTAAAAGGCAAGAGGTTTTATTTTACAACTTTTGTTTATATATATATATATATATATATATATATATATATATATATATATATATGTGTATATTTATATGTATATGTGTATATATATTTGGTTGTCCAGCATTGTGTTTGTGAATTCTGTGCACTCCAGTTCTTTCACTGGAGAATAGAGACACACGAACAATGAATGTAAATCATTTGTAACTCTGCGCTGGCTGTCACATTTATATATATACATATATACATACAATATACTGTAGTCTGTAGTCAGTGACTAGACCCAGCATTCTAACAGGTACCCCTGGATTTAACATGGAAAATAAAAATTTAGGGGGTAAAATAAATAATAATAATATATTAAACTTTTTTTGTAATTACTATTTAGTAATGTTATTACTATTTATTTTATACATTTACGATAAATATGTAAGATTTTGATATCTTAAATGTCTTGAAATATATCTAAATTAAATAAATTGGGAAATATCTAAACACTTATGTAAATAAATACATATTTGAATATGGTATATGTATATATTTAAATCACATACATACAAAATGTTATATATGTGTGTGTGTGCATATGTGTGATTTTATGCATTTTGGATTTTTTATATATATATTTTGATTAGAAAAGTAAAGTCTAGAAAAGTCAAAAGATTGATGTGAACCACAAATAGACAGATGTTTTTTTTTTCCAGTTCTGGACTGTTTATCTAGCATGTCGAATTTGACTCTAATCTGAGCCGGCGGTGTTTGTTCATCAATAGCTGCTCATTCACTCTAACACTCTCAATTTTGTAATTGATGTAATTAAACGTCAGCCCATCCTCAGTAGTTTGACGTCTACCCTGAATCACGTCGCTAATCTGAGTGAGTCACAACCAGCACTGGGATTTACCATCAAATATGGCACCGCCACGGCCTGTGTCACTTCTGAGCCGCCTGACAGTTGGATTTCCTGACATTTCAAGTTGTCTTTTAGCACACACACACACACTCTCACGCTCAGACTCATGCAATGCTAGTGCAAACCGCGATTCACACTGGGGGAAAAACGCCTTAGGGGTATGACAGTTAAGGAGAGGATGTAGAAGAAGTGAAATATGAATAGTTGCACTGTTTAAGGCTATGTCTATTAAGAATTAATGAAGTATGACATATTACCTCTGGGAGGAGAATAAACCGCACTGCTAACAAGCCAGAAATGTCTGATGGCCCTAAACGGCCATTTCTCCAATTCTGAATTAATCTTATGCCGTTATTACTCTCGCAAACCTTTAAAATTGAGTTTTTAATTGTATTCCAAATCACAGAGAACCCAAGCAGAGGTATTATTTTAGCTTTGAGGTGTTTAGCATTTCCCTTCGAGTCTTATCCTGCGCTTTATGACACACCGCATTAATAATTAATTGAGTTTTACCCCCAGGCTTAAGACTTGTTTTCCACTGAACTTTTTGTGGGAACAATTTGAGAGCTCATCAGCGCGTACCTTGGCCAATCTAAATGCACAACCAATGCTAGATGATGGTGTCAGGGGCGGCAACTCATTACACAGATGCTGCTCGCTGTCTACTTTGCGCTCACCCCAATCTCAGAGGTCACACGGCCTGATATCCACCTGGTTTGTTTGGGGTGCAGCCGCAATCATTTTAAAATCTGTGTAGAACATTAAATCGAGACCTTGAGTGAACCGTCTGCACTTACATGGTCTCTTCAACCGCATGTTTTGAAATGACTGACATGCACTCAAGCTCTGTTGCTCTGTTTCAAGGAGATCAAGGACTCCTTTGCTCTGCTTTGCTGCAGCGAGTGCTGACAGCAGGTGGCATCTAATGCGACCTGCGAGACTGCTCGACATTTCAAAAGAACGTCATTGTAGTTCAGATGTGCCTTTCAAATCCCTGTGATGCATACACAGCTTCTCAAAGCAGTGCGTAAACAGTGAGGAACGGTTTGACTGTGCAGGCTGTTGAGGGACTATCACTTGTGTTGTCTTTACCACACTCGTACTTTTCGTCTCTTTAAAGCGTTTTCCTCCTATTGCTGACAGGCGAGTCTAAAACTCCCAAAGCAAGGAGGATCAGATAGGCAGGGATGTGGTGTGGAGCTTTGAAAATAGTCTTTCTATGACGACTGTATACATTTTAAAGGTGTTCTCAGTTACCTGTGCTGAAAAAATATAACCTAAGTTGTGATAATAGTAGTTGTGTTTATATAGCACCAATCATACATTAAATTCAAGTGATTCAAGTGGTCAGAAAAAAGAAAAACAATAAAAGCATTCACATATTTTAAAAAAGAATTAAATGAAATGACTGAAAAGAACCTTCAGGTGCTTTTTAAAAATGTAATGCTTGGAGCTCGTCTAATTTAATTTTTAAAAGATCCAGATTTAATATTTAGGACTTTGTAAAAGTCATTTAGTGCTTTAAAATCTAGTAAAAATTAGTATCGATCATCTGTAAAAAACATTGTTCAATGTACAGTAAAGAACCTATAAATGTACTTATAACCACCATAAAAATATGGGTGGTAAAGCAGAAAGCCACATAATGAATTAAAGTTCATCTTAAGTGGTCTGTTCATAAAATACGACCAATACTCACATTTAGGTGGGATTATAACAAAGGGTTATACACACTAAAGACACAACACTGTCAGGGTAAGATGCATGACGCTAAAATAATTTAGTAAACATTTACCAAATAACAGCAAATGTAGCATAAAACACCCTGTACATTACTGATATTAGAAGAAACAAAATGGATTATAAAAATATATATCATATGTGATGTTATGCAGGGACTTCTGGATATGTCCTTTTACTGTTTTTCACTGTAAATTAGTAGACCTAAGCGAACAATAGCCTTTAAAATGACTTAATGCATACAATAGCAATGAGGTAATAATTAGATCGAATAAAGTATCAAAAGCAAGTAATATGGTTTTACTGAACAAAACTGTTAAAATGCATAATGTATTTTAAACAATAGAGCTAATGTATGTTACGCGTTATAACAAATGCCTGCAGAGGGGGCCAACGGCCTGACGATGGTTTTTGCACTTTACTGCGCAATCTAATCCTTGTTTAACCCTTGTGCGTCAATAAAAAAAAGTTACACACAGGTCCATAGTGGACAAAAATGTCTGTCAAAAAATGGTCATAAAAATTTGAAGCATGGGAGCACAGACTTAAATTTGTTCTCATTTTAAAGACCCATGGCAGATTATTGTTGAAGTAAAAAAAAGTTTAAAAAGTGAAACCAAAAAAAAGTTATACAGGTTTAAGTTTATGAAAATTATTTATGAACAATATTTTATTTAAAATATATATTTTATGAAACATGTTGAACTCTAAACCTGCTAGAAAATCAATCAATGTAAATAAATCTAAACAAGTTGTGTTCCAAATTTGAGGTTGATATCTCAAAAAATGAGCTTTCAGTAAAATTTTGTTTGGGCGCAGTACCAAATTTTCCCCATTAGATGCCAGCAAAACTCCGCTAGTGCACACAGTGGTTGATTTGTGATTTGCAGTAGAGTTTTTCTCTCTCAAATATTACAAACACACACACACACAATTTTTTTTATGACACATACAAACCACACTCTGACATCCATACCAACACACCCACACAATTATAGCTGCATTATTTATCCAACTGGCTCTATAACATGCAGAAGCAGAAAACAGGAATAAAGCGAGTATTTGCTTTATAGGCCAAACCTGAAAAAATGGCACCATCTCGTGTAAATTTGTACAAAATTAAATTTTGTAGCCTTGCCAACAGAATGAAAGCCTATTAACAAAAATTGCATAATTTTACAATTAAACGGCAGTGCAGTTTTTTTGTACCTAGTGCAAAATAGATTTATTAAAGGAAATGGGGATGAAATAGTAAAATTCCAATAAAAATACACACCTGTGCCAAAATGTATGCAGCTACCAATAACGCAGGCAAAATGATTAAAAAAACAAACAAAAAACTGTAAAGGACAAAAATGTCCAAAAGGTCGCACAAGGGTTAATATTGACTAAACATTTAATTCAAAGGTCTACTTGATCTTTAATATTAGCCCATTTCTTGACAGAAATGCTGCAACCATTATAAATTCTTGAATGTGTGGGCATCAAAATGTGTAAACTCAGCAAGATTTTGAAATCGCGATGAACAGTTAGCATATTTTGAAAGATATTAATGTATTATCCTGTGTTTGCGTGGGTTTATAAATTATTTATCTTACAAATCTGATGAAATGGCACATGTTGCGAAAACTCACAGCAATATGCAGTGACCCTACATCTGATGCTAGTGGTTAAACAAAAAGGCCTTTTAAGGTTGTAAAATCCATAACGAAAACTCACAGCAATATGCAGAAATGGATTTTGAGATGCTTGACGCAAATGAAAACAGTTTGTGTGGAGCAGCATTTACTGTGAAAGTAAGGCAGGTATGTAACCTACACGCATGTAAATAATTAAAGCGCATATATCAAACCTGCATTGCATATAGCATTTGTAAATTCACAATAGAGTATGATTTTTAAATGGGTTAAATATATCATGCAGCCTTGGAAAACGGTCTAATAATGCGTTTCATGGATTCTCGTCTGTGAAATGCGCCTATTCCAGTATTTTGCCGGTTACTCAACATGGGCAAAATGCAATTGAGGATTTTGTAAAATCGAGTACTTGAGCTGAATCAAGAAATCGTAAAAGCTCTGGTGTTATAAAGAAGTAAAAACTGGGTTACATTTATTTACCGGAAGTGATTAAGTACATTATATTAGGCATTCTAAAGCAATAAGAATATTTTTCTAGTGCTTTATAGTTCATTTCTATGTAAATATATAAAATATATATAGACGTCATAAAGTGCAATCCAATCATATTCATAAAAAAAGATGGAATGTAAATGAAGCTCGCTTAAATGCAGAAGTGGGACTGATTTAGATTTTTCTGTCTGTCATTTGTTTGCTATTATGATGGAGTGCTTGCGGTGCTAGCTTTTCATTCATGCCTTGATACTGACAAAACACAATCATAACTCATGCTGCTTTACACATGGGCATCCTCCATCAGAGGCATTACCTGTGTTGCGTTTCCTGTTTTCCGGCACTGGGAAGCCTGGGGAACCTTCTCATCAAATCATCTTTACCTGTTACTCTTGTAAATGGATGACAGCCTGGTATTATCCCCCAAATGAGTCATAAATTAACAGCGAAATGACTTTTTTCTATTAAACATTGTGTTGTGGCACAGGGAGCCGAAAGCTCTCCCCGAACCAAATAGAGTCACATTTATCACTTTTTCTCCCGCTATCGCTCTCCATCTCTGACATCGGGGCAATGTGATGGAATTCCCAGTAATTTTCCATCAGCGACAAAAGCTGTGAGTGGCACTATACGCTGCTGAATGGGGACTGGGGGTTGCTGGGATTGAAAGGTGAGATTGAAGATGGCCTCTGTTCCCTTTAGACTCCATGTCATTACCGCTGACCAGTCGCCCATTTCTATCTGGCCCTGATCTTCAGCCCTCTGTGAGTGGCAGTATGGCGAAACTGATGCTATTTTCAGGGCCAGCCACAGTGATAATGTCACTCCACTTCAAAGAGCAAAGCTGTCCTGTCTCCCAGGAGATTTTGCTCTGAGATGAAATGATCAGAACAGCCCTGACAAGAAGCCGTACAATTATTGCTTGGCAGCAACAAACAGCACTGGGAGAAAACGCAATGAAAAGTTTTATTTTTCGCGAGTGATTGACAGTCAATAATGCAAATCTGCCGCCCTGACCATTTACCACAATTCTTTTTTTTTTCTGCATATAAATTCATTCATTAGCATTCGGTTACTGTAGTTTAATGAGCACCTTGCATTGTGGTAAAACTTGCTCGGAATAATTGAACTAATCACTGTTTGCATAATTAAATTAATATTTAATCATGTGTTTCACAGCATATTTGGTTAAAACCAAAAGAGTAATCAGTGGCAATTACATGATTCACAGCTACAGAAGCGTTATGTGTGTGTGTGTGTGTGTATTGCGTAGTATGACATTTGTATTGATTGATTAATGCATTAGACCTCACAGAAATGTAGCTGTCTTGGAAATGCTTCGCTCTTGACGCCTACTGTGGCACATTATGATAGCTAAGATCATAATATCAATTTCAAACTATAATATTGGTCTTTCTGCCTGCTTAGCTTTGTCATCTCTTTTTCAAAGTTATCAATCTTTTTCCTTCCTCTTTCTTTCTTCTACCAGGTGCCTCCAATATGGGCCCCTACATCTTTGTTGAAAGCCAGGGACTTCCCTCACTGCCGTGCTCCTATACTGCTGTTGTGTCTTATGGCTTTTTATTCCTATGTGAAGGTGAATCATGCTCATGTAGGGATACAAGCCACTAAACACACAGTGATGAATCGGCTTGAAATGACTGTCTGTGTTAGTCCTTTTCTGAGCAGCAAATAAGTAACGGTAATCAAACAGCCAAACTTTATTTCCTCTTGTTTGCGATGTGCATTTGCATAACCAGTAGAAGCTCTCGTTTGGGTAATTACTGTGCTATTGTGTATGAATGATTGTGGAATGATGTGCCATTGTTTTTGAGCAGAAGCGTTACTGTTTACTAAAAAAAAAAAAAAAATTATTCTCATTAGAACATAGTTTGGCATTACTGGAGGGAAAACTTATCAAAATAAATTAATAGCTTTATGATGTGAAAGTTCTAAAATGAATGTATAAATATAGTGGGGTTCAAAAGTCGAAGACCATACTGAAAAATTAGGATTCCGAATTTGAATTTAAACAAACTTTTTTTTTTTTTTTTACTTTTTAAAATAAACCCAAAAACTAGGTTTAGGATTTTGAGAAACTTTAAGAACTCTAAAATGGAGTGAAAAATTTAGTGAAATTTGTAGGTCACTAATCAAATAAGCAAATTTGTGACATTTAAGCACTTCAAAAGATGCTTTTGGAACATTGTCAAATCAAAGGCTACTGGATAACATGTTCATCAGGTATTACACAACAAACATACACAGCAGTTCATATCAGCTTGAGTTCTGCTGTCATTAAAGAATAATGGGACAAAACCAAATACTTAGAAATTCAACGTTAAATCAGCTGTTCGCTCTAATTGTTATACTCATGGCATTTAAAATAATAAAAGAGAAAAATGCATTTTTAGTATTGGTCTTCATTTTGGACTCCATGGTGTGTGTTTATATGTGTTGCACTAAATTTTTTTGGAAGACTACATGTCTTATTTCTGATCAAAGCTGTCATTCTCTTTGCTAAAACAGGTTGTCAACTCTTGATGGCTCCATGATCTACACCTATTCATTTTGATGTCAGTTTAAATTGATCATTAAATGTGAATTCAAAGGACACAGTGCAGTTCTTGCCTGATTAAAACAAAGCCTTACTCTCCATTTCTTATCACATGCTGCACACAGTTCATTCATTCACATTGTATTTTGAGAAAATTCTCTCAGGATTAAACACTGTAAGCAATTATAAGCACATATGTCATGCTGTGGAGCTGTCATTGAAACAAAGGAAACCATCAGAGAAGACAAAGACACAAAAGACTTAATGCAAATATTTTTTTTAATAACCAAGTTTATATGATGCACTTTGTGATCCACTCATAAGCCTTCAGTAGGCTTTGTATTTTCCTTTCCTTTTTCTCTTCATCTTTTGCACATTATTAAAATAGAACTTTGACATTATGCATTGCACTGGAAAAGATCAACCTACAATATTATACAATATAAGATACATATAAACATGACAAAGCACCTTTTATTCTAGTAAATAGTAATAATTAAAGAACTGGGGGAAATTATAGATGATCATGTGTGGGGTTTGTGTATTGTAACATCAGTGCATGGGAAGAATTCCTAAGGGTTTCATGCGCAATAATAGCACCTGAGTTCATATTATAGATGAAATGAAACTAAATTCAGTTTTGGAAAAAGGCTTTTTCCTTGCCCTCCTCTGAACATATCAAATTAAGACACAAATGAGAACCCTTTCTTTTTGATTGATCTTACACAGTATTTTTGTGTCATTTACTCTAAAACTGTTGAGTACCAGCAATGATGAGTGTAATTGCTACATGTTCCCTTCAGTTATAAGACATTGTGTTCACATTACACAAATAATAATAATAAAATAGCACCAATTAGTGATGATACAAAAGCTAATACTAATGAGTGTCTTCGCAATACAGTAAAGTAAAAGAGTATAGAGGAGTAATTCTCTGAAGCATATACAATAGGCACATTGACATGATCCAGACTTGTGATGTCTTTTGGTCCTGTTGCTAGGAAAACATCTAAGACCATGTAATGTAAAAGTGTCATGCATTATTTGGAACTCAAATATTCTCAGTTCATTTTCAAGTAAACTCTTTTCCGAAAACCTTTCTTTGTTGCTGATGAAATACACTCTCTTAGAGATAATGCTCCGCTATAAAATAGAGAAAATAAACTCATTTGTAACCAACAAATTCATCCTATATTCATACATTTTGTTGTTGGTCTTCACATATATGTAAATACACATTTACAAGAGGAATGCAATAAAGTGACTAAACAAGGAGTTAAATGATTTCACAGAGGAGGGCCATACAATCCTAGTCTCATGAATAAACTGCCTTAATAACATGCCTAGTGGATCACTTAATTACCTCCTCGTAAATAGCATCCATTTAATCCTTAATTGATAGATTCAGAAGTGTCCTTCCTTAAAGGAATTTTAAAACTAGTTAGTCTTTGGCCAAACAGCTGGCTGAGGAGGTTGTTTTGTGACTCTGCAGTACGATATGAGTGAGTCTCTATGGATCTGACCCCTGGCTTGGACCGTGGTTTATTAAATGAGTTGTTCAGGGTGGAGACCCTGGAAGGAGGGGAATGAATAGGTCTCTTAGGAATGCTCTTTTTCCCTTTGCAATCTCCGTTGAAGTGGCGTACAATCTCAACCTTTTTGGGTGAGAACTCTACTGGACCTTTCTTTAGGTGAAGGCCCAGATTGGAAGATCCTATTTTATGCTTGGAGATTATTTTGTTGCTGACTGTGTCATCCTTTACTGATGTAAGCACTGGATAGTCATTGGGAAAATCGGTTTTCCTTTGCCCATCGATATTTTCACACCTGCTAGGTCTGAATTTCTTTTTGACTCTTGGGTCAATGCCCAGATTTTCCCTTGCAGTCGGAGATGGTGTTCTCTGAGAGCTGTGAGGTGTCTTAAGTTCTTTCCTCTTCTTTTGTTGTTTGGTCAAGTCCTTATCTTCACATGTATTAGAGCTGTTGGTGTGACGTGCAGAATCAGTGGTACTAAGGCGCCTTGGGTTATTTTCAAGACTTTGTTTCAAAGTTTCCTCAGACCTGACCATAGTTATGTGCTTAGCCTGGCCAGTAGTCAGCTGTTCACTGTCATAAGTGTGAACATCTTGTTTATTCTCATTTCTGTTGATGGAGAATAAAGTCTCGATTGTTTGATCCTGCTTCAAGTAGCTTGTCTCGTTTGAAGACTGCTTCACAGACGAGAGTTCAAAGTCATTGCAAGATGAGAGCCCTTGCATGTCTTGCGTTGGTAAACTTATATCTGTTTGACTGCATACTTGAATGGTGCATACACTTAAGTCTGTTGTTTCCTCTTGTTCACTTGCATTTTCAAGGCTTTCTGAAGGGTTCATCTCCACCCTGTCTTCGTTTTGTCTGGAAATGCTTGCAATGTTAACTTCTGAATCTAGCAATGTTGTTGGAATTGTGCAACAGTCATCTTCTATTTTAACGTCACAAATCTCTGTCAGAGCTTCTTTGTCAGTTACACTGACTTCCCTGGGCTCATCAGCTTGGATTTCATGAGATAGAGAAGAGCTTTCATCCTCTTCCTTCAGTTCTGTTGAAAGACTCTGTTCTGCTGTATCAGTTTGCACTGTACACTCTATAATGTCCTTGGCAACTTCAGGGAAGTCCTCAGCTACATCTTCAATTTTCACACTGGGATTGTTTGTTTCAGTAGAATGGTCCTCCGTACTATTCTGTGCAGTGTCATCTATGACTGGCAACACTGATTTGATGCCTTGCATGTGTGATGCTGTGATGTCCAAGCTGCTCTCCGTTGCCTTCCTTTTCTTGCTTGGTGGCATGTCAGATATATCATCTTTTGAATTAAAAGGCATACAAGGTCTCATGACTCCCCTGAATTTGAAGATCTTGTTCCCTCCAGCAAGGTGCTTCTCCATGTGACGATCAAACTGTTCCTTTTTGGAAAACGTGTAGTTGCAGGTACTGCAGATGAAAGACTTCTTAATTACATGCATAACATCGGCACAGAGTTCACAAGTATAGAGTGTGGTATGCTTTGAGTCTGGCTCATCTGTCTCCTCATGTTCATTTTTAAGGTGGTCTTTAAGCTCCTTTGCCTCTTGGTAGGACACTGGACATTTGTGACAAAGAAAAATCTTTTGCAAGCTGTGAACAACTAAGTGACGCTGGAGCTTAAAGGGCTTTGGAAATTGCTTGCCACAGTGGTGACAGTCCCTTGAAGGGTCTTTGCAATTAGGATGCATCTCAGCATTTTTGGTAGGAGTCTCTGCTTTAGGTAGAACCTCAAGCGTTGTCAGTGCACAGTGTTTACTTCCTCCCCCAATACTCGTTTTAGTCTTCAGACTTATGGAATCAAACTCCTCTGGAACCTTCAACTCTTGTCCATTAACATCTAAAGATGTTCTTCTCTCTTCCTTGGATGATGATTTAAGATTGTCTCCTTTTGTAGCTCTGCTGGGTCGATGCTGCATTATTGAAGATATGAAGTTCTTCACTGCATTTTCCTGCATGAAACACCCAGGCATGTCCAAGAGGGAGCTCTGAGACTGGCCTCTTCGTGCAAACTGTGTGGCATGCTCACGCAAGTGTTCATTGTACATCCAGACATCTGAAATTTCTTTCAAGCACATACCACAAGTCCAAACACCTGCTTTGTTTTTGGCGTGTTTCTCCCTGAGATGATCCCTAAGTTGTTCTCGTGAGCTAAACTTGCGCTGGACACACATATAGCAAGTTGGAGGAGGTGATGGATTGTGAGAGAGCTTGTGGAAGTCAAGCTCACCTAAGGTGAGAAACCATGTGAAACACACTTTGCATTTGTACTGCTTATCTTTAGGTTTAAGTCCAGGTTCAATGCGTTTCCTACACTTCCGCTCCACAGGTTTTTTGCAAGGTCTTTCGGGGTCTTTCAGTTCTGTGCTTGCAATCGTCTCAACCAAAGGCATATCTCTCTCAGGCTCAAAAAATGGTACTGGAATCTGAATTGTAGTGTTAAGGTTAGGTATCTCAGTGCTTGGCGAACAAGAGGCATTGTCTTGAACACAGACCATTTGGAGATGGCAGGCTGTAGCAGGAACCTCTGGTTTACAATCTTCCTGAGGAACTGTGTTCTCTGACACAATGCAATCATGCAAATCATCCTGATGCTCTAAGGGTTGTCTGATTGTGCCCTCTTTTTCACATAAGAATTCATTTATGCCAGTTTCTACATTTTCCTCATAACCAGCCTGGTTATCCATTAGGTCTTCTTTTGATTGACATACGTTCTCCATAGAACTCTTGACTAAGCTGTTGGGAGTCATCTCAATGGTTTCATATTCACAAGGGTCATTCATGTCACTGGTAAACTTGTGCCCCAACTTGTTTTCTTTAGACTCCTCATACTTATCAATAAAGGCATCAGTGGGAGGGCAGTCTAAAATTAAACAGGACAATTGTTTTTGCTTTTTGTTGCTTTTACCATAGACCCTTGCACATTTCTTTCTTTTCCTGTCATCATTTCTTGGGAATAATTGAGAAAAAGTACTTTCGTCATCAAAGAAAGCCTTGAGATCAGGTGCTATTCCTAAAGTTTCAGTAAGTGCATGACTGTCTTCTGCGGGAGAATGGGTGTTCTCACGCTTGATATCCACAGAAGAATCCCCAAGTGGATAGTGGACATCTTCTGTCTGAACATAATTTGGCTTAATAGCGCAATACTTTGTCACAACATCGTCAATGTCGTATGTGTCTCCTTCCTTGTGCAATATAGAATGCCCTATGGAAGAAGTTGTTTCTTCCATTTGCTCTTCACTGCTGTTGGTAACTACCATGCTCTTCTGTTCCTCCCTCACACTGACTTCATGATAGCTGTGACTGCTATTTGGGACCTGTTTTTCAGGTGACTTAGGACAGTTTTGTTGTGCCATTGAGGGAAAATCTGGCGATATATCCTGCAATGTATCTGTTTTAAAAGTACCGAGTATTTCATCTGAAAAGGCGTCTTGCTTTACCAGTTTTGGAGCAAACATCTCACTGCTCATGTCCACAGTGGTGTTACTGTTATTTGCTTTTTCATTTAGAGAAGTTCTCTGATCAGTATCACAACTTCCTGGGATCTTTGACACATCGGAATCACTTGCAATCCCTTGAAAGATCAAATGTGGATCTGCTTGCTGTTCTTGTCCACCTGAGATTTCACTTCTGTTTGGATGTGAAAGAACTTTTTGACTTGAAACATCCATGCTACCTTTCAGTGCTTTTTCGGTTGGGTGTGGCATTAAAATTGGCATGAACATTTGACTGCTTATATGTAGATTTTCAATGGGAGAAATTCCTTCAGTCTTTACTACATGCTTCATGGCTTTATGTCTTTTAAGTCCAGGTTGTGTACGAAAGAACATTGCACATATTTCACACTGAAATTTTCCTTGAACTGCATTCTGTGTACCACCCTTTTTCTGTGATGTTTTTGTCTCATTTGACTTTAAAATTGGTCCTTCATTTTGGACAGATATGAATGTGAGACCCATGGATGCTGCTTTTGCACATTGTATCAGAGGTTTAGGTATCTCCTTAACATCTGACATTGTTGACCTCTGCAATGCATCATGCTCATTGGTCATCATCTGGTGGTCCAGCTTTTCTGAATCTGCTTTCTTGTGAAATTTGATGTGCAGATCCATGTAATCAACAGTTTCAGGTGGTAGGTGACTACCATCCATGTCAGTTTGGTCAAGTTTTGAGACTTGTTCAGAGTCAATTGTACTGCCTGCCTCAACATAATTACTGCAGGAAGCTGAGACACTTGAATATTTGATATCGTTTTGGTTGTTATTTATAGAAGTTTCGGGTATATCAAATCCAGTCAGATGGCCCTGAATACTTGGCTCTTGTTCATTTGCATTATATGTTGGGCTGGATGACAAAGGTTTATCAAGCGAGAAAGCACAGGCATTGAGAATGTAACTGTCTGTAGAGTCTGATTTTACATCAGGCTGGTCATTTCCTTTGTTTGAACATTTAGAGGTGAAGCTGTATTCATTGAAACATGTTTGACTGTAATTCAGGGGACTGAGTTTCAAATCATACAGTGCACCTGTATCTTGAGAGTTATCCAGTGCCCCAGAATGCTCAGAAAAAGGTTGTTTTGAGATTTTGTCCACAGCCAACAGTGTTCCAGGGCTAGAAATTTTACTCCCTGTAATTTCTACTAAATCCAGATGGGAATTAAATGAATTATCTAATTCTGTTTTTGCTGGATCAAAAGTATCTGACTTGCCAATATTTATGTGATCTGAGTTATCTTCCAGGGCTGGTCTGCTTTTACTTAGTGCAGGGGTAACTGTGCTTGGTAGTGGACCATTATCTCTCAGCTCAGAAGGACTTTGGATAGAGTTGTAAGAAAACTCTGGTGCCTGAGTCAAAATAAGAAGTTGAGGACTCTGCTCAGTGTTCTTTTGTTGATTTTCTTCACATTCTGATTGCACAGAAAACAATGTCATGTCAGGCATGGCTCTCTCCACACTGTCTATACATTCATGTTCATCTTGAACTACAGGAAGATGTTTAGGAGAAACCGCCTGTTGTGTATGAATTAATTGTGAATGGGTTGACAAGTTGTCTTCACAATGAGACGTGATGTTTGAAATGGGTTGTTGGATGTCTGTATCACACGGACAGTCTGTTTTTCCACCTGTTGCGTGCCCATTGTCTTCAGAAATTAATTCTGGCTTTGCAATTAGAGCTGAATCTGCATCATATTTCTGTATTATTTCTACACACAGGGAATTTTCATCTTTTGGTATGGTAGGGGATGCTGAGAAGTGGAATATTTTGGAAAAGTCTGAATTTTGCATAGTATAATTTGAGTCCTTAATATCAAACTGTCTATCACACTTGGCATTCTCAGTTTGGCTGACAGAGGACTCACACTTGTGTTCATATATGGAGACTGAAGACTTCTGTGAATCGATTTCATTTGAGTTCACACATGTCGTTTGTGGACTCTCAAAGGAACTCTCCACAAGCTGTTGTTCATTAGCTACTAATTCATCATGAAGAGTGTCATTACTAGTCTCATTTATGCAGACCTTTGTTCTATTATCTGACCCATAAATGTCACTGGTTGTCTCTTCTGGTGTAGTGTTGTTTGTGTTAAATGTCTCCACTGAGAACTTTGTGAGCTCTGCTTTTATGTTTCTAGATTCTATATGCTCAGACTCATTGTGTTCAGAGTGTTCATTGTCTTGTTTTTCAAGTTCTTCAGGAACCACACTCTCTTGATTAGGAGATGACTGAGGTGATGTAAAACCTGAAGACAAAGAATCTGAGATCACTTCCAAGCTTTTCATCAGATTTTCTGTGTAGATTTCATGCTCAAGCATCTCCTCTGACTTGTCTAAGCAGTCATTCTTCTCTGTTTTGTCCTCTGGATGCGTAGGTGAACCATTTTCTGTGTTCAAAACAGTGAGCCCCATAGCATCCTTTATATCCAAATGGTCATGTTCTGAATCAATTGGTGTGTTGATAGTAGAGGAATGTGTTGGTGTATGAAGACCTTGCTGTCCACACATCAATCCGAATGGGAGCGGACTAGACCATGGTAAGTCAGGTTCTGAGAACAGCGCTGATTGTGAGTCTACTGGTCTGGCAATTTGCAAGTTCTCTGAGGAACAGTTAATCTCTAAGCTACTGTCCTCATCTTCACTGTCAGGGTCAAGTCTCAGTGGAGAGAATTTGCTCATGGTTAACTGTTTTGGAAGCTCACTGTCTAATGGTGGAGGGCTGCTGAGTTTGGCTGTTTGCAGCTGACTCTCAAGCTCTGTAACTATCCTTTTTATTTCCAGATCATCAACTGACACGCTACTGTTGAGATTTGGATTGTAGTCCATTAATTTCTCCGGCAAAGCAAATGGGACATGGTTAAAATTGGTCTTATTCTCATTTGAGTCAGAGTCCACTTTGTACTGAGAAATCTCATCTGGCAACACAGGAGTAACATCAACCATCAGATTCCAGTCTCTCTGCTCTAAGAATGGTGAGAATGACGACTCAAAAAGTTCCTTCTTATCTGTTGTGGTTTCCAGAGGACTAAAGCTCTCTTTGGCAAGCTGAATATCTGGATAAAGATTGCTTTCAAAACCTCCCACTGAAAGGTCACCAAACATCGACGTTGTGTCAAAAGAAAGGGGCGACTTTATAAGACTCTGATCATGCTCTGAAGGATAGGGAATGAGACATTGCCCATTCTTTTGTGCTGTAGCATCATGGGCTTTTGAAGGTGATAAACAGACTTTGTCCACAAGTGAACTGCAGAGATGTGGGGGGTCAGGGAATGGATCATTTGAGCTTCTGCTGGCTTCTTCATTTGATATGCTGTCATTGCTGGCTTTCTCAAAAATGGGTGCTGACAATTCAGAACTATTTGTTCTTTTCTTGTGGGATTTACCCTTTGAAGTGACTGCATCTTTTTTGAGTTTAAAAACATGGCTAGAATCTTTATTGTTGGTGGTTTCCATTGGATTTGGTGTTATACCAGACCTTCTTGGTGACGTGATATTTTTTGGGTAATCTTTTTTGAATGGCTCTTCTGTGGTTGCAAGAATTCCTGCCTCAAAACCGAAGTGATCCCCTTTTTCCTCTATTTCCACTCTGGTGGTTTTGAATCTGGCAAGGCTGACAGTACTTTTAGTCATTGTGTGCTCTGATGCAGTCTCTTCAGTCTTACAGATAATGCTTGAACATTTTGAAGTAGTGAACCGATCTTTGTGCTCAGTGAGTAGTATCTTATCAGTGCTGTACCTTTTTGTATTTTTCGTAAAGGTCAAAGCCAGTGATGTGCTAGACTCTTTCCGTATCCTTGCTGGCGATTCTTCGTACGCGTTCTGTTCAAGAGAGTCTTGATCTTTCCTCTGTACTTCTGTTCGTTTCTCAGAGTCTGAATCTGTATGATCAGTACTTTTCGGGCTGCCAATGCTATCGCTGCAAATACTTATTGATGTGCTCAGTTCACTGCTTGTGGAAGACCTACTGCTCCGTCTTCTGAGCCTTTGGTGACCAGGGTTGTCTTTCATCAAGGATGGAGAGACATCCAAATCTTTCTTGGGATCAAAGCACTCATTTTTGTTTTGTTTCCATGAACTTTCCCGATTCTTGTCAGCACGAATCCTCCCCTTGCACTCCTTAGTGTATGTGTACTTGCAACGAATGCTCTGGCTGAGACGTCCTTGTCTGGCTATCTTCACAGGCTCACAGTCATCGTCTGAGTCAGAAACATAATCATACTCCCTGAAAGTAGAGTTCTGCACTGCAGGAGTAACTCTCTCCATCACAAGTGAAAACTGCATATTTTTGGTGCCCTTCACATGGAGTTTATGTAACTTGTTCTTTTGTTGAACAATTTTGTGAATAAGCTCTTTACTCCAGCTTCCGCCACCTGTTCTCTTCCTTTTTCCTTCTGTTGGTATTGGTTTCTGAGCTGTTGGACTTTTACTGGGACAGGTAGATGTTGTTTTCACTAATGCTCTGCTACTCTGCAAGCTTTTAAGTCCACATCTTGCAGAAAACTTGCTTGATAGAAGAAACTTAGAACCGTAATCATTTTCCTCTTCTCTTTGCTCTGACTTTCTTGATTCCCACTCGATTTGTGTGCAGTTTGACTCCTGTGACTGGGACTCTGTTGGAGAGGTTTCTGCTTTGAGGCCCTCCTTTTGTATCAACTCATGTTGGCTTTCTTTGAAAGGGCTGCCTGTGAGTTTGCTGCCTGAACTAAGGCTGTCTAAGTCTGAGTCAAAAGGATATTTGCTGTGAGCTTGAGATCTCTCGCTGGATGTTGATTCACTGTTTGTTCTACCTTCAAATGTTGTGGAGTCTTTGGTAGTCAAAGTCTGTCTTGTTGATGTGCATTTAGTAGTGGTGAGATCATCATCAACAAATGCATCAATAAAGCTGCTATCAATCTCTGCATTGTCTGACTGATAGCCTAGTCCGTTCAAAGCCTCTGTGATAAGGCTATCCAATTTGGGATCTTCCATTTCTAAATCCGGCAGGGGTGCAGTTGGTAGCATCAGTTTCATTGGATCATCTTTTATATCTCCTTTGGTTTCATTATCTGGCACTATTTCCCCATTCTTGTTTAGTCCAAGCAGAGACAGATGCAAATCTGAGGAACTCCGCAAAATTGTGTAACTGGATCCAGATGACATGGCTTTTGTGTGGTCCGTCTGAAACTTCCTTATGTCTTCCACTTTTGGCACATCTTTAAAGTCATTTTGTGCAAATGTATGCTGTCCACAGTATTGCTTATGGTCAAGAAAAGAGACAAGGTTATTAAAATTTTGATCACATTGCTTGCATGTCAAAAGCACATCCAGTTGGTCAAGGTTTGCTGAGACTAATGATGTGGCGAGTTGGTGGGCAGAATACGGAGGTGGGGGATGGTTTTCTGTTCTGTAGGTCTCCAGACAACCTTTCCCGTTGTCCATGTTGGACTTTGAATGCCTGTTATGTGACATGAAGCTTGCAATGTTCTCTTTGGTTTTTTCTTGTTTATAGTGCAAGCCTCTGGTTGCTTCCGAATGGTAGTGATGCTGGTTGGTGTTCATGCTACTAGATGATATCAATGCCTTGTCCTGTTGCTGCTGATAAAACTGAGGGGACAGAACCTTTGAAATTTGGCTGTCATCAGAGTTACTGGTGACAGAGTTTGTTGAGGCTGGGGAGAGTGATGAACATGTACTGCTAGATGCTGGATTTTGAGTAGGCGAATGTGAAGGAGAGTCATATGGTGACACCATCTTCAGCCCTAAGGGTGCTACATGTAACGGAGGGTAGCTACAGTTTCTTGACGATGTCACTGGCACTGAGGGGTTAATACCAAAGTATATTGACTTATTCTTGGCATCACCCACCTGGCCTTGATTTGTATCTACCTTGCTTGTAAAATGACACGGTGGAATTGTGTTGCAGCCTTGCTTGACACTGTCCTGCCTTTGGTTTGAGAAGCCCTCATTTGTCTTTTTGTTGAGAAAGTTATTAGAATCTTTCTGATTGCTGTTTTTGTGTGGCTTACTGTCATCTTGCCAGTCTGATGGGCCTATCAAAAAAGTAAGCTGCTGATTGCTCAGTTGCCTGGAGAGATCAATCCTGTTTTGGTTTGGCATGGCAGTTGTGAAGCGTATCTGCTGCCAAGGCATACGGCCATTAATGCTGTTTTGTCTCTGTTCTGGTGCTGGTTGGTACTGAAAGGGATAAGGCGTAGAGGTCTGGTCTATGAGTGGTGGTGGGAAGGCTTTGTTTGGCCCTTCCCAGGGGTGTGATACCCTGACATGGTGTTTACTTACACTTTTGTCAAGAGGCCCTGGGCTGATGTGAATACCATTATGTGGAGGGCTAATGACATGTATTTGGGAACTAGAACCTTGTGCAATATTCCTAATATGATGAACACTGCCTTGAATAAGAACTCTCTGGCTGGTGGTGCCATTTTTAAGATGGCAGCCTCTCTTGCCCACTACTGCGAAGCCTGTGTCCCTGTTGTCTACTGGACTGAAAGAATCAGATTTATCTGAAACGCTTTTACTCTGCTCTGATTGGCGAGTGCTCGATGCTGAGCTCTCGTCATTGCTGGGAACAGATGACTGCACACCATGTTGTGTCTGCATGTACTGGGGTGGTTTAGGGTGTAACTGGTATGACTGCCTGTCCTCTACCTGGTCATTACCAAACTGTGCATTATTTTGCATGGCCTCATGTCCCTCTGCAGAGGATGTAAATGAAAATGAATTATGAGAAACCTGGTTAGGTGCAAGAGAAATATCAATGTAATCTTGAGACTGTGTATTTCGATCACAGGGAAAGGAATCGGAGGCTGACTCCTCTAACAATGGGTATCCATACTGAAATGGCATAGGCATAAAACTACCATTGGTCTTGTTCAAGTCCACAAGGTTGTTTGGCTTTTGTGAAGACAGACCAAAACTAGTGCTTCTGAAAGTCCTGTCTGGAGACTGCCACGTGTCCGTTTCGCTCAGTTGAAAGTCAGGGAATAAAGTTTCGTTGGCAGGTTGTGTGCTGTTGCTCTCGACTGGGCTGGGCTTCTGTTGCTGCTGTTGCGGTTGTGGTGGATTCTGGTGAGTAGGTCCTACAGAGGGGGCAGCAACAGCCTGTGAGGTATAGCTTTGGGAAGTAAGGTTAGGCGAGCTCTCCTGGAAGCATCTGAACTGTAGTTCTTCCTGCTGCAGTTCAGCCTCTCGCTCTGGAATACTTGGCACATGGAAGCGGTAGCTGCCTGAGATAGGACCCCTGCTGGAATCAATCTTCTTTGGAGGTGAGACTTTCTGCTGGGGATAGGCTATCCCAATTGTGGGATTTGAGCGTGGGTTTGTAATACTCAGTCTGTACAACTGCTGCGGGTTGCCACGCTCACCTTTTCCTGACTTTTTACTCTTGTCTCTATTGCGACTCTTTCCACTAGGCGACTGAGGGCTGTCCTTGCCACTGGGCCACGTCCTGTTGCTGTTGAATGAATGATTCTGCAGTGACTTAAAATCAATCTTTCCAGTCTGCTGTGGCCGAATCACAGCCTCACGTTGCTGCGTGTTGTCTCTCTCTTTTTCTGCAAACTTAGCAAGATTGTTCACAGCCTGTGGCTCCTGACTCACATTGTGAAAGTGTTCAGGGGACTTTTTTAAGCTTTTATGCTCCACAGCCCCCTTATCCTGTTTTTTGGACTCATTATTCAGCTCTTTGGCAGCCAAGGGTTGTTTAGTCTCCTCAGTCATGTTGCCGGTGTGGCTAGTTTAGCACGCTGGTCCTTATCTGCGCTGGCTGCGACATGGACACATTGTGTTCCAGTCAGAATCAATAGGCCTGCGGTAACAGAAGCTCAAAGCACAGGATTATTTTCTCTCTTCCTTATCTCTTCATTTCCCTGATGATGGAATGTTCATTTGTCATCTTGATGTTCTGAAAATAGAAGAGAAAGGATAAGAAAATGTCAGTTTTGGTAATATTGCATTTTTTTATGTAAAAAATATAAAAATATGCTATACTACTCAGTCATTATGAATAAATTGTAGTTACACATAAAACAATCACTCGGGTGGTAAAAGGTTTATTTTGTACCACTGGAAAATAGACTGAGACCAAGCAATTCCACTTATCACCTGAAGAGGGCAGAATTGCATCAGTTTTGGCACACAGTAGGCCTACTCCTCATTCACATAAATCAACAAGAATTGCAAATTAAAGCATGAAACTGTACACAAAATATACCACACTAGATACTATGACATGCAAATCTCAGTGAAAAGACACGCAATTATGTTTGACCTTCTTTGGGTGCTCCAGACATTGCTTATATTCAGGTTTACTTTGGCTAAGTGTTTTGGCTGTGGCCAGACTATAAGCAGCTGAGAGTTTGGCAGTAACGTGTTATTTCTCTGCTTGGAAAATCTATGTATACAGCGCCTTTCAAGAGCGTGCTTTGAGCAGCTGACCCTAGAAAAAAAAAAAGTTATATGTCCATAGAGATTATTAGTGCTTTTTGCTTTAAGGCCATTTGGGGTTGGAGACAATCACAGGTCAATACTTGCCTCTCATTCTCTCACTTGCACATCCACAAGAGTAAAAGCAGTGGGGGAAAATGTACAGATGTGACCTACGGAAATTGTGCAAAATACAACTTTTTTTTTTTTTTTTTTGCAGATTACTTTTTATTGGGTCATTTTTTTCCCTCTGTTTTCTCCTAGATGCAACAAATTCTGGACCAAAACCCACAACCTTATCACGTGATTTATTCTTCCCTGTGGCACACATGACCCAGCATTCATAATGGCATGGTACAGGAGCAAAATTAAAGAGCACTAACAATACATCTGCGTCATATGGCAAGAAAGTGGGAAATGTCGGTCAAGCTACTTTTCCCTCCCTCACTTTCACTTATCACCCTAACCTTTCATCTCATTCATACCTCCCACAAATAAGTGCACTGATGTGTATAATTCAGAAATGGGTTGTACTGCAACTTGCGTAAGACAAAAGACTGTGTAATCCATCTCGACATCTATTTACTTCCATCTTAGATGCCAATACATTACCTTTGCCCTCTCACAGATTTCTTCCAAAATCACTGTTTTTCCTGTCAGATTGAATATGCTTTGTATATGCAGTGCAATCAACTTGTTTCCTTGACAAAGCCATGGGCTACAGCGCTGGGCTCATCTTTTGATAAAATAGTAAGGTATGAGAGCTCTGCTATGACTCGTTTTAAAACATGTGAACTACGCATTAGATTTCTTTTGAAGCAAATGGGGCATTTTGACAGACGGGCAATTCATAACATTGAGTTTACAGTGAGTATTTCACTGGTAAAGTATGACAGCATGACTGATAAGGGTGTGGCTCAACATACCTGGCCTAAGAACAAACCCCTGAAGCACTCTGTTAAAAAGAAAAAAAATTACACACATTGAACCCAAAGAGTCACTCAGATCTTAGTATACTATTGGCAGAGAAGCCTGAAAATAATAGACCATGTAAATCAGTCTATCTCCACTGTATCACCCCTGAGAAAGGACCTTTAGAGATGGTTGCTCTTTCCCAAGCATATCACTCTCTGCCAATTCATAAATAATAAGCCCATTTAAGAATACTGAAGAGAGTAAAAGATTGAAACTTCCATATTAGAGGCAGCTGCAAATAAAAACTATAGCTGTGACTATTTTGCCTGCTTTAGGACTGTTCTTACCTCCGGCTACAGAAAAACTGAGGCTTAATAGCTCAGATTTTACATACCTATTAGTTTTTGTTGCTTGAAGAAAGGATTAACATACATCTTAATATTTCAAGCAGTAACAACTGAACTCAAGGTTGATTTCGGAAGGAATGCACTTTAAGACTCTACTAAATTCTTCCTTTACAAATCCTATCTGATCATATCTAAACTCTACAAATGGAAAATCTTGTGACAGATGTGTCTTGTGACAGTGACTAGTGCATCAAGTTAATGTCCTGCAATGTTTAAAAAAAAAAGCACAACAGTTGAAAATCTCAGATTTGAACTATTCCTATGAACTACTCCTTTAATGGTGCTGTTACACTGAACGGCTATATTTTTTTTCAACAACTCTGCTTTCGGTATCATTCTTCTCAAAGGCTATCTTATCTATCCCATCGTCCACCTGGCTCTGGTATTTAGCAGGTTGGTCTGGAGTCCGAGCCCTGCCTGGGTTTGGATCTGACTGTGAAAAGTCACATCCCCCCTCCAGCTCTTGTCATAGTCAAAGCTGAAGTGTCTGTTCGTTTCCCTGCATCCTGCAGGATGACTCAACTCCACTCGACTGCTGGGAGCACCCTACAGAGGAGAAGCTTGATCTGGCCGGGAGCCATACATCACGTCTCCTTCTGTGTTTGCCCAGGCCGGCCAGCCCCCTGGAATGGCCACAGACACAGAGGGGAACACAAGCTGACTGTGACAACAAAGACCGCAGTTGCAGGACTCGCAGGGGCCCACTAGAAGTATCACCAAAGCCAGAGCTGTCAGCATACAAAGAACGCAGGGTCATTTATATCCTCACAACTGTCAGTTTGACTTCTCCACCCTATCTCTACTCTTCCTGTAGCCAGTACTCACCACACAGACCATGAATTAATGCCCTTATCCATCCATACGCTATTTAAAGTGCATATTTGGTGAAATGTTAGCTCTCTGGTAAGCCAACTTTTTTTATTTTTTCACTCATGAAAGATTAAAGTTTATGAGAACTTGGCCAGGAAATAAAGAGTGCCCGTCACACATTGCGTTGCAAAGTATGACTTGATATCAAATCCCGTGAGAGTAGTCTGAAAATGGCTCCATAAAACAGCATTTTAGGCAGTTTTATAAGTCAATTAAGGCAAACTTGTGTGTTCCACAGCCCGGGTGTCAAATCAGCCTGCCCACACACTACCAAAAGCTCCATATGGTTGTACCACACATGCACCCACTCGAAGGCGTAGAGAAAGTTCAGTTTGTTTGTACGTCAAATCGTATACGTAAACATCTTTTACACATGAACACAATCTCAAATGCTAATTATCTAGTGCGTCTCAGACATTCATCCTGCTGTTTTCCTCAGAGGAAAGCTAAACTGTTGAATGTCTTTGAGAAAACCTTAATTTCCTCAGATACATTCCACGCAGGATGTACTGTATGTGGTCTGAATCACAATGAAAACACCATTTAACACCTCTGAGAAAATATCCTGTCAGATATCATCTCCAATTAAACCTCCATTAGTCCTCTTCTGTCTCTTTCCCTTGGCAATCCTTCTATTTATTACGGCATATGGAACCCAAGCAATTACCTGTCCATTACTTGGGCGTAAATGAATTATAAATCGTCTTTATGACCTTGAGGTGTGAACTCTTGGGGTCTGAAATGATTTGTTTGTTACTAATGGTATTGATTTTACTCCTGTGTGTGTAACTTAGACTAAATTCTGATAAATGTATACATGATTCACGCCTGACACAGTGCACCCTGATTTCCCAGCCAGCACTTAAGAACAATATGTAACAGGAAGCCAAAACTATCATTTCTTTTCCACTAAGAAGGAAAACATTGGCATTAGCCAAAGCCTTACACAAAATACAGAGAAGCGGACATGTTAAACAAGAAACCTATAGTGACAGTGTCCATCTTTTATTCTGTCACACTTGCACACTGTAGATTTATTTCTACACACAAGTACCTCCACACATAGGCTCTGTTCCAAAAACCAATGTGCTGCCTACATAGAACCGGTGACTGATTTGAAATGCTCTACAAATGTACCAAAACTGTGCGTCATACTCAGCATAAATAGTGCTATTCACATGAAACACAGACTTGACAATCTAATGTTCATTTAAGTAGCCTAATCCATTTCAGGATTGAGTTAATCAACATTTCATTGTTCTACTGCATTCTGCAATGTATTATGGGATACCTTTTTTATTAAAAGATGAATGTGAATCTTTTGAATCAGCCTTTGCAGAGGGAGTGTGCCTATGTTGCATTAAATACGCTGCCTGTGTAGGTATGTCCTTTATTTTGGATCAGAGCCATAAACTCTTATAAATGTCTTTGCCGTTTACAGGATGCTCTACAGGGGTTCAGTTGGCATTTGTAGGAATGGTGAGCAGGCTTCCAGACAAAGCTCCAAAAACAAAGAAGGGTCCATCTGGGATAGCACTGCTCAAGACGGCACATCCTCTAGAATCCTGCACCTTTAAACACAAAGGCTCCTTGTATCTCCCTGTAAGCCAATAAGGAGTGTTGGGTGGCCTCCCTGACACTGTCGGCTTTTTCCAGATGCTCACTGTGGCAAAAGATCTCCTCAAAGAGAAGGGAAGGGGGGAGACAAAGACAACAGAAAGAGAATCTGAAAGGCTGGGAGGATTATGACAGACCCTCATGGGATGATGGGACTGCCTCTCATCTCACAGGTAGCAGCTAAATCGCTTTAAGTCTGCACTGCTCGTGCCAAAAACACAACAACTGGCTGAAGGATTGCCAGCGTTTACGCCTACACACCTGGTGCTCTGCCAGAGAAGGGGACTATTAGCCAGACCGACCTTTAAAAGAATCAGCTCTCTTTATATTGTTTTTTTGAAAACATCCATTATTTAAGCAATTTGCCCGAGTTTTTAGACGCAGACTAAAGTCAACAATGAGTGGCGGCACTTTTCAGTATCCTGCAAGCATTCTAGTGTGAATTAACCAGTATAATTCTTCATGACACTTAAAAATAACTCTCATTTACTAAAATTGATGTGTTTGATATGCAGATAATAAAGAACTTTAATAGTAGTTTGGAAAGTAAACACAGCTGCAGTAGCTCGCAAACCCATTTATTTTTAGCTTTTGCCATGCACGATAGCTAAAGGGTACCAGAAGGATGTATATCAGATTTTGTTCCTCTCTGTCAGGAAGGTTTTTTATTTATTTTTTAAAAAAAGGTTACATTTCAGGATGCTATGAGATTACTGAAAGTTGCCCATAACCGTCCTTTCCAGAAATGTGCTGAGCAGTGTGGAGAAGAATTTTAGATAGAGGTAGGAAGCATTCATGTGCTTCTGTGTTGTGGGGGTAGGCCAGAGCATAATACCAGAAGCTCCCCTTTTATCCCCCTTCAAACTTTCCCTTTCCAACCCCAGACCAGACCATTTTTACTATGTAATTTCTGACCCAGTCTGTTTCCATATTGCTAACCACAGCATTCCATAAACATGATGGAATCTTTGTTTCAGGCAGTTTAAAAAGAGATTTTCCCCATTTTTGACACAATTTCCCGAAGGCCTACAAGGATATGGAACATTACTCATGAGTCGTGCAGCGAGCGAGTGAGAAAATGTCTTGCGTTAACAATAGATGGTTAAACTAATGGGACATTAATAAGTTGAGAAGAGGGTCAGGCTCCTAGTCCCGTTATGAACCTGTTGACCTTGAGCATTATTAGCACTAATTAAGTCCTTTAAAATATCAGCCGCCTCTGCTCTTTCCTCTTCCAGGCCGGAGGATTTTGTCACTGTTCTGAATCAGCTTTATTTTATTAACCGTAAAATGAACTTCATCAAGGACGAAAGGAGAAAGTGATACATGATCGCCGCTAATGACCAAAATGTCCCCAAACGCTCTGAACTGGATACAATAACTTCAGTCACTTTGCGAAGGTACTGTACAAAGACTTCCATCTGCGCCCGGCATGAGATTATATTTATTCATTAATCAGTTACAGCTATTTCATTCATATAATGTGTACATTCTCCACCTCTTCAACTCCACTTCTTAATAGACCTCTGTTTTCAGAGGAAATTCTCTTAAAAGTTTATCATTTATTACGCTGAAACCCTTTTCAAATAAAGCTAAAATCAGACTTATCTATTGTGATGATTGGCTTTCAGCCTAAGATCTTGCATAAAGAGAGAGACAGAGAGAGATTGAGGTAAAACACTGGCCAGTGGACCTGATTCTAGAAGCCTGGCTCAAGCCAAAGATAAGTGAGTTCTAGAAGTTTGGCAACGAGTGCCGTTTACTTCCACTTTTCTTTCATATCCTCTCAGCAGCTCTCAAAGACAGAGGACAGCCCAGCACCACATGAGCTAAACTCCCTTATTCTTCGGCTCAATGCCTGTATCAACTAAAACGCTGTATGTTCAACTGACGTTGAGGTTCAGTTAGGGCCAAACGGAGGGAGAGTGGCAGGGCAGATCACTCAGCGCCTAAAAGGGGAATTACCTTTGCCCAAACAAAATCGTGATTACAATCAGTCACATTACATCACTTTAAAGAATGGTTTTTTTTTTTTTTTTTGGTTAAATTTGACTTTTTATGTGGGCTTTTCCCTCTTTATTGGATGCGTGCCATTAGGCAAGAGTAGAGGAAGGGGTTGGGATGTCACAGGACAGGTTTTATTAACCTGTATCTTCCACATGAATACCACAGGTCAACACAAGAGAACATCTACACTATGGCTTAAATAGATTTTTTTTTTTTGAGTTCAGTTTTATTATGACCATAAAGAAAATTAAGGAAATGTTGTTGCTTTGTGGTTGCTAAGGTCATCAGTTGGGTTTTAGTTTGCTTAATGGGTTTTAACATCCCTATGAGTTAAAGATGTTCAAGAGATAGTTCACTCAAAAATGAAAATTCTGTCATTAATTACTCACCCTTGTGATGTTCCAAACTCTGTAAGACCTTCGTTCATCAGTGGTTCAACTGTAATTTTATGACACTACGAGAATACTTTTTGTGCGCAAAGAAAACCAAAATAACGACTTCATTCAGCAACCTCTTCTTTTCCGTGCCAGTCTTCGAGGCACGTTCACGAGAGTTCGATACGTTGTGGTACTCTCCCGAACGTGCAAAAGACTGACGCGAAAGAGAAGAAATTGAATAAAGTCATTATTTTTGTTTTCTTTGCACATTAAAAAGTATTTTCATAGCTTCATAAAATTACAGTTGAAGCATTGACGTCCTTACTACCTTTCTGGGTCTTGAATGTGGTAGGACCCTTGCTGTCTTTGGGAGGGTCAGAAAGCTCTCGAATTTCATCAAAAATATCTTAATCTGTGTTCTGAAGATGAACGAAGGTCTTACAGGTTTGGAACGACACGAGGGTGAGTAATTAATGACATAATTTTCATTTTTGGGTGAACTAACCCTTTCAGGATGGTTTGAAAAAATGTGTGTGTGTGTGTGTAAATATTGTAGCGTTACATGCAAATTTGTGAATGTGCACATTCATGGCTGTGTCTCTGTTACTGGTGTTTATGTCCTCAGGTGTGGATCAGGGTGGGTCTTGTATAGAGATACGAGATAAGGGACTCCAGTGAAGAATGCAAAAGTTCGGCTCGCTGCCCACAGGCTAATGAACTCTGCCCTCAGATTTTGGGACTTCTGTTTTTAACAATCAGAGAGACAGAACTCGGCAAGATGTCTTAATGTATGACTATCTGCAGTCAGTATGTGTCCTTGATTTCCACTATCTTCTCAGTCTCAAGAGCATCAGTGCACAAACCTTTTAGGTGGAAAGATTGCGACATGAGGTCTTTGTTCACTGAGTTTCAATTTATGCATGTTTATATTATAGGCAAAAAAATTTTGACAGTTACATGGCTTATTTTAATATGTTGTCTTGTTTAATTAAGTCTGAAACTAAACAACACATCTCAAAGTGATCCAACACATCACATAAAAAAACTCGAAGCAACACACATACAGTACACATGCATGCAAAAATATCACGTGTAATGCATTCAGATTCTATGCCTTTCCTACAGGATTGAAAGGATTGATGAACAGGAAGTCAGACATTTCCTATAAAGTCAGCACCATCAACTGATTAATGATGTAGGAGGAGGGAACAGGAAGTAAAAAAAGTGTCTCTTGATCCTCGCTACAATCCTTCAGGTCAGCTGTTGACTTGACTTAACTAAAAGAGTACTAACTAATTACTGAACAGTGACTCTCCATATTGGATGATATTTTATGCACTATTTACAAGCAACAAGAATGCAAAGATATTTTAATTAGCTCAGCAGTGGGTTTATATTAAAATGTCATACTTTATTCATCTAAAAGCAGTAATTCCTATCCCAGGGGGGTTACTTTGTCTTGTTAATAACAATAAATAGAATTTATAATGATTAATCTTTACCTTTTAAGCTCCTTTTTAGGGCAAGAAAACAAAATACACGTTTTATACAATTGCCTGGATAACAGTTTTGGCACTATAGACATGGTATGTTTTCATCCAAAGTCCAATTTTTAGGCGACTTTGAAAATCTTAATAATGCTAATCAGTATTCAGATAAATTGAAATCATAGAAACACTGTTTCTGTTTTGTGTCCTTGTAGGGTTTTGAGCACACCTGATTGGGCTGTGGGGATACAAAAAGGTTGGGAAATACTGATCTCAGGGGGGAAAATGTTTAAAACCACATGTCTGTTCTGTGTGGATTGGCTACTTATGTGTTTACCTTCAAATTAAGGATTGCACCTTTCAGGGCCTTTTGATTTAATTAAAAATTTTCCCAGACTTGCTAGATGTTACAAAAGGGATTCTTTCCAGTCTGTGAGAGTTATCACTGTAAGCTTGGTCCTGAGTTGACGGGTCTTGCGAGGGGTGTTTGTGGCTTGAGGCAAGTCAAGGTAATTTTTTTCCACACAGGAAAGTACACAATCAGGGTCAAAGCAATGGCGTGCAATGTAATTTCTCTTGCTGTTAAAGGTTAAATGCGACTGCAGGGAGTGACGTTTAGAGTGAGTAAAAAAGTAAAAGGTGAATGCTTGAAAAAATTGACAGTTCAGAAGGATTTAGAAAGAAAAGACGAAGGAGGAGAACAAGGATAAGGTCTGAAAAAGAACTAAAAGACGAATGAGAAAGCAAGGAGGTCCACTTACAGCCGTGGATAAAATTCCAGGCCTGCCACTAAAGCAGCCTCTGACTCCTTAAAATAAAGGATGGGCGTCAGTGTGACGAGAGCCTCATTCAGCCACTTGTCATTATTCCATTTATTTGTCACATTCTATTTAAATTGTCTCTGCAGGCCAAAAAACACTAGTCGGCTAGCCAACAGTAGAAGGGAATTCCAGGCAATGAACGGTTGAGTCAGTTCGTACCCACATTTTTCTAAAGCATGCCTCCTTTAAATAGTCCAAGGAAATGTCCAAATGACCTAATTACAACTCAGCCTTATTTAAGTATACCAGTCAGTGTGATGCTTTATTGGAAGGAGATGACAAAAAAAAAAAAAAAACCTTGAGAAAGTGCCATGCAGCCACCTAATACAATTTATTCCAGTTAATTTTGGAACAACGGATTACTGGAAGACTTTATGAGTGCTTTTCTGTCTGAGGAGTGTCTTATAATGGTGAAAGCTTTGGTCTTTGAACTTTGAGAGCTACTGAACTGAATAATGTGGCTGTGCAAACACAAACTCCCATGCACATATGCGATAGGAAACAGAACCACAAGGTACCTCAGACGAATGATTTTAGCTGCTTCTGGAAACAATAACATGCTTTTAAAAACTCAGTCATACCGCACCTACCAAAGTCATGTCTACTTACATTTTATACACGAGTCTTACAAAACAATATCCTTTTATTCTGCTTATATACTTTGCACTGAAAGACAAAGTAGTAGTCAAGTTCAGGGGAAGTTACCGAAACTGTTCAACTGCTATGTGTGCTTTATTTTACAACATGGAATGTATCAGTGTTGAGCTGGTGACCATTGCGTGAAGCATTTTTATGTGTTTATAGCTGCCCAGATGCTATATAAATACAAACAGGAAACAGAGAAACACACAGTTATGACACTTTCAAACCTATACGTCCAGTCTGAGTGAAAGACAGACATTCAGCTTGTGACAGAATATGTAATTTCTTTCTCAAAAAAGGGGTAGTTAAGCTGTACACTTGGTGACTGAGATTGCCAGCTCCACCGCTGAATGGCTCACTCTCTCTCATGTTGAGTCTTTGAGGCTGGCGGTGGGGTGCTAGTGCATGCTGGGATGTCCCTGGTGTGAGCTGCTGTTTATGTGGCCTGAGGACTGCCTGATGTGTCGCTGCAATGGAGTGAGAGACCGCTGTTGAAAAGAGTCTCTGTGCAGTGCTGCAAGATCACCTTACACAGCCACTTCCTGCTTCCGCCCCCTTTCCTCACAAGCGGCCCAGTGTACCCACTTGGCCAGTGAGAAAAAAAAGTCAAAACAGAGGGGTTCAGTACGCCCGGCAGTGAAGCACAGGACCCCATTCATCTTCCTTTGCAGTTCCAGGATGACTTTATTTTTCAAATTCACAAATATTTCCCTGTGAAAGCCCCTGAGATTCAGGAGAGAGCCTATGCTTGACTTTCCTCCGTGTCTCCGATCTGAGGCACCATTTGGTTCCTCAGTGTGTGTGCTATAAAATCCTGTCATGTGGGTGATGTGCAGTGTCAGTCACTGCAAGGGGTCTTAAAGGGGCTACAAAGGTCCATCAAGATGACTGGGAGGTTACCTTTCCTGAAAATGAAGAGGACTCTTGAATCAAGAGACTCCAGACCTGCTGGTCTTTTGGAGTGGGTGGTTTACAAAAAATTGGGTTGGTAGGATAGGTATGGAAGTGGAATTGGGTAGAAGGGTATTAAGATGCCTGTCCTGGAATTACTGAGAACCATCTGGGCCTGACCACAGCTTAAGAGACAAGACTGTGATAGTGGGGCACACCGTATTTGTGCAGAGGCCCTTGTCCAGGTGGAACAGGGAGTCAGGGGTGTTTAAGATTCCTGGGGAAATGGCAAAGTGGGTGAATAACTGGGAACATAAACAAACCCAGGGGCATTAATGGAGAGGCCACGAGGGCCTGGATGTTTTTCCTTCTCTACTTTGCTCATCTAATGAGAGAAAGTGGGGGCGTTGAGAGAGAACCATTTTTTTTCCCTCCCTCACTACAGTTGCCTCACTCCCCGTCAATGAACACAGCTTAGATTTCTTTAAGCTTAAAACACATTTACACAAAACAGCACCCGATACGTCTGCTCCTGATGGGGGGATAGGAAAATATTCACCCAGCGCTGCTGGCTTCCTCCCTGGGTTACCCCTTGGATGTCAGCCCCACATCACAGAGAGAAGAATGACGCTCTGTACAGTGGCTGCATGGGACCATTCATAGCTGTGAGTCTGGCCACAGACAGCATGTACGACCAACTGAGATCTTCTGGAACAGAACCGGTACTGATCCGCTCTCTGTAGCACAGAACTGGTATTGATGGTCCACTCAAAACAGACAGACCCAGCAGTCAATCTCACAGGCTGGTCTAGGGTCAGCAGGATCTAGGTTTTCTGGCAGAGACTTCATTCAGGTGGGCTGTGCTGGGTTCAGTCATAAATGGACCTGTTTATTGACATAGTGACTGGATTGATCAGATCCCATTAAATCTCTCATCATTCTCAGTTCCTTGTTTGGCTTAACCAAATATTTTCCCCATTATGCTAATAGCATGAAGTACTAAGAATGCAAGAATACCTTCTTGTGGAAAAGTCCAAGGTAGAAATGCTTTTCCGTTTGTAGTGGTTAAAAGATGCTACAAACAAATTGGATCAAAACAGAACACACAAATGCTAATCACCTCAACCACAATTCAACTGAGTAGATCAGGGATGAGCAACATGGTCCACTTTCCTGCAGAGTTTAGTTTCATCCCTAATCAATTTTCAGGTAATCCTGAAGACTTTTAGGTCAGATTTTTTAGTTTTGTTTGATTAGGGATAAAGCTAAATTCTGCAGGATAGTGGCCCTTTAAGCCCAAAACACACTGCACGATTTTAGCAATCCTATAAGACCACTGCATGTCACACGGTGCGGCATGGATCTAATAAACTTGGCTACGACGTGTGTAGACTGTACGATGATGACACCTATTTACTCGTACGCTACGACACACGTTACTATAGAAGAATAAAACGTCATCAGCATGCGCTAGTGGTAAACAAAAAGAGCATGATAAATCACACTTTAGCGGTTGTAGTTTTTATGTGGGCGAAAGAGGAAAGGATAAGAGCTTGAGGTAAGCAGTTTTATGTTTTAGCGTCATGTCGCATTTTTATTGGTTGGTCAGTAAATGTGGATCGTATCAGCAAACACACTGTATCGCAGGCTATCTTTGGTTGCAAGACCATGACAACGGCCGTCTTTGAACCTCTCTCATTGTACAACACAGGACCACCGATTAGGAGCCACGATCGCAGAAATCACCACGATTGTTTCACGATGCCAGTCTTTCGTCTGGGACAGCCGAAAATCGTGCAGTGTGTTTAGGGCTTTAGGACCAGAGTAAGCACATCCCTGGGATAGACAGTGGGTTAGTTTAGCATAGAGGTTAACGTTCATAGCTGGTCAGCAGAAGGCTTCTGAGCAGCGAGTAATGAGTTTTCACCATGTGGCCTTGATCAAGACCAGGGTTCCTCAAATCTTGCCCTGGAGGTCCAATGCCCTGCACAGTTTAGCTCTAACCCTGATCAAACAAACCCGAGCAAGCTAATTAAGGTCTTCAGGATCATCAGGAAATCACAGGTAGGTAAGCTTGATCAAGGTTTGAGCTAAACTTCAGATTTGGGGAACCCTGATCAAGACACTACAAGGGGACAATCCCTATAATAAGTGTACTGCAAGTTATTTTAGGGTCAATATCGCCATAGAATGCCTTTCAACCCTCATAATACTCAAAAATGCTGGTTTTAATTTCCCAGTCACTTTATGTCATATAAATAGTAAACACTCAAGTACTATAGAAACATATTGGCTGAGCTCCCACACATTTTTTTTAGATAATTATGGGCCATTATTCGAAGCATAAATCATAAGATATGTCCACCCTGTCATGGACATATATATTACTGTTAAATACATTTTCATTGCAAAATTAAGATGAAAATTATATTTTCTGAAAGGTATGATGTCCCTTTCCTAAACAGGGTTATTTGTTTGCTTTCAAATTATAAATACATAAAAGATTTTATGAAAACCATGTGTTCTTAAAGAAACTCATTCAATTCGCACATGTATTTTTGTCTTATTTGGAAAAAACTGTGATATTTGGATGCAGCCCCCATTCATTTTCATTCTGTCCACCCTGTCATGTTTATGTCCACTCTATCGAGTCTAAGTGGCCGACAGGGTGGACATTTTGAGCTTCAATTATCATATTCGCTTGCAAAAAACTGTGACTAGCTAAATATTTCGTCTGGTTGTTGAAGATAATTTGTTTTATTTAAATTTACATATTTTGAAAATACTGTATTCTAATTACTTCTGGCATATTTTATGCCGACAGGGTGGACATGGTAAGCTTTGGCAAAGCAAGTAAGCAAACTCATACGAAGAAAATGTCAATTGAAAAGTCACCAACTTATTCACCTCAGCTGTTGAAATTGCTGCCACCAAAGAGATGACAAATCTGTTGTCCTGATGTCACTAAAGGGGATGGCCTTTTCTTAAAGAGGCGAATTTCCCAACACAACAGGGTGGACAACCATTCAAGGGACATGGACAAACTTTTCTTTTTTATTAAATAAAAATATTGTTTTTATTACCAAATGATCAATACACTCAAATTGAGTTTAACAAAATATTAATAGAGAACAACATTTTTTAACTTTATGATTTGACTGTATTCTACTCTCATTCAAATTTAATGAGCAGTGCATGGGACATAGCAAAATAACACGCATTCTCTTAACACAAAACAAAAAAAAAATATAGAAAATGTATCTAAAGAGCCAAGTAATGCTTTTGTTATGAATATAAAAACTTAGCCTAATATAACACACCCTTTCATAGTCATTTTTATGTTAAGTTACCATGGCAAATTAGTTATTTATGTACAGGACACCAAAAGGCACCCTACAGTGATATTGATCCTTTAGATAAAAGCTTCTGCTGAAGGGCTACTTGCTAAACATGTCCAACTTTAAAGGAATGCTGCACTAATTCACGCTTGTTACTTTTCCTCCTCATATTAAAACAACCTTCAGGCAGCATTATGCTTCCAAGCGTAGGTGCCCAGAGGTGAGCCTCTGTCTGTGCCCCCCTCCGTGTGGGCAGCTTTTGGGTACAGTGAGTATGAACCTGATGCCCAGCTGCAACAAGTGTCCTCTGTCTATTAGACCAATGTAGACTTTTTGTGGTTCAAGGGAAGCAGCCAAACCAAAGCAAGACCTGGAGCTAGATTGAGCATAGATAGAGTGTGACTAACTAATTCATAGTTTTCATGCTATGCATGCCACAAATAGCATATAATCTCAAGCATCACTCAACTCTTTCATTTTGTGGTATGGTCCAGTGGTCTGGGCTGGTAACAGAAAGGTGGCAAGTTCGAACCTCACAAGGTGCCATCCATGAAATGTATATAGGAACAAGGCACTTTATCCCAGGTTTTTACAGGAGAATTGTCCCTGTAATGTTTACTGTAAATTACTTTGTATAAATTTGTTTACTAGTACAATTTCCAGTGTGTGTATGTATATATGTATGTATGTATATGTGTGTGTGTGTGTGTGTGTGTGTATGTATATGTGTGTGTGTGTATGTATATGTATGTGTGTGTGTATATGTATGTATGTGTATATATATATATATATATATATATATATATATATATATAGTGTGTGTGTATATATTATATATTACATATTTGCAAAACAAAACACACACACACATATATACTACATATTTCCATTGTCCTCATTTGTAAG